>NW_026292590.1:0-309318 GCF_023091745.1 Budorcas taxicolor
CCTGTCACGTGGATCAAGGGATCTGTGGCTTTCCCTCGAGGCTTTCGCTCGAGGCTTTCCCACGAGGCTTTCCCACAGGGCTGTGCCACGTGCCACCTTGGTGTGAGTCGATCCTAGGCGTGAAAGACGAGCCGGTGAAGGGAAAAGAGGTTCCTCTGGAATTGACTGTGACATCTGGGGGACTCTTGGAATGGTGGCACGACCCTGGAGTTCCTCTCGCCGTTCCTGTTGAGAGGGCCTCCTCTTGAGATGCGACGGGAACGCCAGGAACTCTTTCCAGACGAAGCAGGGAAAGGATCCCTCATCTCGAGCTACGAGGCGGAAACGGGGCTCCTCTGGATGTGGGCGGGACCCTCGTGTTTCCTCTCGAGTGGAGACGGGTATGTCGGGGAACTTCTTGATTTGCACCAAGGGTGTGAAGGACCCTTTCGAAGTTTCAGAGGTGAGGTGTGATCAGCCTCGAGACGCCTCATCGGAAATGGGCCGCATCTCGCCTGGAGGGGAGAACCTCCTGGATTTTCTCGAGTTGCGGCAGGTCTTCTCGAGTTACGACGGGCACCTCAGGGACCCGCTCTGGTGGCCTCAGGAAAGGCCAGTCCCCCATGCGAGTTGCCCGGGGACCTCTCGAGATTCCTCTCCCGTCCATGCTGGGGCCTCAGTCCTTGTGTGGAGTCGGGGCTGGAACCTGAGGATTCCTCTCCAGTGTTGCCATGGATCTTGGGATGCTTCTGAGTCTCCCCAGGGGAGTCAGGCCTCGTCTCGAGTGGGGGCATGCACGTGCGCTTTCCTCCCGAGCTGCAGCATTAGTGTCACGCTTCCTGTCACGTGGATCAAGTGATCTGCGGCTTTCCCTCGAGGCTTTCCCACGAGGCTTTCCCACAGGGCTGTGCCACGTGCCACCTTGGTGTGAGTCGATCCTCGGCGTGAAAGACGAGCCGGTGAAGGGAAAAGAGGTTCCTCTGGAATGGACTGAGACATCTGTGGGACTCTTGGAATGGAGGCACGACCCTGGAGTTCTCTCGCCGTTCCTGTTGAGAGGGCCTCCTCTTGAGATGCGACGGGAACGCCGGGAACTGTTTCACGACGAAGCAGGGAAAGGATCCTTCATCTCGAGCTACGAGGCGGAAACGGGGCTCCTCTGGATGTGGGAGGGGACCCTCGTGATTCCTCTCGAGTGGAGACGGGTATGTCGGGGAACTTCTTGATTTGCACCAAGGGTGTGAAGGACCCTTTCGAAGTTCCAGAGGTGAGGTGTGATCAGCCTCGAGACGCCTCAGCGGAAATGGGCCGCATCTCGCCTGAAGGAAAGAACCTCCTGGATTTTCTCAAGTTGCGGCAGGTCTTCTCGAGTTACGACGGCGACCTTAGGGAACCGCTCTGGTGGCCTCAGGAAAGGCCAGTCCCCATGCGAGTTGCTAGGGGACCTCTCGGGATTCCTCTCCCGTCCATGCCGGGGTCTAAGACCTTGTGTGGAGTCACGGCCGGAACCTGAGAATTCCTCTGCAGTGTTGCCATGGAGCTTGGGGTGCTTCTAAGTCTCCTCAGGGGAGTCAGGCCTCGTCTCGAGTCGGGGCATGCACGTGCGCTTTCCTCCCGAGCTGCAGCATTAGTGTCACGCTTCCTGTCACGTGGATCAAGGGATCTGCGGCTTTCCCTCGAGGCTGTCCCTCTAAGCTTTCCCACGAGGCTTTCCCACAGTGCTGTGCCACGTGCCACCTTGCCTGAGTCGATCCTCGGCATGAAAGACGAGCCGGTGAAGGAAAAAGAATTTCCTCTGGAATGGACTGAGACATCTGGGGGACTCTTGGAATGGTGGCATGACCCTGGAGTTCCTCTCGTCGATCCTCTTGAGAGGGCCTCCTCTTGAGATGCGACGGGAACGCAGGGAACTCTTTCCCGACGAAGCAGGGAAAGGATCCCACATCTCGAGCTAAGAGGCGGAAACGGGGCTCCTCTGGATGTGGGCGGGACCCTCGTGTTTCCTCTCGAGTGGAGAAGGGTATGACCGGGAACTTCTTGATTCGCACCAAGGGTGTGAAGGACCCTTTCGAAGTTCCAGAGGTGAGGTGTGATCAGCCTCGAGACGCCTCAGCGGAAATGGGCCTCATCTCGCCTGGAGGGGAGAACCTCCTGGATTTTCTCGAGTTGTGGCAAGTCTTCTCGAGTTACGACGGGGACCTCAGGGTCCCGCTCTGGTGGCCTCAGGAGAGGCCAAACCCCATGCGAATTGCTACGGGCCATCTCGGGATTCCTCTCCCGTCCATTCCGGGGCCTAAGACCTTGTGTGGAGTCGGGGCCGGAACCTGAGGATTCCTCTCCAGTGTTGCCATGGATTTTGGGGGTGCTTCTGAGTCTCCCCAGGGTTGTCAGGCCTCGTCTCGAGTGGGGGCATGCACGTGTGCTTTCCTCCCGAGCTGCAGCATTAGTGTCACGCTTCCTGTCACGTGGATCAAGGGATCTGTGGCTTTCCCTCGAGGCTGTCCCTCGAGGCTTTCCCACGAGGCTTTCCCACAGGGCTGTGCCACGTGCCACCTTTGTGAGAGTCGATCCTCGGCGTGAAAGACGAGCCGGTGAAGGAAAAAGAGGTTCCTCTGGAATGGACTGAGTCATCTGCGGGACTCTTGGAATGGTGGCATGACCCTGGAATTCCTCTCGTCAATCCTCTTGAGAGGGCCTCCTCTTGAGATGCGACGGGAACGCAGGGAACTCTTTCCCGACGAAGCAGGGAAAGCATCCCACATCTCGAGCTGCGAGGTGGAAACGGGGCTCCTCTGGATGTGGGCGGGAACCACGTGTTTCCTCTCGAGTGGAGACGGGTATGTCGGGGAACTTCTTGATTTGCACCAAGGGTGTGAAGGACCCTTTCGAAGTTCCAGAGGTGAGGTGTGATCAGCCTCGAGACGCCTCAGCGGAAATGGGCCTCATCTCGCCTGGAGGGCAGAACCTCCTGGATTATCTCGAGTTGCGGCAGGTCATCTCGAGTTACGACGGGGACGTCCGGGACCCGCTCTGGTGCCCTCAGGAGAGGCCACTCCCCATGCGAGTTGCTAGGGGCAATCTCGGGATTTCTCTTCCGTCCATGCCGGGGCCTAAGACCTTGTGTGGAGTCGGGGCCGGAACCTGAGGATTCCTCTCCAGTGTTGCCATGGATTTTGGGTGCTTCTAAGTCTCCCCAGGGTTGTCAGGCCTCGTCTCGAGTGGGGGCATGCACGTGTGCTTTCCTCCCGAGCTGCAGCATTAGTGTCACGCTTCCTGTCACGTGGATCAAGGGATCTGTGGCTTTCCCTCGAGGCTGTCCCTCGAGGCTTTCCCTCGAGGCTTTCCCACAGGGCTGTGCCACGTGCCACCTTTGTGAGAGTCGATCCTCGGCGTGAAAGACGAGCCGGTGAAGGAAAAAGAGGTTCCTCTGGAATGGACTGAGTCATCTGCGGGACTCTTGGAATGGTGGCATGACCCTGGAATTCCTCTCGTCGATCCTCTTGAGAGGGCCTCCTCTTGAGATGCGACGGGAACGCAGGGAACTCTTTCCCGACGAAGCAGGGAAAGCATCCCACATCTCGAGCTAAGAGGCGGAAACGGGGCTCCGCTGGATGTGGGCCGGACCCTCGTGTTTTCTCTCCAGTGGAGAAGGGTATGTCCGGGAACTTCTTGATTTGCACCAAGGGTGTGAAGGACCCTTTCGAAGTTCCAGAGGTGAGGTGTGATCAGCCTCGAGACACCTCAGCGGAATTGGGCCTCATCTCACCTGGAGGGGAGAACCTCCCGGATTTTCTCGAGTTGCGGCAGGTCTTCTCGAGTTACTACGGGGACCTCAGGGACCCGCTCTGGTGGCCTCAGGAAAGGCCAGTCCCCATGCGAGTTGCTAGGGGCCATCTCGGGATTCCTCTCCCGTCCATGCCGGGGTCTAAGACCTTGTGTGGAGTCACGGCCGGAACCTGAGAATTCCTCTGCAGTGTTGCCATGGAGCTTGGGGTGCTTCTAAGTCTCCTCAGGGGAGTCAGGCCTCGTCTCGAGTCGGGGCATGCACGTGCGCTTTCCTCCCGAGCTGCAGCATTAGTGTCACGCTTCCTGTCACGTGGATCAAGGGATCTGCGGCTTTCCCTCGAGGCTGTCCCTCTAAGCTTTCCCACGAGGCTTTCCCACAGTGCTGTGCCACGTGCCACCTTGCCTGAGTCGATCCTCGGCATGAAAGACGAGCCGGTGAAGGGAAAAGAACTTCCTCTGGAATGGACTGAGACATCTGGGGGACTCTTGGAATGGTGGCATGACCCTGGAGTTCCTCTCGTCGATCCTCTTGAGAGGGCCTCCTCTTGAGATGCGACGGGAACGCAGGGAACTCTTTCCCGATGAAGCAGGGAAAGGATCCCACATCTCGAGCTAAGAGGCGGAAACGGGGCTCCTCTGGATGTGGGCGGGACCCTCGTGTTTCCTCTCGAGTGGAGAAGGGTATGTCCGGGAACTTCTGGATTTGCACCAAGGGTGTGAAGGACCCTTTCGAAGTTCCAGAGGTGAGGTGTGATCAGCCTCGAGACGCCTCAGCGGAAATGGGCCTCATCTCGCCTGGAGGGGAGAACCTCCTGGATTTTCTCGAGTTGTGGCAAGTCTTCTCGAGTTACGACGGGGACCTCAGGGTCCCGCTCTGGTGTCCTCAGGAGAGGCCAAACCCCATGCGAATTGCTACGGGCCATCTCGGGATTCCTCTCCCGTCCATTCCGGGGCCTAAGACCTTGTGTGGAGTCGGGGCCGGAACCTGAGGATTCCTCTCCAGTGTTGCCATGGATTTTGTGGTGCTTCTGAGTCTCCCCAGGGTTGTCAGGCCTCGTCTCGAGTAGGGGCATGCACGTGTGCTTTCCTCCCGAGCTGCAGCATTAGTGTCACGATTCCTGTCACGTGGATCAAGGGATCTGTGGCTTTCCCTCGAGGCTGTCCCTCGAGGCTTTCCCTCGAGGCTTTCCCACAGGGCTGTGCCACGTGCCACCTTTGTGAGAGTCGATCCTCGGCGTGAAAGAGGAGCCGGTGAAGGAAAAAGTGGTTCCTCTGGAATGGACTGAGTCATCTGCGGGACTCTTGGAATGGTGGCATGACCCTGGAATTCCTCTCGTCAATCCCCTTGAGAGGGCCTCCTCTTGAGATGCGACGGGAACGCAGGGAACTCTTTCCCGACGAAGCAGGGAAAGCATCCCACATCTCGAGCTAAGAGGCGGAAATGGGGCTCCTCTGGATGTGGGCGGGACCCTCGTGTTTTCTCTCCAGTGGAGAAGGGTATGTCCGGGAACTTCTTGATTTGCACCAAGGGTGTGAAGGACCCTTTCGAAGTTCCAGAGGTGAGGTGTGATCAGCCTCGAGACACCTCAGTGGAATTGGGCCTCATCTCACCTGGAGGGGAGAACCTCCCGGATTTTCTCGAGTTGCGGCAGGTCTTCTCGAGTTACTACGGGGACCTCAGGGACCCGCTCTGGTGGCCTCAGGAAAGGCCAGTCCCCATGCGAGTTGCTAGGGGCCATCTCGGGATTCCTCTCCCGTCCATGCCGGGGTCTAAGACCTTGTGTGGAGTCACGGCCGGAACCTGAGAATTCCTCTGCAGTGTTGCCATGGAGCTTGGGGTGCTTCTAAGTCTCCTCAGGGGAGTCAGGCCTCGTCTCGAGTCGGGGCATGCACGTGCGCTTTCCTCCCGAGCTGCAGCAGCAGTGTCAAGCTTCCTGTCACGTGGATCAAGGGAGCTGCGGCTTTCCCTCGAGGCTGTCCCTCTAAACTTTCCCACGAGGCTTTCCCACAGTGCTGTGCCACGTGCCACCTTGCCTGAGTCGATCCTCGGCATGAAAGACGAGCCATTGAAGGGAAAAGAATTTCCTCTGGAATGGACTGAGACATCTGGGGGACTCTTGGAATGGTGGCATGACCCTGGAGTTCCTCTCGTCGATCCTCTTGAGAGGGCCTCCTCTTGAGATGCGACGGGAACGCAGGGAACTCTTTCCCGACGAAGCAGGGAAAGGATCCCACATCTCGAGCTAAGAGGCGGAAACGGGGCTCCTCTGGATGTGGGCGGGACCCTCGTGTTTCCTCTCGAGTGGAGAAGGGTATGTCCGGGAACTTCTTGATTTGCACCAAGGGTGTGAAGGACCCTTTCGAAGTTCCAGAGGTGAGGTGTGATAAGCCTCGGTACGCCTCATCGGAAATGGGCCGCATCTCGCCTGGAGGGGAGAACCTCCTGGATTTTCTCGAGTTGCGGCAGGTCTTCTCGAGTTACGACGGGCACCACAGGGACACGCTCTGGTGGCCTCAGGAGAGGCCAGTCCCCATGCGAGTTGCTAGGGGACCTCTCGGGTTTCCTCTCCCGTCCATGCCGGGACCTCAGTCCTTGTGTGGAGTCGGGGCCGGAACCTGAGGATTCCTCTCCAGTGTTGCCATGGACCTTGGGGTGCATCTGAGTCTCCCCAGGGGACTCAGGCCTCGTCTCGTGTGGAGGCATGCACGTGCGCTTTCCTCCCGAGCTGCAGCAGTAGCGTCATGCTTCCTGTCACGTGGATCAAGGGATCTGTGGCTTTCCCTCGAGGCTTTCGCTCGAGGCTTTCCCACGAGGCTTTCCCACAGGGCTGTGCCACGTGCCACCTTGGTGTGAGTCGATCCTAGGCGTGAAAGACGAGCCGGTGAAGGGAAAAGAGGTTCCTCTGGAATTGACTGTGACATCTGGGGGACTCTTGGAATGGTGGCACGACCCTGGAGTTCCTCTCGCCGTTCCTGTTGAGAGGGCCTCCTCTTGAGATGCGACGGGAACTCCAGGAACTCTTTCCAGACGAAGCAGGGAAAGGATCCCTCATCTCGAGCTACGAGGCGGAAACGGGGCTCCTCTGGATGTGGGCGGGACCCTCGTGTTTCCTCTCGAGTGGAGACGGGTATGTCGGGGAACTTCTTGATTTGCACCAAGGGTGTGAAGGACCCTTTCGAAGTTTCAGAGGTGAGGTGTGATCAGCCTCGAGACGCCTCATCGGAAATGGGCCGCATCTCGCCTGGAGGGGAGAACCTCCTGGATTTTCTCGAGTTGCGGCAGGTCTTCTCGAGTTACGACGGGCACCTCAGGGACCCGCTCTGGTGGCCTCAGGAAAGGCCAGTCCCCATGCGAGTTGCCCGGGGACCTCTCGAGATTCCTCTCCCGTCCATGCTGGGGCCTCAGTCCTTGTGTGGAGTCGGGGCTGGAAACTGAGGATTCCTCTCCAGTGTTGCCATGGATCTTGGGATGCTTCTGAGTCTCCCCAGGGGAGTCAGGCCTCGTCTCGAGTGGGGGCATGCACGTGCGCTTTCCTCCCGAGCTGCAGCAGTAGTGTCACGCTTCCTGTCACGTGGATCAAGTGATCTGCGGCTTTCCCTCGAGGCTTTCCCACGAGGCTTTCCCACAGGGCTGTGCCACGTGCCACCTTGGTGTGAGTCGATCCTCGGCGTGAAAGACGAGCCGGTGAAGGGAAAA
Organism: Budorcas taxicolor; assembly: GCF_023091745.1. NCBI lineage: Eukaryota > Metazoa > Chordata > Mammalia > Artiodactyla > Bovidae > Budorcas > Budorcas taxicolor. The sequence continues at coordinate 7,463 of NW_026292590.1, forward strand.
GAGGTTCCTCTGGAATGGACTGAGACATCTGGGGGACTCTTGGAATGGAGGCACGACCTTGGAGTTCTCTCACCGTTCCTGTTGAGAGGGCCTCCTCTTGAGATGCGACGGGAACGCCGGGAACTGTTTCACGACGAAGCAGGGAAAGGATCCTTCATCTCGAGCTACGAGGCGGAAACGGGGCTCCTCTGGATGTGGGAGGGACCCTCGTGATTCCTCTCGAGTGGAGACGGGTATGTCGGGGAACTTCTTGATTTGCACCAAGGGTGTGAAGGACCCTTTCGAAGTTCCAGAGGTGAGGTGTGATCAGCCTCGAGACGCCTCAGCGGAAATGGGCCGCATCTCGCCTGAAGGAAAGAACCTCCTGGATTTTCTCAAGTTGCGGCAGGTCTTCTCGAGTTACGACGGCGACCTCAGGGAACCGCTCTGGTGGCCTCAGGAAAGGCCAGTCCCCATGCGAGTTGCTAGGGGACCTCTCGGGATTCCTCTCCCGTCCATGCCGGGGTCTAAGACCTTGTGTGGAGTCACGGCCGGAACCTGAGAATTCCTCTGCAGTGTTGCCATGGAGCTTGGGGTGCTTCTAAGTCTCCTCAGGGGAGTCAGGCCTCGTCTCGAGTCGGGGCATGCACGTGCGCTTTCCTCCCGAGCTGCAGCATTAGTGTCACGCTTCCTGTCACGTGGATCAAGGGATCTGCGGCTTTCCCTCGAGGCTGTCCCTCTAAGCTTTCCCACGAGGCTTTCCCACAGTGCTGTGCCACGTGCCACCTTGCCTGAGTCGATCCTCGGCATGAAAGACGAGCCGGTGAAGGGAAAAGAATTTCCTCTGGAATGGACTGAGACATCTGGGGGACTCTTGGAATGGTGGCATGACCCTGGAGTTCCTCTCGTCGATCCTCTTGAGAGGGCCTCCTCTTGAGATGCGACGGGAACGCAGGGAACTCTTTCCCGACGAAGCAGGGAAAGGATCCCACATCTCGAGCTAAGAGGCGGAAACGGGGCTCCTCTGGATGTGGGCGGGACCCTCGTGTTTCCTCTCGAGTGGAGAAGGGTATGTCCGGGAACTTCTTGATTCGCACCAAGGGTGTGAAGGACCCTTTCGAAGTTCCAGAGGTGAGGTGTGATCAGCCTCGAGACGCCTCAGCGGAAATGGGCCTCATCTCGCCTGGAGGGGAGAACCTCCTGGATTTTCTCGAGTTGTGGCAAGTCTTCTCGAGTTACGACGGGGAAATCAGGGTCCCGCTCTGGTGGCCTCAGGAGAGGCCAAACCCCATGCGAATTGCTACGGGCCATCTCGGGATTCCTCTCCCGTCCATTCCGGGGCCTAAGACCTTGTGTGGAGTCGGGGCCGGAACCTGAGGATTCCTCTCCAGTGTTGCCATGGATTTTGGGGTGCTTCTGAGTCTCCCCAGGGTTGTCAGGCCTCGTCTCGAGTGGGGGCATGCACGTGTGCTTTCCTCCCGAGCTGCAGCATTAGTGTCACGCTTCCTGTCACGTGGATCAAGGGATCTGTGGCTTTCCCTCGAGGCTGTCCCTCGAGACTTTCCCTCGAGGCTTTCCCACAGGGCTGTGCCACGTGCCACCTTTGTGAGAGTCGATCCTCGGCGTGAAAGACGAGCCGGTGAAGGAAAAAGAGGTTCCTCTGGAATGGACTGAGTCATCTGCGGGACTCTTGGAATGGTGGCATGACCCTGGAATTCCTCTCGTCGATCCTCTTGAGAGGGCCTCCTCTTGAGATGCGACGGGAACGCAGGGAACTCTTTCCCGACGAAGCAGGGAAAGCATCCCACATCTCGAGCTAAGAGGCAGAAACGGGGCTCCTCTGGATGTGGGCGGGACCCTCGTGTTTTCTCTCCAGTGGAGAAGGGTATGTCCGGGAACTTCTTGATTTGCACCAAGGGTGTGAAGGACCCTTTCGAAGTTCCAGAGGTGAGGTGTGATCAGCCTCGAGACACCTCAGTGGAATTGGGCCTCATCTCACCTGGAGGGGAGAACCTCCCGGATTTTCTCGAGTTGCGGCAGGTCTTCTCGAGTTACTACGGGGACCTCAGGGACCCGCTCTGGTGGCCTCAGGAAAGGCCAGTCCCCATGCGAGTTGCTAGGGGCCATCTCGGGATTCCTCTCCCGTCCATGCCGGGGTCTAAGACCTTGTGTGGAGTCACGGCCGGAACCTGAGAATTCCTCTGCAGTGTTGCCATGGAGTTTGGGGTGCTTCTTAGTCTCCTCAGGGGAGTCAGGCCTCGTCTCGAGTCGGGGCATGCACGTGCGCTTTCCTCCCGAGCTGCAGCAGCAGTGTCAAGCTTCCTGTCACGTGGATCAAGGGAGCTGCGGCTTTCCCTCGAGGCTGTCCCTCTAAACTTTCCCACGAGGCTTTCCCACAGTGCTGTGCCACGTGCCACCTTGCCTGAGTCGATCCTCGGCATGAAAGACGAGCCATTGAAGGGAAAAGAATTTCCTCTGGAATGGACTGAGATATCTGGGGGACTCTTGGAATGGTGGCATGACCCTGGAGTTCCTCTCGTCGATCCTCTTGAGAGGGCCTCCTCTTGAGATGCGACGGGAACGCAGGGAACTCTTTCCCGACGAAGCAGGGAAAGGATTCCACATCTCGAGCTAAGAGGCGGAAACGGGGCTCCTCTGGATGTGGGCGGGACCCTCGTGTTTCCTCTCGAGTGGAGAAGGGTATGTCCGGGAACTTCTTGATTTGCACCAAGGGTGTGAAGGACCCTTTCGAAGTTCCAGAGGTGAGGTGTGATCAGCCTCGAGACGCCTCAGCGGAAATGGGCCTCATCTCGCCTGGAGGGGAGAACCTCCTGGATTTTCTCGAGTTGTGGCGAGTCTTCTCGAGTTACGACGGGGACTTCAGGGTCCCGATCTGGTGGCCTCAGGAGAGGCCAAACCCCATGCGAATTGCTACGGACCATCTCGGGATTACTCTCCCGTCCATTCCGGGGCCTAAGACCTTGTGTGGAGTCGGGGCCGGAACCTGAGGATTCCTCTCCAGTGTTGCCATGGATTTTGGGGTGCTTCTGAGTCTCCCCAGGGTTGTCAGGCCTCGTCTCGAGTGGGGGCATGCACGTGCGCTTTCCTCCCGAGCTGCAGCATTAGTGTCACGCTTCCTGTCACGTGGATCAAGGGATCTGTGGCTTTCCCTCGAGGCTGTCCCTCGAGGCTTTCCCTCGAGGCTTTCCCACAGGTCTGTGCCACGTGCCACCTTGGTGTGAGTCGATCCTCGGCGTGAAAGACGAGCCGGTGAAGGGAAAAGAGGTTCCTCTGGAATGGACTGAGTCATCTGGGGGACTCTTGGAATGGTGGCACGACCCTGGAGTTCCTCTCACCGTTCCTGTTGAGAGGGCCTCTTCTTGAGATGCGACGGGAATGCTGGGAACTCTTTCCCGACGAAGCAGGGAAAGGATCCCTCATCTCGAGCACGAGGTGGAAACGGGGCTCCTCTGGATGTGGGCGGGACCCTCGTGTTTCCTCTCGAGTGGACATGGGTATGTCGGGGAACTTCTTGATTTGTACCAAGGGTGTGAAGGACCCTTTCGAAGTTCCAGAGGTGAGGTGTGATCATCCTCGAGACGCCTCAGCGGAAATGGGCCTCATCTCACCTGGAGGGGAGAACCTCCTGGATTTCTCGAGTTGCGGCAGGTCTTATCGAGTGACGACGGGGACCTCAGGGACCCGCTCTGGTGGCCTCAGGAAAGGCCAGTCCCCATGCGAGTTGCTAGGGGCCAACTCGGGATTCCTCTCCCGTCCATGCCGGGGCCTAAGACATTGTGTAGAGTCGGGGCCGGAACCTGAGGATTCCTCTTCAGTGTTGCCATGGATCTTGGGGTGCTTCTGAGTCTCCCCAGGGGAGTCAGGCCTCGTCTCCAGTGGGGGCATGCACGAGCGGTTTCCTCCCGAGCTGCAGCAGTAGTGTCACGCTTCCTGACACGTGGAAAAAGGGATCTGCGGCTTTCCCTCAAGGCTGTCCCTCGAGGCTTTCCCACGAGGCTTTCCCAAAGGGCAGTGCCACGTGCCACCTTGGAGTGAGTCGATCCTCGGCGTGAAAGACGAACCGATGAAGGGAAAAGAGGTTCCTCTGGAATGGACTGAGACATCTGGGGGACTCTTGGAATGTTGGCACTACCCTGGAGTTCCTCTCGCGGTTCCTGTTGAGAGGGCCTCCTCTTGAGATGCGACGGGAACGCCGGGAACTCTTTCTCGACGAAGCAGGGAAAGGATCCCTCATCTGGAGCTACGAGGTGGAAACGGGGCTCCTCTGGATGTGGGCGGGAACCACGTGTTTCCTCTCGAGTGGAGACGGGTATGTCGGGGAACTTCTTGATTTGCACCAAGGGTGTGAAGGACCCTTTCGAAGTTCCAGAGGTGAGGTGTGATCAGCCTCGAGACGCCTAATCGGAAATGGGCCGCATCTCGCCTGGAGGGGAGAACCTCCAGGATTTTCTCGAGTTGCGGCAGGTCTTCTCGAGTTACGACGGGCACACAAGGACCTGCTCTGGTGGCCTCAGGAGAGGCCAGTCCCCATGCGAGTTGCTGGGGGACCTCTCGGGTTTCCTCTCCCGTCCATGCCGGGGCTTCAGTACTTGTGTGGAGTCGGGCCCGGAACCTGAGGATTCCTCTCCAGTGTTGCCATGGATCTTGGGGTGCTTCTGAGTCTCCCCAGGGGAGTCAGGCCTCGTCTCGAGTGGGGGTATGCACGTGTGCTTTCCTCCCGAGCTCCAGCAGGAATGTCACGCTTCCTGTCACGTGGATCAAGGGATCTGTGGCTTTCCCTCGAGGCTTTCGCTCGAGGCTTTCCCACGAGTCTTTCCCACAGGGCTGTGCCACGTGTCACCTTGGTGTGAGTCGATCCTCGGCGTGAAAGAAGAGCCGGTGAAGGGAAAAGAGGTTCCTCTGGAATGGACTGAGACATCTGGGGGACTCTTGGAATGGTGGCACGACCCTGGAGTTCCTCTCGCCGTTCCTGTTGAGAGGGCCTCCTCTTGAGATGCGACGGGAACGCCGAGAACTCTTTCCCGACGAAGCAGGGAAAGGATCCCTCATCTCGAGCTACGAGGCGGAAACGGGGCTCCTCTGGATGTGGGCTGGACCCTCGTGTTTCCTCTCGAGTGAAGACGGGTATGTCGGGGAACTTCTTGATTTGCACCAAGGGTGTGAAGGACTCTTCCGAAGTTTCAGAGGTGAGGTGTGATCAGGCTCGAGACGCCTCAGCGGAAATGGGCCTCATCTCGCCTGGAGCGGAGAACCTCCTGGATTTTCTCGAGTTGCGGCAGGTCTTCTCGAGTTACGACGGGCACCTCAGGGACCCGCTCTGGTGGCCTCAGGAAAGGCCAGTCCCCATGCGAGTTGCAAGGGGACCTATCGAGATTCCTCTCCCGTCCATGCCTGGGCCTCAGTCCTTGTGTGGAGTCGGAGCCGGAACCTGAGGATTCCTCTCCAGTGTAGCCATGGATCTTGGGGTGCTTCTGAGTCTCCCTAGGGGAGTCAGGCCTCGTCTCGAGTGGGGGCATGCACGCGCGCTTTCCTCCGGAGCTGCAGCAGTAGTGTCACGCTTCCTGTCACGTGGATCAAGTGATCTTCGGCTTTCCCTCGAGGCTTTCCGACGAGGCTTTCCCACAGGTCTGTGCCACGTGCAACCTTGGTGTGAGTCGATCCTCAGCGTGAAAGACGAGCCGGTGAGGGGAAAAGAGGTTCCGCTGGAATGGACTGAGACATCTGGGGGACTCTTGGAATGGTGGCACGACCCTCGAGTTCCTCTCGCCGTCCTGTTGAGAGGGCCTCCTCTTAAGAAGCGACGGGAACGCCGGGAACTCTTTCCCGAGGAAACAGGGAAAGGATCCCTCATCTCGAGCTACGAGGCGGAAACTGGGCTCCTCTGGATGTGGGCGGGACAATCGTGATTCCACTCGAGTGGAGACGGGTATGTCGGGGAGCTTCTTGATTTGCACCAAGGGTGTGAAGGACCCTTTCGAAGTTCCAGAGGTGAGGTGTGATCAGCCTCGAGACGCCTCAGCGGAAATGGGCCGCATCTCGCCTGGAGGGGAGAACCTCCTGGATTTTCTCGAGTTGCGGCAGGTCTTCTCGAGTTACGACGGCGACCTCAGGGACCCGCTCTGGTGGCCTCAGGAAAGGCCAGTCCCCATGCGACCTGCTAGGGGACCTCTCGAGATTCCTCTCCCGTCCATGCCGGGGCCTCAGTCCTTGTGTGGAGTCGGGCCCGGAACCTGAGGATTCCTCTCCAGTGTTGCCATGGATCTTGGGGTGCTTCTGAGTCTCCCCAGGGGAGTCAGGCCTCGTCTCGAGTGGGGGCATGCACGTGCGCTTTCCTCCCGAGCTGCAGCAGTTGTGTCACGCTTCCTGTCACGTGGATCAAGTGATCTGTGGCTTTCCCTCGAGGCTTTGCCACGAGGCTTTCCCACAGGGCTGTGCCATGGGCCACCTTGGTGTGAGTCGAACCTCGGCGTGAAAAACGAGCCGGTGAAGGGAAAAGAGGTTTCTCTGCAATGGACTGAGACATCTGGGGGACTCTTGGAATGGTGACACGACCCTGGAGTTCCTCTCGCCGTTCCTGTTGAGAGGGCCTCCTCTTCAGATGCGACGGGAACGCCGGGAACTCTTTCCCGACGAAGCAGGGAAAGGATCCCTCATCTCGAGCGACGAGGCGGAAACGGGGCTCCTCTGGATGTGGGCGGGACCCTCGTGTTTCCTCTCGAGTGGAGATGGGTATGTCGGGGAACTTCTTGATTTGCACCAAGGGTGTGAAGGACCCTTTCGAAGTTCCAGAGGTGAGGTGTGATCAGCCTCCAGACGCCTCAGCGGAAATGGGCCTCATCTCGCCTGGAGGGGAGAACCTCCTGGATTTTCTCGAGTTGCGGAAGGTCTTCTCGAGCTACGACGGGGACCTCAAGGACCCGCTCTGGTGGCCTCAGGAGAGGCCAGTCCCCATGCGATTTGCTAGGGGCCGTCTCGGGATTCCTCACCCGTACATGCCGGGGCCTCAGTTCTTGGGTGGAGTCGGGGCCGGAACCTGAGGATTCCTCTCCAGTGTTGCCATGGATCTTGGGGTGATTTTGAGTCTCCCCAGGAGACTCAGTCCTCGTCTCGAGTGGGAGCATGCACGTGCCCTTTCCTCCCGAGCTGCAGCAGTAGTGTCACGCTTCCTGTCACGTGGATCAAGTGATCTGCGGCTTTCCCTCGAGGCTTTCCCACGAGGCTCTCCCACAGGGCTGTGCCATGTGCCACCTTGGTGTGAGTCGATCCTCGGCGTGAAAGACGAGCCGGTAAAGGGAAAAGAGGTTCCTCTGGAATGGACTGAGACATCTGCGGGACTCTTGGAATGGTGGCACGACCCTGGAGTTCCTCTCGCCGTTCCTGTTGAGAGGGCCTCCTCTGGAGAAGCGACGGGAAAGCTGGGAACTCTTTCCCGATGAAGCAGGGAAAGGATCCCTCATCTCGAGCTACGAGGCGGAAACGGGGCTCCTCTGGATGTGGGCTGGACCCTTGTGTTTCCGCTCGAGTGGAGACGGGTATTTCGGGGAACTTCTTGATTTGCACCAAGGGTGTGAAGGACCCTTTCGAAGTTCCAGAGGTGAGGTGTGATCAGCCTCGAGACGCCTCAGCGGAAATGAGCCTCATCTCGCCTGGAGGGGAGAACCTCCTGGATTTTATCAAGTTGCGGCAGGTCATCTCGAGTTGCGACGGAGACCTCAGGGACCCGCTCTGGTGCCTCAGGAGAGGCCAGTCCCCATGCGAGTTGCTAGGGGCCACCTTGGGATTCCTCTCCCGTCCATGCCGGGGCCTAAGACCTTGTGTGGAGTCGGGGCCAGAACCTGAGGATTCCTCTCCATTGTTGCCATGGATCTTGGGGTGCTTCTGAGTCTCCCCAGGGGAGTCAGGCCTCGTCTCGAGTGGGGGCATGCACGTGCGCTTTCCTCCCGAGCTGCAGCAGTAGTGTCACGCTTCCTGTCACGTGGATCAAGGGATCTGTGGCTTTCCCTCGAGGCTTTCGCTCGAGGCTTTCCCACGAGGCTTTCCCTCAGGGCTGTGCCACGTGCCACCTTGGTGTGAGTCGATCCTCGGCGTGAAAGACGAGCCGGTGAGGGGAAAAGAGGTTCCGCTGGAATGGACTGAGACATCTGGGGGACTCTTGGAATGGTGGCACGACCCTCGAGTTCCTCTCGCCGTCCTGTTGAGAGGGCCTCCTCTTAAGAAGCGACGGGAACGCCGGGAACTCTTTCCCGAGGAAACAGGGAAAGGATCCCTCATCTCGAGCTACGAGGCGGAAACTGGGCTCCTCTGGATGTGGGCGGGACAATCGTGATTCCACTCGAGTGGAGACGGGTATGTCGGGGAGCTTCTTGATTTGCACCAAGGGTGTGAAGGACCCTTTCGAAGTTCCAGAGGTGAGGTGTGATCAGCCTCGAGACGCCTCAGCGGAAATGGGCCGCATCTCGCCTGGAGGGGAGAACCTCCTGGATTTTCTCGAGTTGCGGCAGGTCTTCTCGAGTTACGACGGCGACCTCAGGGACCCGCTCTGGTGGCCTCAGGAAAGGCCAGTCCCCATGCGACCTGCTAGGGGACCTCTCGAGATTCCTCTCCCGTCCATGCCGGGGCCTCAGTCCTTGTGTGGAGTCGGGCCCGGAACCTGAGGATTCCTCTCCAGTGTTGCCATGGATCTTGGGGTGCTTCTGAGTCTCCCCAGGGGAGTCAGGCCTCGTCTCGAGTGGGGGCATGCACGTGCGCTTTCCTCCCGAGCTGCAGCAGTTGTGTCACGCTTCCTGTCACGTGGATCAAGTGATCTGTGGCTTTCCCTCGAGGCTTTGCCACGAGGCTTTCCCACAGGGCTGTGCCATGGGCCACCTTGGTGTGAGTCGAACCTCGGCGTGAAAAACGAGCCGGTGAAGGGAAAAGAGGTTTCTCTGCAATGGACTGAGACATCTGGGGGACTCTTGGAATGGTGACACGACCCTGGAGTTCCTCTCGCCGTTCCTGTTGAGAGGGCCTCCTCTTCAGATGCGACGGGAACGCCGGGAACTCTTTCCCGACGAAGCAGGGAAAGGATCCCTCATCTCGAGCGACGAGGCGGAAACGGGGCTCCTCTGGATGTGGGCGGGACCCTCGTGTTTCCTCTCGAGTGGAGATGGGTATGTCGGGGAACTTCTTGATTTGCACCAAGGGTGTGAAGGACCCTTTCGAAGTTCCAGAGGTGAGGTGTGATCAGCCTCCAGACGCCTCAGCGGAAATGGGCCTCATCTCGCCTGGAGGGGAGAACCTCCTGGATTTTCTCGAGTTGCGGAAGGTCTTCTCGAGCTACGACGGGGACCTCAAGGACCCGCTCTGGTGGCCTCAGGAGAGGCCAGTCCCCATGCGATTTGCTAGGGGCCGTCTCGGGATTCCTCACCCGTACATGCCGGGGCCTCAGTTCTTGTGTGGAGTCGGGGCCGGAACCTGAGGATTCCTCTCCAGTGTTGCCATGGATCTTGGGGTGATTTTGAGTCTCCCCAGGAGACTCAGTCCTCGTCTCGAGTGGGAGCATGCACGTGCCCTTTCCTCCCGAGCTGCAGCAGTAGTGTCACGCTTCCTGTCACGTGGATCAAGTGATCTGCGGCTTTCCCTCGAGGCTTTCCCACGAGGCTCTCCCACAGGGCTGTGCCATGTGCCACCTTGGTGTGAGTCGATCCTCGGCGTGAAAGACGAGCCGGTAAAGGGAAAAGAGGTTCCTCTGGAATGGACTGAGACATCTGCGGGACTCTTGGAATGGTGGCACGACCCTGGAGTTCCTCTCGCCGTTCCTGTTGAGAGGGCCTCCTCTGGAGAAGCGACGGGAAAGCTGGGAACTCTTTCCCGATGAAGCAGGGAAAGGATCCCTCATCTCGAGCTACGAGGCGGAAACGGGGCTCCTCTGGATGTGGGCTGGACCCTTGTGTTTCCGCTCGAGTGGAGACGGGTATTTCGGGGAACTTCTTGATTTGCACCAAGGGTGTGAAGGACCCTTTCGAAGTTCCAGAGGTGAGGTGTGATCAGCCTCGAGACGCCTCAGCGGAAATGAGCCTCATCTCGCCTGGAGGGGAGAACCTCCTGGATTTTATCAAGTTGCGGCAGGTCATCTCGAGTTGCGACGGAGACCTCAGGGACCCGCTCTGGTGCCTCAGGAGAGGCCAGTCCCCATGCGAGTTGCTAGGGGCCACCTTGGGATTCCTCTCCCGTCCATGCCGGGGCCTAAGACCTTGTGTGGAGTCGGGGCCAGAACCTGAGGATTCCTCTCCATTGTTGCCATGGATCTTGGGGTGCTTCTGAGTCTCCCCAGGGGAGTCAGGCCTCGTCTCGAGTGGGGGCATGCACGTGCGCTTTCCTCCCGAGCTGCAGCAGTAGTGTCACGCTTCCTGTCACGTGGATCAAGGGATCTGTGGCTTTCCCTCGAGGCTTTCGCTCGAGGCTTTCCCACGAGGCTTTCCCTCAGGGCTGTGCCACGTGCCACCTTGGTGTGAGTCGATCCTCGGCGTGAAAGACGAGCCGGTGAGGGGAAAAGAGGTTCCGCTGGAATGGACTGAGACATCTGGGGGACTCTTGGAATGGTGGCACGACCCTCGAGTTCCTCTCGCCGTCCTGTTGAGAGGGCCTCCTCTTAAGAAGCGACGGGAACGCCGGGAACTCTTTCCCGAGGAAACAGGGAAAGGATCCCTCATCTCGAGCTACGAGGCGGAAACTGGGCTCCTCTGGATGTGGGCGGGACAATCGTGATTCCACTCGAGTGGAGACGGGTATGTCGGGGAGCTTCTTGATTTGCACCAAGGGTGTGAAGGACCCTTTCGAAGTTCCAGAGGTGAGGTGTGATCAGCCTCGAGACGCCTCAGCGGAAATGGGCCGCATCTCGCCTGGAGGGGAGAACCTCCTGGATTTTCTCGAGTTGCAGCAGGTCTTCTCGAGTTACGACGGCGACCTCAGGGACCCGCTCTGGTGGCCTCAGGAAAGGCCAGTCCCCATGCGACCTGCTAGGGGACCTCTCGAGATTCCTCTCCCGTCCATGCCGGGGCCTCAGTCCTTGTGTGGAGTCGGGCCCGGAACCTGAGGATTCCTCTCCAGTGTTGCCATGGATCTTGGGGTGCTTCTGAGTCTCCCCAGGGGAGTCAGGCCTCGTCTCGAGTGGGGGCATGCACGTGCGCTTTCCTCCCGAGCTGCAGCAGTTGTGTCACGCTTCCTGTCACGTGGATCAAGTGATCTGTGGCTTTCCCTCGAGGCTTTGCCACGAGGCTTTCCCACAGGGCTGTGCCATGGGCCACCTTGGTGTGAGTCGAACCTCGGCGTGAAAAACGAGCCGGTGAAGGGAAAAGAGGTTTCTCTGCAATGGACTGAGACATCTGGGGGACTCTTGGAATGGTGACACGACCCTGGAGTTCCTCTCGCCGTTCCTGTTGAGAGGGCCTCCTCTTCAGATGCGACGGGAACGCCGGGAACTCTTTCCCGACGAAGCAGGGAAAGGATCCCTCATCTCGAGCGACGAGGCGGAAACGGGGCTCCTCTGGATGTGGGCGGGACCCTCGTGTTTCCTCTCGAGTGGAGATGGGTATGTCGGGGAACTTCTTGATTTGCACCAAGGGTGTGAAGGACCCTTTCGAAGTTCCAGAGGTGAGGTGTGATCAGCCTCCAGACGCCTCAGCGGAAATGGGCCTCATCTCGCCTGGAGGGGAGAACCTCCTGGATTTTCTCGAGTTGCGGAAGGTCTTCTCGAGCTACGACGGGGACCTCAAGGACCCGCTCTGGTGGCCTCAGGAGAGGCCAGTCCCCATGCGATTTGCTAGGGGCCGTCTCGGGATTCCTCACCCGTACATGCCGGGGCCTCAGTTCTTGTGTGGAGTCGGGGCCGGAACCTGAGGATTCCTCTCCAGTGTTGCCATGGATCTTGGGGTGATTTTGAGTCTCCCCAGGAGACTCAGTCCTCGTCTCGAGTGGGAGCATGCACGTGCCCTTTCCTCCCGAGCTGCAGCAGTAGTGTCACGCTTCCTGTCACGTGGATCAAGTGATCTGCGGCTTTCCCTCGAGGCTTTCCCACGAGGCTCTCCCACAGGGCTGTGCCATGTGCCACCTTGGTGTGAGTCGATCCTCGGCGTGAAAGACGAGCCGGTAAAGGGAAAAGAGGTTCCTCTGGAATGGACTGAGACATCTGCGGGACTCTTGGAATGGTGGCACGACGCTGGAGTTCCTCTCGCCGTTCCATTTCAGAGGGCCTCCTCTTGAGATGTGACGGGAACGCCGGGAACTCTTTCCTGATGAAGCAGGGAAAGGATCCCTCACCTCGAGCTACGAGGCGGAAACGGAGCTCCTCTGGATGTGGGCGGGACCCTCGTGTTTCCTCTCGGTTGGAGACGGGTATGTCGGGGAACTTCTTGATTTGCACCAAGGGTGTGAAGGACCCTTTCGAAGTTTCAGAGGTGAGGTCTGATAAGCCTCGAGACGCCTCATCGGAAATGGGCCGCATCTCGCCTGGAGGGGAGAACCTCCTGGATTTTCTCGAGTTGCGGCAGGTCTTCTCGAGTTACGACGGGCACCACAGGGACCCGCTCTGGTGGCCTCAGGAGAGGCCAGTCCCCATGCGAGTTGCTAGGGGACCTCTCGGGTTTCATCTCCCGTCCATGCCGGGGCCTCAGTCCTTGTGTGGAGTCGGGGCCGGAACCTGAGGATTCCTCTCCAGTGTTGCCATGGACCTTGGGGTGCATCTGAGTCTCCCCAGGGGACTCAGGCCTCGTCTCGTGTGGAGGCATGCACGTGCGCTTTCCTCCCGAGCTGCAACAGTAGTGTCATGCTTCCTGTCACGTGGATCAAGGGATCTGTGGCTTTCCCTCGAGGCTTTCGCTCGAGGCTTTCCCACGAGGCTTTGTCACAGGGCTGTGCCACGTGCCACCTTGGTGTGAGTCGATCCTCGGCGTGAAAGACGAGCCGGTGAATGGAAAAGAGGTTCCTCTGGAATGGACTGAGACATCTGGGGGACTCTTGGAATGGTGGCACGACCCTGGAGTTCCTCTCGCCGTTCCTGTTGAGAGGGCCTCCTCTTGAGATGCGACGGGAACGCCGGGAACTCTTTCCCAAAGAAGCAGGGAAAGGATCCCTCATCTCGAGCTACGAGGCGGAAACGGGGCTCCTCTGGATGTGGTCGGGAACCTCGTGTTTCCTCTCGATTGGAGAAGGGTAGGGGGAACTTCTTGATTTGCACCAAGGGTGTGAAGGACCCTTTCGAAGTTCCAGAGGTGAGGTGTGATCAGCCTCGAAACGCCTCAGCGGAAATGGGCCTCATCTCGCCTGTAGGGGAGAACCTCCTGGATTTTCTCGAGTTGCGGAAGGTCTTCTCGAGCTACGACGGGGACCTCAAGGACAGGCTCTGGTGGCCTCAGGAGAGGCCAGTCCCCATGCGAGTTGCTAGGGGCCATCTCGGGATTCCTCACCCGTCCATGCCGGGGCCTCAGTTCTTGTGTGGAGTCGGGGACGGAACCTGAGGATTCCTCTCCAGTGTTCCCATGGATCTTGGGGTGCTTCTGAGTCTCCCCAGGAGACTCAGGCCTCGTCTCGAGTGGGGGCATGCACGTGCCCTTTCCTCCCGAGCTGCAGCAGTAGTGTCACGCTTCCTGTCACGTGGATCAAGGGATCTGTGGCTTTCCCTCGAGGCTTTCGCTCGAGGCTTTCCCACGAGACTTTCCCACAGGGCAGTGCCACCTGCCACCTTGGTGTGAGTCGATCCTCAGCGTGAAAGACGAGTCAGTGAAGGAAAACGAGGCTCCGCTGGAATGGACTGAGACAACTGGGGGACTCTTGGAATGGTGGCACGACCCTGGAGTTCCTCTCGCCGTTCCTGTTGAGAGGGCCTCCTCTTGAGATGCGACGGGAACGCCGGGAAATCTTTCCCGAGGAAGCAGGGAAAGGATCCCTCATCTCGAGCGACGAGGCGGAAACGGGGCTCCTCTGGATGTGGGCGGGACCCTCGTGTTTCCTCTCGAGTGGAGACGGTATGTCGGCGAACTTCTTGATTTGCAACAAGGGTGTGAAAGAACCTTTCGAAGTTCCAGAGGTGAGGTGTGATCAGCCTCGAGACGCCTCAGCGGAAATGGGCCGCATCTCGCCTGGAGGGGAGAACCTCCTGGATTTTCTCGAGTTGCGGCAGGTCTTCTCCAGTTACGACGGGCACCTCAGGGACCCGCTCTGGTGGCCTCAGGAAAGGCCAGTCCCCATGCGTGTTGCTAGGGGACTTCTCGAGATTCCTCTCCCGTCCATGCCGGGGCCTCAGCCCTTGTGTGGAGTCGGGCCCGGAACCTGAGGATTCCTCTCCAGTGTTGCCATGGATCTTGGGGTGCTCCTGAGTTTCCCCAGGGGACTCAGGCCTCGTCTCGAGTGGGGGCATGCACGTGCGCTTTCCTCCCGAGCAGCAGCAGTAGTGTCACGCTTCCTGTCACGTGGATCAAGTGATCTGCTACTTTCCCTCGAGGCTTTCCCACGAGGCTTTCCCACAGGGCTGTGCCACGTGCCACCTTGGTGTGAGTCGATCTTCGGCGTGAAAGACGAGCCGGTGAAGGGAAAAGAGGTTCCTCTGGAATGGACTGAGACATCTGGGGGACTCTTGGAATGGTGGCAGGACCCTGGAGTTCCTCTCGTCGATCCTCTTGAGAGGGCCTCCTCTTGAGATGCGACGGGAAGGCCGGGAACTCTTTCCCGACGAAGCAGGGAAAGGATCCCTCATCTCGAGCTACGAGGCGGAAACGGGGCTCCTCTGGATGTGGGCGGGACCCTCGTGTTTCCTCTCGAGTGGAGACGGGTATGTCGGGGAACTTCTTGATTTGCACCAAGGGTGTGAAGGACCCTTTCGAAGTTCCAGAGGGGAGGTGTGATCAGCCTCGAGACGCCTCAGCGGAAATGGGCCTCATCTCGCCTGAAGGGGAGAATCTCCTGGATTTTCTCGAGTTGCGGCTGGTCTTCTTGAGTTACGACGGGGACCACAGGGACCCGCTGTGTTGGCCTCAGGAAAGGCCAGTCCACATTCGAGTTGCTAGGGGCCATCACGGGATTCCTCTCGCGTACATGCCGGGGCCTAAAACCTTGTGTGGAGTCGGTGCCGGAACCTGAGGATTCCTCTCCAGTGTTGCCATGGATCTTGGGGTGCTTCTGAGTCTCCCCAGGGGAATCAGGTCTCGTCTCGAGTGGGGGCATGCACGTGCGCTTTCTTCCCGAGCTGCAGCAGTAGTGTCACTCTTCCTGACACGTGGATCAAGGGATCTGTGGCTTTCCCTCGAGGCTTTCGCTCGAGGCTTTCCCACGAGGCTTTCCCACAGGGCTGTGCCACGTGCCACCTTGGTGTGAGTCAATCCTCGGCGTGAAAGACGAGCCGGTGAAGGGAAAAGAGGTTCCTCTGGAATGGACTGAGACATCTGGGGGACTCTTGGAATGGTGGCACGACCCTGGAGTTCCTCTCGCCATCTCCTCTTGAGATGCGACGGGAACGCCGGGATCTCTTTCCCGAAGAAGCAGGGAAAGGATCCCTCATCTCGAGCTACGAGGCGGAAACGGGGCTCCTCTGGATGTGGGCGGGACCCTCGTGATTCCTCTCGAGTGGAGACGGGTATGTCGGGGAACTTCTTGATTTGCACCAAGGGTGTGAAGGACCCTTTCGAAGTTCCAGAGGGGAGGTGTGATCAGCCTCGAGACGCCTCAGCGGAAATGGGCCTCATCTCGCCTGGAGGGGAGAACCTCCTGGATTTTCTCGAGTTGCGGCAGGTCTTCTCGAGATACAACGGGGACCACAGGGACCCGCTCTGGTGGCCTCAGGAAAGGCCAGTCCCCATGCGAGTTGCTAGGGGACCTCTCGGGATTCCTCTCCCGTCCATGCCGGGGCCTCAGTCCTTGTGTGGAGTCGGGGCCGAAACCTGAGGATTCCTCTCCAGTGTTGCCATGGATCTTGGGGTGCTTCTGAGTCTCCCCAGGGGAGTCAGGCCTCGTCTCGAGTGGGGGCATGCACGTGCGCTTTCCTCCCGAGCTGCAGCAGTAGTGTCACGCTTCCTGTCACGTGGATCAAGGGATCTGTGGCTTTCCCTCGAGGCTGTCCCTCGAGGCTTTCCCACGAGGCTTTCCCACAGGGCTGTGCCACGTGCCACCTTGGTGTGAGTCGATCCTCGGCGTGAAAGACTAGCCGGTGAAGGGAAAATAGGTTCCTCTGGAATGGACTGAGACATCTGGGGGACTCTTGGAATGGTGGCACGACCCTGGAGTTCCTCTCGCCGTTCCTGTTGAGAGGGCCTCCTCTTGAGATGCGACGGGAACGCCGGGAACTCTTTCCCGACGAAGCAGGGAAAGGATCCCTCATCTCGAGCTACGAGGCGGAAATGGGGCTCCTCTGGATGTGGGCGGGACCCTCGTGATTCCTCTCGAGTGGAGACGGGTATGTCGGGGAACTTCTTGATTTGCACCAAGGGTGTGAAGGACCCTTTCGAAGTTCCAGAGGGGAGGTGTGATCAGCCTCGAGACGCCTCAGCGGAAATGGGCCTCATCTCGCCTGGAGGGGAGAACCTCCTGGATTTTCTCGAGTTGCGGCAGGTCTTCTCGAGTTACGACGGGGACCTCAGGGACCCGCTCTGGTGGCCTCAGGAAAGGCCAGTCCCAATGCGAGTTGCTAGGGGACCTCTCGGGATTCCTCTCCCGTCCATGCCGGGGCCTCAGTCCTTGTGTGGAGTCGGGGCCGGAACCTGAGGATTCCTCTCCAGTGTTGCCATGGATCTTGGGGTGCTTCTGAGTCTCCCCAGGGGAGTCAGGCCTCGTCTCGAGTGGGGGCATGCACGTACGCTTTCCTCCCGAGCTGCAGCAGTAGTGTCACGCTTCCTGTCACGTGGATCAAGGGATCTGTGGCTTTCCCTCGAGGCTGTCCCTCGAGGCTTTCCCACGAGGCTTTCCCACAGGGCTGTGCCACGTGCCACCTTGGTGTGAGTCGATCCTCGGCGTGAAAGACGAGCCGGTGAAGGGAAAAGAGGTTCCTCTGGAATGGACTGAGACATCTGGGGGACTCTTGGAATGGTGGCACGACCCTGGAGTTCCTCTCGCCGTTCCTGTTGAGAGGGCCTCCTCTTGAGATGCGACGGGAACGCCGGGAACTCTTTCCCGACGAAGCAGGGAAAGGATCCCTCATCTCGAGCTACGAGGCGGAAACGGGGCTCCTCTGGATGTGGGCGGGACCCTCGTGATTCCTCTCGAGTGGAGACGGGTATGTCGGGGAACTTCTTGATTTGCACCAAGGGTGTGAAGGACCCTTTCGAAGTTCCAGAGGGGAGGTGTGATCAGCCTCGAGACGCCTCAGCGGAAATGGGCCTCATCTCGCCTGGAGGGGAGAACCTCCTGGATTTTCTCGAGTTGCGGCAGGTCTTCTCGAGTTACGACGGGGACCTCAGGGACCCGCTCTGGTGGCCTCAGGAAAGGCCAGTCCCCATGCGAGTTGCTAGGGGACCTCTTCTGATTCCTCTCCCGTCCATGCCGGGGCCTCAGTCCTTGTGTGGAGTCGGGGCCGGAACCTGAGGATTCCTCTCCAGTGTTGCCATGGATCTTGGGGTGCTTCTGAGTCTCCCCAGGGGAGTCAGGCCTCGTCTCGAGTGGGGGCATGCACGTGCGCTTTCCTCCCGAGCTGCAGCACTAGTGTCACGCTTCCTGTCACGTGGATCAAGGGATCTGTGGCTTTCCCTCGAGGCTGTCCCTCGAGGCTTTCCCACGAGGCTTTCCCACAGGGCTGTGCCACGTACCACCTTGGTGTGAGTCGATCCTCGGCGTGAAAGACGAGCCGGTGAAGGGAAAAGAGGTTCCTCTGGAATGGACTGAGACATCTGGGGGACTCTTGGAATGGTGGCACGACCCTGGAGTTCCTCTCGCCGTTCCTGTTGAGAGGGCCTCCTCTTGAGATGCGACGGGAACGCCGGGAACTCTTTCCCGACGAAGCAGGGAAAGGATCCCTCATCTCGAGCTACGAGGCGGAAACGGGGCTCCTCTGGATGTGGGCGGGACCCTCGTGATTCCTCTCGAGTGGAGACGGGTATGTCGGGGAACTTCTTGATTTGCACCAAGGGTGTGAAGGACCCTTTCGAAGTTCCAGAGGGGAGGTGTGATCAGCCTCGAGACGCCTCAGCGGAAATGGGCCTCATCTCGCCTGGAGGGGAGAACCTCCTGGATTTTCTCGAGTTGCGGCAGGTCTTCTCGAGTTACGACGGGGACCTCAGGGACCCGCTCTGGTGGCCTCAGGAAAGGCCAGTCCCCATGCGAGTTGCTAGGGGACCTCTCGGGATTCCTCTCCCGTCCATGCCGGGGCCTCAGTCCTTGTGTGGAGTCGGGGCCGGAACCTGAGGATTCCTCTCCAGTGTTGCCATGGATCTTGGGGTGCTTCTGAGTCTCCCCAGGGGAGTCAGGCCTCGTCTCGAGTGGGGGCATGCACGTGCGCTTTCCTCCCGAGCTGCAGCAGTAGTGTCACGCTTCCTGTCACGTGGATCAAGGGATCTGTGGCTTTCCCTCGAGGCTGTCCCTCGAGGCTTTCCCACGAGGCTTTCCCACAGGGCTGTGCCACGTGCCACCTTGGTGTGAGTCGATCCTCGGCGTGAAAGACGAGCCGGTGAAGGGAAAAGAGGTTCCTCTGGAATGGACTGAGACATCTGGGGGACTCTTGGAATGGTGGCACGACCCTGGAGTTCCTCTCGCCGTTCCTGTTGAGAGGGCCTCCTCTTGAGATGCGACGGGAACGCCGGGAACTCTTTCCCGACGAAGCAGGGAAAGGATCCCTCATCTCGAGCTACGAGGCGGAAACGGGGCTCCTCTGGATGTGGGCGGGACCCTCGTGATTCCTCTCGAGTGGAGACGGGTATGTCGGGGAACTTCTTGATTTGCACCAAGGGTGTGAAGGACCCTTTCGAAGTTCCAGAGGGGAGGTGTGATCAGCCTCGAGACGCCTCAGCGGAAATGGGCCTCATCTCGCCTGGAGGGGAGAACCTCCTGGATTTTCTCGAGTTGCGGCAGGTCTTCTCGAGTTACGACGGGGACCTCAGGGACCCGCTCTGGTGGCCTCAGGAAAGGCCAGTCCCCATGCGAGTTGCTAGGGGACCTCTCGGGATTCCTCTCCCGTCCATGCCGGGGCCTCAGTCCTTGTGTGGAGTCGGGGCCGGAACCTGAGGATTCCTCTCCAGTGTTGCCATGGATCTTGGGGTGCTTCTGAGTCTCCCCAGGGGAGTCAGGCCTCGTCTCGAGTGGGGGCATGCACGTGCGCTTTCCTCCCGAGCTGCAGCAGTAGTGTCACGCTTCCTGTCACGTGGATCAAGGGATCTGTGGCTTTCCCTCGAGGCTGTCCCTCGAGGCTTTCCCACGAGGCTTTCCCACAGGGCTGTGCCACGTGCCACCTTGGTGTGAGTCGATCCTCGGCGTGAAAGACGAGCCGGTGAAGGGAAAAGAGGTTCCTCTGGAATGGACTGAGACATCTGGGGGACTCTTGGAATGGTGGCACGACCCTGGAGTTCCTCTCGCCGTTCCTGTTGAGAGGGCCTCCTCTTGAGATGCGACGGGAACGCCGGGATCTCTTTCCCGAAGAAGCAGGGAAAGGATCCCTCATCTCGAGCTACGAGGCGGAAACGGGGCTCCTCTGGATGTGGGCGGGACCCTCGTGATTCCTCTCGAGTGGAGACGGGTATGTCGGGGAACTTCTTGATTTGCACCAAGGGTGTGAAGGACCCTTTCGAAGTTCCAGAGGGGAGGTGTGATCAGCCTCGAGACGCCTCAGCGGAAATGGGCCTCATCTCGCCTGGAGGGGAGAACCTCCTGGATTTTCTCGAGTTGCGGCCGGTCTTCTCGAGATACAACGGGGACCACAGGGACCCGCTCTGGTGGCCTCAGGAAAGGCCAGTCCCCATGCGAGTTGCTAGGGGACCTCTCGGGATTCCTCTCCCGTCCATGCCGGGGCCTCAGTCCTTGTGTGGAATCGGGGCCGAAACCTGAGGATTCCTCTCCAGTGTTGCCATGGATCTTGGGGTGCTTCTGAGTCTCCCCAGGGGAGTCAGGCCTCGTCTCGAGTGGGGGCATGCACGTGCGCTTTCCTCCCGAGCTGCAGCAGTAGTGTCACGCTTCCTGTCACGTGGATCAAGGGATCTGTGGCTTTCCCTCGAGGCTGTCCCTCGAGGCTTTCCCACGAGGCTTTCCCACAGGGCTGTGCCACGTGCCACCTTGGTGTGAGTCGATCCTCGGCGTGAAAGACGAGCCGGTGAAGGGAAAATAGGTTCCTCTGGAATGGACTGAGACATCTGGGGGACTCTTGGAATGGTGGCACGACCCTGGAGTTCCTCTCGCCGTTCCTGTTGAGAGGGCCTCCTCTTGAGATGCGACGGGAACGCCGGGAACTCTTTCCCGACGAAGCAGGGAAAGGATCCCTCATCTCGAGCTACGAGGCGGAAATGGGGCTCCTCTGGATGTGGGCGGGACCCTCGTGATTCCTCTCGAGTGGAGACGGGTATGTCGGGGAACTTCTTGATTTGCACCAAGGGTGTGAAGGACCCTTTCGAAGTTCCAGAGGGGAGGTGTGATCAGCCTCGAGACGCCTCAGCGGAAATGGGCCTCATCTCGCCTGGAGGGGAGAACCTCCTGGATTTTCTCGAGTTGCGGCAGGTCTTCTCGAGTTACGACGGGGACCTCAGGGACCCGCTCTGGTGGCCTCAGGAAAGGCCAGTCCCAATGCGAGTTGCTAGGGGACCTCTCGGGATTCCTCTCCCGTCCATGCCGGGGCCTCAGTCCTTGTGTGGAGTCGGGGCCGGAACCTGAGGATTCCTCTCCAGTGTTGCCATGGATCTTGGGGTGCTTCTGAGTCTCCCCAGGGGAGTCAGGCCTCGTCTCGAGTGGGGGCATGCACGTGCGCTTTCCTCCCGAGCTGCAGCAGTAGTGTCACGCTTCCTGTCACGTGGATCAAGGGATCTGTGGCTTTCCCTCGAGGCTGTCCCTCGAGGCTTTCCCACGAGGCTTTCCCACAGGGCTGTGCCACGTGCCACGTTGGTGTGAGTCGATCCTCGGCGTGAAAGACGAGCCGGTGAAGGGAAAAGAGGTTCCTCTGGAATGGACTGAGACATCTGGGGGACTCTTGGAATGGTGGCACGACCCTGGAGTTCCTCTCGCCGTTCCTGTTGAGAGGGCCTCCTCTTGAGATGCGACGGGAACGCCGGGAACTCTTTCCCGACGAAGCAGGGAAAGGATCCCTCATCTCGAGCTACGAGGCGGAAACGGGGCTCCTCTGGATGTGGGCGGGACCCTCGTGATTCCTCTCGAGTGGAGACGGGTATGTCGGGGAACTTCTTGATTTGCACCAAGGGTGTGAAGGACCCTTTCGAAGTTCCAGAGGGGAGGTGTGATCAGCCTCGAGACGCCTCAGCGGAAATGGGCCTCATCTCGCCTGGAGGGGAGAACCTCCTGGATTTTCTCGAGTTGCGGCAGGTCTTCTCGAGTTACGACGGGGACCTCAGGGACCCGCTCTGGTGGCCTCAGGAAAGGCCAGTCCCCATGCGAGTTGCTAGGGGACCTCTCGGGATTCCTCTCCCGTCCATGCCGGGGCCTCAGTCCTTGTGTGGAGTCGGGGCCGGAACCTGAGGATTCCTCTCCAGTGTTGCCATGGATCTTGGGGTGCTTCTGAGTCTCCCCAGGGGAGTCAGGCCTCGTCTCGAGTGGGGGCATGCACGTGCGCTTTCCTCCCGAGCTGCAGCACTAGTGTCACGCTTCCTGTCACGTGGATCAAGGGATCTGTGGCTTTCCCTCGAGGCTGTCCCTCGAGGCTTTCCCACGAGGCTTTCCCACAGGGCTGTGCCACGTACCACCTTGGTGTGAGTCGATCCTCGGCGTGAAAGACGAGCCGGTGAAGGGAAAAGAGGTTCCTCTGGAATGGACTGAGACATCTGGGGGACTCTTGGAATGGTGGCACGACCCTGGAGTTCCTCTCGCCGTTCCTGTTGAGAGGGCCTCCTCTTGAGATGCGACGGGAACGCCGGGAACTCTTTCCCGACGAAGCAGGGAAAGGATCCCTCATCTCGAGCTACGAGGCGGAAACGGGGCTCCTCTGGATGTGGGCGGGACCCTCGTGATTCCTCTCGAGTGGAGACGGGTATGTCGGGGAACTTCTTGATTTGCACCAAGGGTGTGAAGGACCCTTTCAAAGTTCCAGAGGGGAGGTGTGATCAGCCTCGAGACGCCTCAGCGGAAATGGGCCTCATCTCGCCTGGAGGGGAGAACCTCCTGGATTTTCTCGAGTTGCGGCAGGTCTTCTCGAGTTACGACGGGGACCCTCAGGGACCCGCTCTGGTGGCCTCAGGAAAGGCCAGTCCCCATGCGAGTTGCTAGGGGACCTCTCGGGATTCCTCTCCCGTCCATGCCGGGGCCTCAGTCCTTGTGTGGAGTCGGGGCCGGAACCTGAGGATTCCTCTCCAGTGTTGCCATGGATCTTGGGGTGCTTCTGAGTCTCCCCAGGGGAGTCAGGCCTCGTCTCGAGTGGGGGCATGCACTTGCGCTTTCCTCCCGAGCTGCAGCAGTAGTGTCACGCTTCCTGTCACGTGGATCAAGGGATCTGTGGCTTTCCCTCGAGGCTGTCCCTCGAGGCTTTCCCACGAGGCTTTCCCACAGGGCTGTGCCACGTGCCACCTTGGTGTGAGTCGATCCTCGGCGTGAAAGACGAGCCGGTGAAGGGAAAAGAGGTTCCTCTGGAATGGACTGAGACATCTGGGGGACTCTTGGAATGGTGGCACGACCCTGGAGTTCCTCTCGCCGTTCCTGTTGAGAGGGCCTCCTCTTGAGATGCGACGGGAACGCCGGGAACTCTTTCCCGACGAAGCAGGGAAAGGATCCCTCATCTCGAGCTACGAGGCGGAAACGGGGCTCCTCTGGATGTGGGCGGGACCCTCGTGATTCCTCTCGAGTAGAGACGGCTAGGTCGGGGAACTTCTTGACTTGCACCAAGGGTGTGAAGGACCCTTTCGAAGTTCCAGAGGGGAGGTGTGATCAGCCTCGAGACGCCTCAACGGAAATGGGCCTCATCTCGCTTGGAGGGGAGAACCTCCTGGATTTTCTCGAGTTGCGGCAGGTCTTCTCGAGTTACGACGGGGACCTCAGGGACCCGCTCTGGTGGCCTCAGGAAAGGCCAGTCCCCATGCGAGTTGCTAGGGGACCTCTCGGGATTCCTCTCCCGTCCATGCCGGGGCCTCAGTCCTTGTGTGGAGTCGGGGCCGAAACCTGAGGATTCCTCTCCAGTGTTGCCATGGATCTTGGGGTGCTTCTGAGTCTCCCCAGGGGAGTCAGGCCTCGTCTCGAGTGGGGGCATGCACGTGCGCTTTCCTCCCGAGCTGCAGCAGTAGTGTCACGCTTCCTGTCACGTGGATCAAGGGATCTGTGGCTTTCCCTCGAGGCTGTCCCTCGAGGCTTTCCCACGAGGCTTTCCCACAGGGCTGTGCCACGTGCCACCTTGGTGTGAGTCGATCCTCGGCGTGAAAGACGAGCCGGTGAAGGGAAAAGAGGTTCCTCTGGAATGGACTGAGACATCTGGGGGACTCTTGGAATGGTGGCACGACCCTGGAGTTCCTCTCGCCGTTCCTGTTGAGAGGGCCTCCTCTTGAGATGCGACGGGAACGCCGGGAACTCTTTCCCGACGAAGCAGGGAAAGGATCCCTCATCTCGAGCTACGAGGCGGAAATGGGGCTCCTCTGGATGTGGGCGGGACCCTCGTGATTCCTCTCGAGTGGAGACGGGTATGTCGGGGAACTTCTTGATTTGCACCAAGGGTGTGAAGGACCCTTTCGAAGTTCCAGAGGGGAGGTGTGATCAGCCTCGAGACGCCTCAGCGGAAATGGGCCTCATCTCGCCTGGAGGGGAGAACCTCCTGGATTTTCTCGAGTTGCGGCAGGTCTTCTCGAGTTACGACGGGGACCTCAGGGACCCGCTCTGGTGGCCTCAGGAAAGGCCAGTCCCAATGCGAGTTGCTAGGGGACCTCTCGGGATTCCTCTCCCGTCCATGCCGGGGCCTCAGTCCTTGTGTGGAGTCGGGGCCGGAACCTGAGGATTCCTCTCCAGTGTTGCCATGGATCTTGGGGTGCTTCTGAGTCTCCCCAGGGGAGTCAGGCCTCGTCTCGAGTGGGGGCATGCACGTGCGCTTTCCTCCCGAGCTGCAGCAGTAGTGTCACGCTTCCTGTCACGTGGATCAAGGGATCTGTGGCTTTCCCTCGAGGCTGTCCCTCGAGGCTTTCCCACGAGGCTTTCCCACAGGGCTGTGCCACGTGCCACCTTGGTGTGAGTCGATCCTCGGCGTGAAAGACGAGCCGGTGAAGGGAAAAGAGGTTCCTCTGGAATGGATGAGACATCTGGGGGACTCTTGGAATGGTGGCACGACCCTGGAGTTCCTCTCGCCGTTCCTGTTGAGAGGGCCTCCTCTTGAGATGCGACGGGAACGCCGGGAACTCTTTCCCGACGAAGCAGGGAAAGGATCCCTCATCTCGAGCTACGAGGCGGAAATGGGGCTCCTCTGGATGTGGGCGGGACCCTCGTGATTCCTCTCGAGTGGAGACGGGTATGTCGGGGAACTTCTTGATTTGCACCAAGGGTGTGAAGGACCCTTTCGAAGTTCCAGAGGGGAGGTGTGATCAGCCTCGAGACGCCTCAGCGGAAATGGGCCTCATCTCGCCTGGAGGGGAGAACCTCCTGGATTTTCTCGAGTTGCGGCAGGTCTTCTCGAGTTACGACGGGGACCTCAGGGACCCGCTCTGGTGGCCTCAGGAAAGGCCAGTCCCAATGCGAGTTGCTAGGGGACCTCTCGGGATTCCTCTCCCGTCCATGCCGGGGCCTCAGTCCTTGTGTGGAGTCGGGGCCGGAACCTGAGGATTCCTCTCCAGTGTTGCCATGGATCTTGGGGTGCTTCTGAGTCTCCCCAGGGGAGTCAGGCCTCGTCTCGAGTGGGGGCATGCACGTACGCTTTCCTCCCGAGCTGCAGCAGTAGTGTCACGCTTCCTGTCACGTGGATCAAGGGATCTGTGGCTTTCCCTCGAGGCTGTCCCTCGAGGCTTTCCCACGAGGCTTTCCCACAGGGCTGTGCCACGTGCCACCTTGGTGTGAGTCGATCCTCGGCGTGAAAGACGAGCCGGTGAAGGGAAAAGAGGTTCCTCTGGAATGGACTGAGACATCTGGGGGACTCTTGGAATGGTGGCACGACCCTGGAGTTCCTCTCGCCGTTCCTGTTGAGAGGGCCTCCTCTTGAGATGCGACGGGAACGCCGGGAACTCTTTCCCGACGAAGCAGGGAAAGGATCCCTCATCTCGAGCTACGAGGCGGAAACGGGGCTCCTCTGGATGTGGGCGGGACCCTCGTGATTCCTCTCGAGTGGAGACGGGTATGTCGGGGAACTTCTTGATTTGCACCAAGGGTGTGAAGGACCCTTTCGAAGTTCCAGAGGGGAGGTGTGATCAGCCTCGAGACGCCTCAGCGGAAATGGGCCTCATCTCGCCTGGAGGGGAGAACCTCCTGGATTTTCTCGAGTTGCGGCAGGTCTTCTCGAGTTACGACGGGGACCTCAGGGACCCGCTCTGGTGGCCTCAGGAAAGGCCAGTCCCCATGCGAGTTGCTAGGGGACCTCTTGGGATTCCTCTCCCGTCCATGCCGGGGCCTCAGTCCTTGTGTGGAGTCGGGGCCGGAACCTGAGGATTCCTCTCCAGTGTTGCCATGGATCTTGGGGTGCTTCTGAGTCTCCCCAGGGGAGTCAGGCCTCGTCTCGAGTGGGGGCATGCACGTGCGCTTTCCTCCCGAGCTGCAGCACTAGTGTCACGCTTCCTGTCACGTGGATCAAGGGATCTGTGGCTTTCCCTCGAGGCTGTCCCTCGAGGCTTTCCCACGAGGCTTTCCCACAGGGCTGTGCCACGTACCACCTTGGTGTGAGTCGATCCTCGGCGTGAAAGACGAGCCGGTGAAGGGAAAAGAGGTTCCTCTGGAATGGACTGAGACATCTGGGGGACTCTTGGAATGGTGGCACGACCCTGGAGTTCCTCTCGCCGTTCCTGTTGAGAGGGCCTCCTCTTGAGATGCGACGGGAACGCCGGGAACTCTTTCCCGACGAAGCAGGGAAAGGATCCCTCATCTCGAGCTACGAGGCGGAAACGGGGCTCCTCTGGATGTGGGCGGGACCCTCGTGATTCCTCTCGAGTGGAGACGGGTATGTCGGGGAACTTCTTGATTTGCACCAAGGGTGTGAAGGAGCCTTTCGAAGTTCCAGAGGGGAAGTGTGATCAGCCTCGAGACGCCTCAGCGGAAATGGGCCTCATCTCGCCTGGAGGGGAGAACCTCCTGGATTTTCTCGAGTTGCGGCAGGTCTTCTCGAGTTACGACGGGGACCTCAGGGACCCGCTCTGGTGGCCTCAGGAAAGGCCAGTCCCCATGCGAGTTGCTAGGGGACCTCTCGGGATTCCTCTCCCGTCCATGCCGGGGCCTCAGTCCTTGTGTGGAGTCGGGGCCGGAACCTGAGGATTCCTCTCCAGTGTTGCCATGGATCTTGGGGTGCTTCTGAGTCTCCCCAGGGGACTCAGGCCTCGTCTCGAGTGGGGGCATGCACGTGCGCTTTCCTCCCGAGCTGCAGCAGTAGTGTCACGCTTCCTGTCACGTGGATCAAGGGATCTGTGGCTTTCCCTCGAGGCTGTCCCTCGAGGCTTTCCCACGAGGCTTTCCCACAGGGCTGTGCCACGTGCCACCTTGGTGTGAGTCGATCCTCGGCGTGAAAGACGAGCCGGTGAAGGGAAAAGAGGTTCCTCTGGAATGGACTGAGACATCTGGGGGACTCTTGGAATGGTGGCACGACCCTGGAGTTCCTCTCGCCGTTCCTGTTGAGAGGGCCTCCTCTTGAGATGCGACGGGAACGCCGGGAACTCTTTCCCGACGAAGCAGGGAAAGGATCCCTCATCTCGAGCTACGAGGCGGAAACGGGGCTCCTCTGGATGTGGGCGGGACCCTCGTGATTCCTCTCGAGTGGAGACGGGTATGTCGGGGAACTTCTTGATTTGCACCAAGGGTGTGAAGGACCCTTTCGAAGTTCCAGAGGGGAGGTGTGATCAGCCTCGAGACGCCTCAGCGGAAATGGGCCTCATCTCGCCTGGAGGGGAGAACCTCCTGGATTTTCTCGAGTTGCGGCAGGTCTTCTCGAGTTACGACGGGGACCTCAGGGACCCGCTCTGGTGGCCTCAGGAAAGGCCAGTCCCCATGCGAGTTGCTAGGGGACCTCTCGGGATTCCTCTCCCGTCCATGCCGGGGCCTCAGTCCTTGTGTGGAGTCGGGGCCGGAACCTGAGGATTCCTCTCCAGTGTTGCCATGGATCTTGGGGTGCTTCTGAGTCTCCCCAGGGGAGTCAGGCCTCGTCTCGAGTGGGGGCATGCACGTGCGCTTTCCTCCCGAGCTGCAGCAGTAGTGTCACGCTTCCTGTCACGTGGATCAAGGGATCTGTGGCTTTCCCTCGAGGCTGTCCCTCGAGGCTTTCCCACGAGGCTTTCCCACAGGGCTGTGCCACGTGCCACCTTGGTGTGAGTCGATCCTCGGCGTGAAAGACGAGCCGGTGAAGGGAAAAGAGGTTCCTCTGGAATGGACTGAGACATCTGGGGGACTCTTGGAATGGTGGCACGACCCTGGAGTTCCTCTCGCCGTTCCTGTTGAGAGGGCCTCCTCTTGAGATGCGACGGGAACGCCGGGATCTCTTTCCCGAAGAAGCAGGGAAAGGATCCCTCATCTCGAGCTACGAGGCGGAAACGGGGCTCCTCTGGATGTGGGCGGGACCCTCGTGATTCCTCTCGAGTGGAGACGGGTATGTCGGGGAACTTCTTGATTTGCACCAAGGGTGTGAAGGACCCTTTCGAAGTTCCAGAGGGGAGGTGTGATCAGCCTCGAGACGCCTCAGCGGAAATGGGCCTCATCTCGCCTGGAGGGGAGAACCTCCTGGATTTTCTCGAGTTGCGGCCGGTCTTCTCGAGATACAACGGGGACCACAGGGACCCGCTCTGGTGGCCTCAGGAAAGGCCAGTCCCCATGCGAGTTGCTAGGGGACCTCTCGGGATTCCTCTCCCGTCCATGCCGGGGCCTCAGTCCTTGTGTGGAGTCGGGGCCGGAACCTGAGGATTCCTCTCCAGTGTTGCCATGGATCTTGGGGTGCTTCTGAGTCTCCCCAGGGGAGTCAGGCCTCGTCTCGAGTGGGGGCATGCACGTGCGCTTTCCTCCCGAGCTGCAGCAGTAGTGTCACGCTTCCTGTCACGTGGATCAAGGGATCTGTGGCTTTCCCTCGAGGCTGTCCCTCGAGGCTTTCCCACGAGGCTTTCCCACAGGGCTGTGCCACGTGCCACCTTGGTGTGAGTCGATCCTCGGCGTGAAAGACGAGCCGGTGAAGGGAAAAGAGGTTCCTCTGGAATGGACTGAGACATCTGGGGGACTCTTGGAATGGTGGCACGACCCTGGAGTTCCTCTCGCCGTTCCTGTTGAGAGGGCCTCCTCTTGAGATGCGACGGGAACGCCGGGAACTCTTTCCCGACGAAGCAGGGAAAGGATCCCTCATCTCGAGCTACGAGGCGGAAACGGGGCTCCTCTGGATGTGGGCGGGACCCTCGTGATTCCTCTCGAGTGGAGACGGGTATGTCGGGGAACTTCTTGATTTGCACCAAGGGTGTGAAGGACCCTTTCGAAGTTCCAGAGGGGAGGTGTGATCAGCCTCGAGACGCCTCAGCGGAAATGGGCCTCATCTCGCCTGGAGGGGAGAACCTCCTGGATTTTCTCGAGTTGCGGCAGGTCTTCTCGAGTTACGACGGGGACCTCAGGGACCCGCTCTGGTGGCCTCAGGAAAGGCCAGTCCCCATGCGAGTTGCTAGGGGACCTCTCGGGATTCCTCTCCCGTCCATGCCGGGGCCTCAGTCCTTGTGTGGAGTCGGGGCCGGAACCTGAGGATTCCTCTCCAGTGTTGCCATGGATCTTGGGGTGCTTCTGAGTCTCCCCAGGGGAGTCAGGCCTCGTCTCGAGTGGGGGCATGCACGTGCGCTTTCCTCCCGAGCTGCAGCACTAGTGTCACGCTTCCTGTCACGTGGATCAAGGGATCTGTGGCTTTCCCTCGAGGCTGTCCCTCGAGGCTTTCCCACGAGGCTTTCCCACAGGGCTGTGCCACGTACCACCTTGGTGTGAGTCGATCCTCGGCGTGAAAGACGAGCCGGTGAAGGGAAAAGAGGTTCCTCTGGAATGGACTGAGACATCTGGGGGACTCTTGGAATGGTGGCACGACCCTGGAGTTCCTCTCGCCGTTCCTGTTGAGAGGGCCTCCTCTTGAGATGCGACGGGAACGCCGGGAACTCTTTCCCGACGAAGCAGGGAAAGGATCCCTCATCTCGAGCTACGAGGCGGAAACGGGGCTCCTCTGGATGTGGGCGGGACCCTCGTGATTCCTCTCGAGTGGAGACGGGTATGTCGGGGAACTTCTTGATTTGCACCAAGGGTGTGAAGGACCCTTTCAAAGTTCCAGAGGGGAGGTGTGATCAGCCTCGAGACGCCTCAGCGGAAATGGGCCTCATCTCGCCTGGAGGGGAGAACCTCCTGGATTTTCTCGAGTTGCGGCAGGTCTTCTCGAGTTACGACGGGGACCTCAGGGACCCGCTCTGGTGGCCTCAGGAAAGGCCAGTCCCCATGCGAGTTGCTAGGGGACCTCTCGGGATTCCTCTCCCGTCCATGCCGGGGCCTCAGTCCTTGTGTGGAGTCGGGGCCGGAACCTGAGGATTCCTCTCCAGTGTTGCCATGGATCTTGGGGTGCTTCTGAGTCTCCCCAGGGGAGTCAGGCCTCGTCTCGAGTGGGGGCATGCACTTGCGCTTTCCTCCCGAGCTGCAGCAGTAGTGTCACGCTTCCTGTCACGTGGATCAAGGGATCTGTGGCTTTCCCTCGAGGCTGTCCCTCGAGGCTTTCCCACGAGGCTTTCCCACAGGGCTGTGCCACGTGCCACCTTGGTGTGAGTCGATCCTCGGCGTGAAAGACGAGCCGGTGAAGGGAAAAGAGGTTCCTCTGGAATGGACTGAGACATCTGGGGGACTCTTGGAATGGTGGCACGACCCTGGAGTTCCTCTCGCCGTTCCTGTTGAGAGGGCCTCCTCTTGAGATGCGACGGGAACGCCGGGAACTCTTTCCCGACGAAGCAGGGAAAGGATCCCTCATCTCGAGCTACGAGGCGGAAACGGGGCTCCTCTGGATGTGGGCGGGACCCTCGTGATTCCTCTCGAGTAGAGACGGCTAGGTCGGGGAACTTCTTGACTTGCACCAAGGGTGTGAAGGACCCTTTCGAAGTTCCAGAGGGGAGGTGTGATCAGCCTCGAGACGCCTCAACGGAAATGGGCCTCATCTCGCTTGGAGGGGAGAACCTCCTGGATTTTCTCGAGTTGCGGCAGGTCTTCTCGAGTTACGACGGGGACCTCAGGGACCCGCTCTGGTGGCCTCAGGAAAGGCCAGTCCCCATGCGAGTTGCTAGGGGACCTCTCGGGATTCCTCTCCCGTCCATGCCGGGGCCTCAGTCCTTGTGTGGAGTCGGGGCCGAAACCTGAGGATTCCTCTCCAGTGTTGCCATGGATCTTGGGGTGCTTCTGAGTCTCCCCAGGGGAGTCAGGCCTCGTCTCGAGTGGGGGCATGCACGTGCGCTTTCCTCCCGAGCTGCAGCAGTAGTGTCACGCTTCCTGTCACGTGGATCAAGGGATCTGTGGCTTTCCCTCGAGGCTGTCCCTCGAGGCTTTCCCACGAGGCTTTCCCACAGGGCTGTGCCACGTGCCACCTTGGTGTGAGTCGATCCTCGGCGTGAAAGACGAGCCGGTGAAGGGAAAAGAGGTTCCTCTGGAATGGACTGAGACATCTGGGGGACTCTTGGAATGGTGGCACGACCCTGGAGTTCCTCTCGCCGTTCCTGTTGAGAGGGCCTCCTCTTGAGATGCGACGGGAACGCCGGGAACTCTTTCCCGACGAAGCAGGGAAAGGATCCCTCATCTCGAGCTACGAGGCGGAAATGGGGCTCCTCTGGATGTGGGCGGGACCCTCGTGATTCCTCTCGAGTGGAGACGGGTATGTCGGGGAACTTCTTGATTTGCACCAAGGGTGTGAAGGACCCTTTCGAAGTTCCAGAGGGGAGGTGTGATCAGCCTCGAGACGCCTCAGCGGAAATGGGCCTCATCTCGCCTGGAGGGGAGAACCTCCTGGATTTTCTCGAGTTGCGGCAGGTCTTCTCGAGTTACGACGGGGACCTCAGGGACCCGCTCTGGTGGCCTCAGGAAAGGCCAGTCCCAATGCGAGTTGCTAGGGGACCTCTCGGGATTCCTCTCCCGTCCATGCCGGGGCCTCAGTCCTTGTGTGGAGTCGGGGCCGGAACCTGAGGATTCCTCTCCAGTGTTGCCATGGATCTTGGGGTGCTTCTGAGTCTCCCCAGGGGAGTCAGGCCTCGTCTCGAGTGGGGGCATGCACGTGCGCTTTCCTCCCGAGCTGCAGCAGTAGTGTCACGCTTCCTGTCACGTGGATCAAGGGATCTGTGGCTTTCCCTCGAGGCTGTCCCTCGAGGCTTTCCCACGAGGCTTTCCCACAGGGCTGTGCCACGTGCCACCTTGGTGTGAGTCGATCCTCGGCGTGAAAGACGAGCCGGTGAAGGGAAAAGAGGTTCCTCTGGAATGGACTGAGACATCTGGGGGACTCTTGGAATGGTGGCACGACCCTGGAGTTCCTCTCGCCGTTCCTGTTGAGAGGGCCTCCTCTTGAGATGCGACGGGAACGCCGGGAACTCTTTCCCGACGAAGCAGGGAAAGGATCCCTCATCTCGAGCTACGAGGCGGAAATGGGGCTCCTCTGGATGTGGGCGGGACCCTCGTGATTCCTCTCGAGTGGAGACGGGTATGTCGGGGAACTTCTTGATTTGCACCAAGGGTGTGAAGGACCCTTTCGAAGTTCCAGAGGGGAGGTGTGATCAGCCTCGAGACGCCTCAGCGGAAATGGGCCTCATCTCGCCTGGAGGGGAGAACCTCCTGGATTTTCTCGAGTTGCGGCAGGTCTTCTCGAGTTACGACGGGGACCTCAGGGACCCGCTCTGGTGGCCTCAGGAAAGGCCAGTCCCCATGCGAGTTGCTAGGGGACCTCTCGGGATTCCTCTCCCGTCCATGCCGGGGCCTCAGTCCTTGTGTGGAGTCGGGGCCGGAAACTGAGGATTCCTCTCCAGTGTTGCCATGGATCTTGGGGTGCTTCTGAGTCTCCCCAGGGGAGTCAGGCCTCGTCTCGAGTGGGGGCATGCACGTGCGCTTTCCTCCCGAGCTGCAGCAGTAGTGTCACGCTTCCTGTCACGTGGATCAAGGGATCTGTGGCTTTCCCTCGAGGCTGGCCCTCGAGGCTTTCCCACGAGGCTTTCCCACAGGGCTGTGCCACGTGCCACCTTGGTGTGAGTCGATCCTCGGCGTGAAAGACGAGCCGGTGAAGGGAAAAGAGGTTCCTCTGGAATGGACTGAGACATCTGGGGGACTCTTGGAATGGTGGCACGACCCTGGAGTTCCTCTCGCCGTTCCTGTTGAGAGGGCCTCCTCTTGAGATGCGACGGGAACGCCGGGAACTCTTTCCCGACGAAGCAGGGAAAGGATCCCTCATCTCGAGCTACGAGGCGGAAATGGGGCTCCTCTGGATGTGGGCGGGACCCTCGTGATTCCTCTCGAGTGGAGACGGGTATGTCGGGGAACTTCTTGATTTGCACCAAGGGTGTGAAGGACCCTTTCGAAGTTCCAGAGGGGAGGTGTGATCAGCCTCGAGACGCCTCAGCGGAAATGGGCCTCATCTCGCCTGGAGGGGAGAACCTCCTGGATTTTCTCGAGTTGCGGCAGGTCTTCCCGAGTTACGACGGGGACCTCAGGGACCCGCTCTGGTGGCCTCAGGAAAGGCCAGTCCCCATGCGAGTTGCTAGGGGACCTCTCGGGATTCCTCTCCCGTCCATGCCGGGGCCTCAGTCCTTGTGTGGAGTCGGGGCCGGAACCTGAGGATTCCTCTCCAGTGTTGCCATGGATCTTGGGGTGCTTCTGAGTCTCCCCAGGGGAGTCAGGCCTCGTCTCGAGTGGGGGCATGCACGTGCGCTTTCCTCCCGAGCTGCAGCAGTAGTGTCACGCTTCCTGTCACGTGGATCAAGGGATCTGTGGCTTTCCCTCGAGGCTGTCCCTCGAGGCTTTCCCACGAGGCTTTCCCACAGGGCTGTGCCACGTGCCACGTTGGTGTGAGTCGATCCTCGGCGTGAAAGACGAGCCGGTGAAGGGAAAAGAGGTTCCTCTGGAATGGACTGAGACATCTGGGGGACTCTTGGAATGGTGGCACGACCCTGGAGTTCCTCTCGCCGTTCCTGTTGAGAGGGCCTCCTCTTGAGATGCGACGGGAACGCCGGGAACTCTTTCCCGACGAAGCAGGGAAAGGATCCCTCATCTCGAGCTACGAGGCGGAAATGGGGCTCCTCTGGATGTGGGCGGGACCCTCGTGATTCCTCTCGAGTGGAGACGGGTATGTCGGGGAACTTCTTGATTTGCACCAAGGGTGTGAAGGACCCTTTCGAAGTTCCAGAGGGGAGGTGTGATCAGCCTCGAGACGCCTCAGCGGAAATGGGCCTCATCTCGCCTGGAGGGGAGAACCTCCTGGATTTTCTCGAGTTGCGGCAGGTCTTCTCGAGTTACGACGGGGACCTCAGGGACCCGCTCTGGTGGCCTCAGGAAAGGCCAGTCCCCATGCGAGTTGCTAGGGGACCTCTCGGGATTCCTCTCCCGTCCATGCCGGGGCCTCAGTCCTTGTGTGGAGTCGGGGCCGGAACCTGAGGATTCCTCTCCAGTGTTGCCATGGATCTTGGGGTGCTTCTGAGTCTCCCCAGGGGAGTCAGGCCTCGTCTCGAGTGGGGGCATGCACGTGCGCTTTCCTCCCGAGCTGCAGCAGTAGTGTCACGCTTCCTGTCACGTGGATCAAGGGATCTGTGGCTTTCCCTCGAGGCTGTCCCTCGAGGCTTTCCCACGAGGCTTTCCCACAGGGCTGTGCCACGTGCCACCTTGGTGTGAGTCGATCCTCGGCGTGAAAGACGAGCCGGTGAAGGGAAAAGAGGTTCCTCTGGAATGGACTGAGACATCTGGGGGACTCTTGGAATGGTGGCACGACCCTGGAGTTCCTCTCGCCGTTCCTGTTGAGAGGGCCTCCTCTTGAGATGCGACGGGAACGCCGGGAACTCTTTCCCGACGAAGCAGGGAAAGGATCCCTCATCTCGAGCTACGAGGCGGAAACGGGGCTCCTCTGGATGTGGGCGGGACCCTCGTGATTCCTCTCGAGTGGAGACGGGTATGTCGGGGAACTTCTTGATTTGCACCAAGGGTGTGAAGGACCCTTTCGAAGTTCCAGAGGGGAGGTGTGATCAGCCTCGAGACGCCTCGGCGGAAATGGGCCTCATCTCGCCTGGAGGGGAGAACCTCCTGGATTTTCTCGAGTTGCGGCAGGTCTTCTCGAGTTACGACGGGGACCTCATGGACCCGCTCTGGTGACCTTAGGAAAGGCCAGTCCCCATGCGAGTTGCTAGGGGACCTCTCGGGATTCCTCTCCCGTCCATGCCGGGGCCTCAGTCCTTGTGTGGAGTCGGGGCAGGAACCTGAGGATTCCTCTCCAGTGTTGCCATGGATCTTGGGGTGCTTCTGAGTCTCCCCAGGGGAGTCAGGCCTCGTCTCGAGTGGGGGCATGCACGTGCGCTTTCCTCCCGAGCTGCAGCAGTAGTGTCACGCTTCCTGTCACGTGGATCAAGGGATCTGTGGCTTTCCCTCGAGGCTGTCCCTCGAGGCTTTCCCACGAGGCTTTCCCACAGGGCTGTGCCACGTGCCACCTTGGTGTGAGTCGATCCTCGGCGTGAAAGACGAGCCGGTGAAGGGAAAAGAGGTTCCTCTGGAATGGACTGAGACATCTGGGGGACTCTTGGAATGGTGGCACGACCCTGGA
This sequence comes from Budorcas taxicolor, assembly GCF_023091745.1. Taxonomy (NCBI): domain Eukaryota; kingdom Metazoa; phylum Chordata; class Mammalia; order Artiodactyla; family Bovidae; genus Budorcas; species Budorcas taxicolor. Next base: position 42,480 of record NW_026292590.1, read on the forward strand.
GTTCCTCTCGCCGTTCCTGTTGAGAGGGCCTCCTCTTGAGATGCGACGGGAACGCCGGGAACTCTTTCCCGACGAAGCAGGGAAAGGATCCCTCATCTCGAGCTACGAGGCGGAAATGGGGCTCCTCTGGATGTGGGCGGGACCCTCGTGATTCCTCTCGAGTGGAGACGGGTATGTCGGGGAACTTCTTGATTTGCACCAAGGGTGTGAAGGACCCTTTCGAAGTTCCAGAGGGGAGGTGTGATCAGCCTCGAGACGCCTCAGCGGAAATGGGCCTCATCTCGCCTGGAGGGGAGAACCTCCTGGATTTTCTCGAGTTGCGGCAGGTCTTCTCGAGTTACGACGGGGACCTCAGGGACCCGCTCTGGTGGCCTCAGGAAAGGCCAGTCCCCATGCGAGTTGCTAGGGGACCTCTCGGGATTCCTCTCCCGTCCATGCCGGGGCCTCAGTCCTTGTGTGGAGTCGGGGCCGGAACCTGAGGATTCCTCTCCAGTGTTGCCATGGATCTTGGGGTGCTTCTGAGTCTCCCCAGGGGAGTCAGGCCTCGTCTCGAGTGGGGGCATGCACGTGCGCTTTCCTCCCGAGCTGCAGCAGTAGTGTCACGCTTCCTGTCACGTGGATCAAGGGATCTGTGGCTTTCCCTCGAGGCTGTCCCTCGAGGCTTTCCCACGAGGCTTTCCCACAGGGCTGTGCCACGTGCCACCTTGGTGTGAGTCGATCCTCGGCGTGAAAGACGAGCCGGTGAAGGGAAAAGAGGTTCCTCTGGAATGGACTGAGACATCTGGGGGACTCTTGGAATGGTGGCACGACCCTGGAGTTCCTCTCGCCGTTCCTGTTGAGAGGGCCTCCTCTTGAGATGCGACGGGAACGCCGGGAACTCTTTCCCGACGAAGCAGGGAAAGGATCCCTCATCTCGAGCTACGAGGCGGAAACGGGGCTCCTCTGGATGTGGGCGGGACCCTCGTGATTCCTCTCGAGTGGAGACGGGTATGTCGGGGAACTTCTTGATTTGCACCAAGGGTGTGAAGGACCCTTTCGAAGTTCCAGAGGGGAGGTGTGATCAGCCTCGAGACGCCTCAGCGGAAATGGGCCTCATCTCGCTTGGAGGGGAGAACCTCCTGGATTTTCTCGAGTTGCGGCAGGTCTTCTCAAGTTACGACGGGGACCTCAGGGACCCGCTCTGGTGGCCTCAGGAAAGGCCAGTCCCCATGCGAGTTGCTAGGGGACCTCTCGGGATTCCTCTCCCGTCCATGCCGGGGCCTCAGTCCTTGTGTGGAGTCGGGGCCGAAACCTGAGGATTCCTCTCCAGTGTTGCCATGGATCTTGGGGTGCTTCTGAGTCTCCCCAGGGGAGGTAGGCCTCGTCTCGAGTGGGGGCATGCACGTGCGCTTTCCTCCCGAGCTGCAGCAGTAGTGTCACGCTTCCTGTCACGTGGATCAAGGGATCTGTGGCTATCCCTCGATGCTGTCCCTCGAGGCTTTCCCACGAGGCTTTCCCACAGGGCTGTGCCACGTGCCACCTTGGTGTGAGTCGATCCTCGGCGTGAAAGACGAGCCGGTGAAGGGAAAAGAGGTTCCTCTGGAATGGACTGAGACATCTGGGGGACTCTTGGAATGGTGGCACGACCCTGGAGTTCCTCTCGCCGTTCCTGTTGAGAGGGCCTCCTCTTGAGATGCGACGGGAACGCCGGGAACTCTTTCCCGACGAAGCAGGGAAAGGATCCCTCATCTCGAGCTACGAGGCGGAAACGGGGCTCCTCTGGATGTGGGCGGGACCCTCGTGATTCCTCTCGAGTGGAGACGGGTATGTCGGGGAACTTCTTGATTTGCACCAAGGGTGTGAAGGACCCTTTCGAAGTTCCAGAGGTGAGGTGTGATCAGCCTCGAGACGCCTCAGCGGAAATGGGCCTCATCTTGCCTGGAGGGGAGAACCTCCTGGATTTTCTCGAGTTTCGGCAGGTCTTCTCGAGTTACGACGGGGACCTCATGGACCCGCTCTGGTGACCTTAGGAAAGGCCAGTCCCCATGCGAGTTGCTAGGGGACCTCTCGGGATTCCTCTCCCGTCCATGCCGGGGCCTCAGTCCTTGTGTGGAGTCGGGGAAGGAACCTGAGGATTCCTCTCCAGTGTTGCCATGGATCTTGGGGTGCTTCTGAGTCTCCCCAGGGGAGTCAGGCCTCGTCTCGAGTGGGGGCATGCACGTGCGCTTTCCTCCCGAGCTGCAGCAGTAGTGTCACGCTTCCTGTCACGTGGATCAAGGGATCTGTGGCTTTCCCTCGAGGCTGTCCCTCGAGGCTTTCCCACAGGGCTGTGCCACGTGCCACCTTGGTGTGAGTCGATCCTCGGCGTGAAAGACGAGCCGGTGAAGGGAAAAGAGGTTCCTCTGGAATGGACTGAGACATCTGGGGGACTCTTGGAATGGTGGCACGACCCTGGAGTTCCTCTCGCCGTTCCTGTTGAGAGGGCCTCCTCTTGAGATGCGACGGGAACGCCGGGAACTCTTTCCCGACGAAGCAGGGAAAGGATCCCTCATCTCGAGCTACGAGGCGGAAATGGGGCTCCTCTGGATGTGGGCGGGACCCTCGTGATTCCTCTCGAGTGGAGACGGGTATGTCGGGGAACTTCTTGATTTGCACCAAGGGTGTGAAGGACCCTTTCGAAGTTCCAGAGGGGAGGTGTGATCAGCCTCGAGACGCCTCAGCGGAAATGGGCCTCATCTCGCCTGGAGGGGAGAACCTCCTGGATTTTCTCGAGTTGCGGCAGGTCTTCTCGAGTTACGACGGGGACCTCAGGGACCCGCTCTGGTGGCCTCAGGAAAGGCCAGTCCCCATGCGAGTTGCTAGGGGACCTCTCGGGATTCCTCTCCCGTCCATGCCGGGGCCTCAGTCCTTGTGTGGAGTCGGGGCCGGAACCTGAGGATTCCTCTCCAGTGTTGCCATGGATCTTGGGGTGCTTCTGAGTCTCCCCAGGGGAGTCAGGCCTCGTCTCGAGTGGGGGCATGCACGTGCGCTTTCCTCCCGAGCTGCAGCAGTAGTGTCACGCTTCCTGTCACGTGGATCAAGGGATCTGTGGCTTTCCCTCGAGGCTGTCCCTCGAGGCTTTCCCACGAGGCTTTCCCACAGGGCTGTGCCACGTGCCACCTTGGTGTGAGTCGATCCTCGGCGTGAAAGACGAGCCGGTGAAGGGAAAAGAGGTTCCTCTGGAATGGACTGAGACATCTGGGGGACTCTTGGAATGGTGGCACGACCCTGGAGTTCCTCTCGCCGTTCCTGTTGAGAGGGCCTCCTCTTGAGATGCGACGGGAACGCCGGGAACTCTTTCCCGACGAAGCAGGGAAAGGATCCCTCATCTCGAGCTACGAGGCGGAAACGGGGCTCCTCTGGATGTGGGCGGGACCCTCGTGATTCCTCTCGAGTGGAGACGGGTATGTCGGGGAACTTCTTGATTTGCACCAAGGGTGTGAAGGACCCTTTCGAAGTTCCAGAGGGGAGGTGTGATCAGCCTCGAGACGCCTCAGCGGAAATGGGCCTCATCTCGCTTGGAGGGGAGAACCTCCTGGATTTTCTCGAGTTGCGGCAGGTCTTCTCAAGTTACGACGGGGACCTCAGGGACCCGCTCTGGTGGCCTCAGGAAAGGCCAGTCCCCATGCGAGTTGCTAGGGGACCTCTCGGGATTCCTCTCCCGTCCATGCCGGGGCCTCAGTCCTTGTGTGGAGTCGGGGCCGAAACCTGAGGATTCCTCTCCAGTGTTGCCATGGATCTTGGGGTGCTTCTGAGTCTCCCCAGGGGAGGTAGGCCTCGTCTCGAGTGGGGGCATGCACGTGCGCTTTCCTCCCGAGCTGCAGCAGTAGTGTCACGCTTCCTGTCACGTGGATCAAGGGATCTGTGGCTATCCCTCGATGCTGTCCCTCGAGGCTTTCCCACGAGGCTTTCCCACAGGGCTGTGCCACGTGCCACCTTGGTGTGAGTCGATCCTCGGCGTGAAAGATGAGCCGGTGAAGGGAAAAGAGGTTCCTCTGGAATGGACTGAGACATCTGGGGGACTCTTGGAATGGTGGCACGACCCTGGAGTTCCTCTCGCCGTTCCTGTTGAGAGGGCCTCCTCTTGAGATGCGACGGGAACGCCGGGAACTCTTTCCCGACGAAGCAGGGAAAGGATCCCTCATCTCGAGCTACGAGGTGGAAACGGGGCTCCTCTGGATGTGGGCGGGACCCTCGTGATTCCTCTCGAGTGGAGACGGGTATGTCGGGGAACTTCTTGATTTGCACCAAGGGTGTGAAGGACCCTTTCGAAGTTCCAGAGGTGAGGTGTGATCAGCCTCGAGACGCCTCAGCGGAAATGGGCCTCATCTCGCCTGGAGGGGAGAACCTCCTGGATTTTCTCGAGTTTCGGCAGGTCTTCTCGAGTTACGACGGGGACCTCATGGACCCGCTCTGGTGACCTTTGGAAAGGCCAGTCCCCATGCGAGTTGCTAGGGGACCTCTCGGGATTCCTCTCCCGTCCATGCCGGGGCCTCAGTCCTTGTGTGGAGTCGGGGAAGGAACCTGAGGATTCCTCTCCAGTGTTGCCATGGATCTTGGGGTGCTTCTGAGTCTCCCCAGGGGAGTCAGGCCTCGTCTCGAGTGGGGGCATGCACGTGCGCTTTCCTCCCGAGCTGCAGCAGTAGTGTCACGCTTCCTGTCACGTGGATCAAGGGATCTGTGGCTTTCCCTCGAGGCTGTCCCTCGAGGCTTTCCCACAGGGCTGTGCCACGTGCCACCTTGGTGTGAGTCGATCCTCGGCGTGAAAGACGAGCCGGTGAAGGGAAAAGAGGTTCCTCTGGAATGGACTGAGACATCTGGGGGACTCTTGGAATGGTGGCACGACCCTGGAGTTCCTCTCGCCGTTCCTGTTGAGAGGGCCTCCTCTTGAGATGCGACGGGAACGCCGGGAACTCTTTCCCGACGAAGCAGGGAAAGGATCCCTCATCTCGAGCTACGAGGCGGAAATGGGGCTCCTCTGGATGTGGGCGGGACCCTCGTGATTCCTCTCGAGTGGAGACGGGTATGTCGGGGAACTTCTTGATTTGCACCAAGGGTGTGAAGGACCCTTTCGAAGTTCCAGAGGGGAGGTGTGATCAGCCTCGAGACGCCTCAGCGGAAATGGGCCTCATCTCGCCTGGAGGGGAGAACCTCCTGGATTTTCTCGAGTTGCGGCAGGTCTTCCCGAGTTACGACGGGGACCTCAGGGACCCGCTCTGGTGGCCTCAGGAAAGGCCAGTCCCCATGCGAGTTGCTAGGGGACCTCTCGGGATTCCTCTCCCGTCCATGCCGGGGCCTCAGTCCTTGTGTGGAGTCGGGGCCGGAACCTGAGGATTCCTCTCCAGTGTTGCCATGGATCTTGGGGTGCTTCTGAGTCTCCCCAGGGGAGTCAGGCCTCGTCTCGAGTGGGGGCATGCACGTGCGCTTTCCTCCCGAGCTGCAGCAGTAGTGTCACGCTTCCTGTCACGTGGATCAAGGGATCTGTGGCTTTCCCTCGAGGCTGTCCCTCGAGGCTTTCCCACGAGGCTTTCCCACAGGGCTGTGCCACGTGCCACCTTGGTGTGTGTCGATCCTCGGCGTGAAAGACGAGCCGGTGAAGGGAAAAGAGGTTCCTCTGGAATGGACTGAGACATCTGGGGGATTCTTGGAATGGTGGCACGACCCTGGAGTTCCTCTCGCCGTTCCTGTTGAGAGGGCCTCCTCTTGAGATGCGACGGGAACGCCGGGAACTCTTTCCCGAGGAAGCAGGGAAAGGATCCCTCATCTCGAGCTACGAGGCGGAAACGGGGCTCCTCTGGATGTGGGCGGGACCCTCGTGATTCCTCTCGAGTAGAGACGGCTAGGTCGGGGAACTTCTTGATTTGCACCAAGGGTGTGAAGGACCCTTTCGAAGTTCCAGAGGGGAGGTGTGATCAGCCTCGAGACGCCTCAGCGGAAATGGGCCTCATCTCGCTTGGAGGGGAGAACCTCCTGGATTTTCTCGAGTTGCGGCAGGTCTTCTCGAGTTACGATGGGGACCTCAGGGACCCGCTCTGGTGGCCTCAGGAAAGGCCAGTCCCCATGCGAGTTGCTAGGGGACCTCTCGGGATTCCTCTCCCGTCCATGCCGGGGCCTCAGTCCTTGTGTGGAGTCGGGGCCGAAACCTGAGGATTCCTCTCCAGTGTTGCCATGGATCTTGGGGTGCTTCTGAGTCTCCCCAGGGGAGTCAGGCCTCGTCTCGAGTGGGGGCATGCACGTGCGCTTTCCTCCCGAGCTGCAGCAGTAGTGTCACGCTTCCTGTCACGTGGATCAAGGGATCTGTGGCTTTCCCTCGAGGCTGTCCCTCGAGGCTTTCCCACGAGGCTTTCCCACAGGGCTGTGCCACGTGCCACCTTGGTGTGAGTCGATCCTCGGCGTGAAAGACGAGCCGGTGAAGGGAAAAGAGGTTCCTCTGGAATGGACTGAGACATCTGGGGGACTCTTGGAATGGTGGCACGACCCTGGAGTTCCTCTCGCCGTTCCTGTTGAGAGGGCCTCCTCTTGAGATGCGACGGGAACGCCGGGAACTCTTTCCCGACGAAGCAGGGAAAGGATCCCTCATCTCGAGCTACGAGGCGGAAACGGGGCTCCTCTGGATGTGGGCGGGACCCTCGTGATTCCTCTCGAGTGGAGACGGGTATGTCGGGGAACTTCTTGATTTGCACCAAGGGTGTGAAGGACCCTTTCGAAGTTCCAGAGGTGAGGTGTGATCAGCCTCGAGACGCCTCAGCGGAAATGGGCCTCATCTCGCCTGGAGGGGAGAACCTCCTGGATTTTCTCGAGTTTCGGCAGGTCTTCTCGAGTTACGACGGGGACCTCATGGACCCGCTCTGGTGACCTTAGGAAAGGCCAGTCCCCATGCGAGTTGCTAGGGGACCTCTCGGGATTCTTCTCCCGTCCATGCCGGGGCCTCAGTCCTTGTGTGGAGTCGGGGCAGGAACCTGAGGATTCCTCTCCAGTGTTGCCATGGATCTTGGGGTGCTTCTGAGTCTCCCCAGGGGAGTCAGGCCTCGTCTCGAGTGGGGGCATGCACGTGCGCTTTCCTCCCGAGCTGCAGCAGTAGTGTCACGCTTCCTGTCACGTGGATCAAGGGATCTGTGGCTTTCCCTCGAGGCTGTCCCTCGAGGCTTTCCCACAGGGCTGTGCCACGTGCCACCTTGGTGTGAGTCGATCCTCGGCGTGAAAGACGAGCCGGTGAAGGGAAAAGAGGTTCCTCTGGAATGGACTGAGACATCTGGGGGACTCTTGGAATGGTGGCACGACCCTGGAGTTCCTCTCGCCGTTCCTGTTGAGAGGGCCTCCTCTTGAGATGCGACGGGAACGCCGGGAACTCTTTCCCGACGAAGCAGGGAAAGGATCCCTCATCTCGAGCTACGAGGCGGAAACGGGGCTCCTCTGGATGTGGGCGGGACCCTCGTGATTCCTCTCGAGTGGAGACGGCTACGTCGGGGAACTTCTTGATTTGCATCAAGGGTGTGAAGGACCCTTTCGAAGTTCCAGAGGGGAGGTGTGATCAGCCTCGAGACGCCTCAGCGGAAATGGGCCTCATCTCGCCTGGAGGGGAGAACCTCCTGGATTTTCTCGAGTTGCGGCAGGTCTTCTCGAGTTACGACGGGGACCTCAGGGACCCGCTCTGGTGGCCTCAGGAAAGGCCAGTCCCCATGCGAGTTGCTAGGGGACCTCTCGGGATTCCTCTCCCGTCCATGCCGGGGCCTCAGTCCTTGTGTGGAGTCGGGGACGGAACCTGAGGATTCCTCTCCAGTGTTGCCATGGATCTTGGGGTGCTTCTGAGTCTCTCCAGGGGAGTCAGGCCTCGTCTCGAGTGGGGGCATGCACGTGCGCTTTCCTCCCGAGCTGCAGCAGTAGTGTCACGCTTCCTGTCACGTGGATCAAGGGATCTGTGGCTTTCCCTCGATGCTGTCCCTCGAGGCTTTCCCACGAGGCTTTCCCACAGGGCTGTGCCACGTGCCACCTTGGTGTGAGTCGATCCTCGGCGTGAAAGACGAGCCGGTGAAGGGAAAAGAGGTTCCTCTGGAATGGACTGAGACATCTGGGGGACTCTTGGAATGGTGGCAAGACCCTGGAGTTCCTCTCGCCGTTCCTGTTGAGAGGGCCTCCTCTTGAGATGCGACGGGAACGCCGGGAACTCTTTCCCGACGAAGCAGGGAAAGGATCCCTCATCTCGAGCTACGAGGCGGAAACGGGGCTCCTCTGGATGTGGGCGGGACCCTCGTGATTCCTCTCGAGTGGAGACAGGTATGTCGGGGAACTTCTTGATTTGCACCAAGGGTGTGAAGGACCCTTTCGAAGTTCCAGAGGGGAGGTGTGATCAGCCTCGAGACGCCTCAGCGGAAATGGGCCTCATCTCGCCTGGAGGGGAGAACCTCCTGGATTTTCTCGAGTTGCGGCAGGTCTTCTCGAGATACAACGGGGACCACAGGGACCCGCTCTGGTGGCCTCAGGAAAGGCCAGTCCCCATGCGAGTTGCTAGGGGACCTCTCGGGATTCCTCTCCCGTCCATGCCGGGGCCTCAGTCCTTGTGTGGAGTCGGGGCCGAAACCTGAGGATTCCTCTCCAGTGTTGCCATGGATCTTGGGGTGCTTCTGAGTCTCCCCAGGGGAGTCAGGCCTCGTCTCGAGTGGGGGCATGCACGTGCGCTTTCCTCCCGAGCTGCAGCAGTAGTGTCACGCTTCCTGTCACGTGGATCAAGGGATCTGTGGCTTTCCCTCGAGGCTGACCCTCGAGGCTTTCCCACGAGGCTTTCCCACAGGGCTGTGCCACGTGCCACCTTGGTGTGAGTCGATCCTCGGCGTGAAAGACGAGCCGGTGAAGGGAAAAGAGGTTCCTCTGGAATGGACTGAGACATCTGGGGGACTCTTGGAATGGTGGCAAGACCCTGGAGTTCCTCTCGCCGTTCCTGTTGAGAGGGCCTCCTCTTGAGATGCGACGGGAACGCCGGGAACTCTTTCCCGACGAAGCAGGGAAAGGATCCCTCATCTCGAGCTACGAGGCGGAAACGGGGCTCCTCTGGATGTGGGCGGGACCCTCGTGATTCCTCTCGAGTGGAGACGGGTATGTCGGGGAACTTCTTGATTTGCACCAAGGGTGTGAAGGACCCTTTCGAAGTTCCAGAGGTGAGGTGTGATCAGCCTCGAGACGCCTCAGCGGAAATGGGCCTCATCTCGCCTGGAGGGGAGAACCTCCTGGATTTTCTCGAGTTGCGGCAGGTCTTCTCGAGTTACGACGGGGACCTCATGGACCCGCTCTGGTGACCTTAGGAAAGGCCAGTCCCCATGCGAGTTGCTAGGGGACCTCTCGGGATTCCTCTCCCGTCCATGCCGGGGCCTCAGTCCTTGTGTGGAGTCGGGGCAGGAACCTGAGGATTCCTCTCCAGTGTTGCCATGGATCTTGGGGTGCTTCTGAGTCTCCCCAGGGGAGTCAGGCCTCGTCTCGAGTGGGGGCATGCACGTGCGCTTTCCTCCCGAGCTGCAGCAGTAGTGTCACGCTTCCTGTCACGTGGATCAAGGGATCTGTGGCTTTCCCTCGAGGCTGTCCCTCGAGGCTTTCCCACGAGGCTTTCCCACAGGGCTGTGCCACGTGCCACCTTGGTGTGAGTCGATCCTCGGCGTGAAAGACGAGCCGGTGAAGGGAAAAGAGGTTCCTCTGGAATGGACTGAGACATCTGGGGGACTCTTGGAATGGTGGCACGACCCTGGAGTTCCTCTCGCCGTTCCTGTTGAGAGGGCCTCCTCTTGAGATGCGACGGGAACGCCGGGAACTCTTTCCCGACGAAGCAGGGAAAGGATCCCTCATCTCGAGCTAAGAGGCGGAAACGGGGCTCCTCTGGATGTGGGCGGGACCCTCGTGATTCCTCTCGAGTGGAGACGGCTAGGTCGGGGAACTTCTTGATTTGCATCAAGGGTGTGAAGGACCCTTTCGAAGTTCCAGAGGGGAGGTGTGATCAGCCTCGAGACGCCTCAGCGGAAATGGGCCTCATCTCGCCTGGAGGGGAGAACCTCCTTGATTTTCTCGAGTTGCGGCAGGTCTTCTCGAGTTACGACGGGGACCTCAGGGACCCGCTCTGGTGGCCTCAGGAAAGGCCAGTCCCCATGCGAGTTGCTAGGGGACCTCTCGGGATTCCTCTCCCGTCCATGCCGGGGCCTCAGTCCTTGTGTGGAGTCGGGGCCGGAACCTGAGTATTCCTCTCCAGTGTTGCCATGGATCTTGGGGTGCTTCTGAGTCTCTCCAGGGGAGTCAGGCCTCGTCTCGAGTGGGGGCATGCACGTGCGCTTTCCTCCCGAGCTGCAGCAGTAGTGTCACGCTTCCTGTCACGTGGATCAAGGGATCTGTGGCTTTCCCTCGATGCTGTCCCTCGAGGCTTTCCCACGAGGCTTTCCCACAGGGCTGTGCCACGTGCCACCTTGGTGTGAGTCGATCCTCGGCGTGAAAGACGAGCCGGTGAAGGGAAAAGAGGTTCCTCTGGAATGGACTGAGACATCTGGGGGACTCTTGGAATGGTGGCACGACCCTGGAGTTCCTCTCGCCGTTCCTGTTGAGAGGGCCTCCTCTTGAGATGCGACGGGAACGCGGGGATCTCTTTCCCGAAGAAGCAGGGAAAGGATCCCTCATCTCGAGCTACGAGGCGGAAACGGGGCTCCTCTGGATGTGGGCGGGACCCTCGTGATTCCTCTCGAGTGGAGACGGGTATGTCGGGGAACTTCTTGATTTGCACCAAGGGTGTGAAGGACCCTTTCGAAGTTCCAGAGGGGAGGTGTGATCAGCCTCGAGACGCCTCAGCGGAAATGGGCCTCATCTCGCCTGGAGGGGAGAACCTCCTGGATTTTCTCGAGTTGCGGCAGGTCTTCTCGAGATACAACGGGGACCACAGGGACCCGCTCTGGTGGCCTCAGGAAAGGCCAGTCCCCATGCGAGTTGCTAGGGGACCTCTCGGGATTCCTCTCCCGTCCATGCCGGGGCCTCAGTCCTTGTGTGGAGTCGGGGCCGGAACCTGAGGATTCCTCTCCAGTGTTGCCATGGATCTTGGGGTGCTTCTGAGTCTCCCCAGGGGAGTCAGGCTTCGTCTCGAGTGGGGGCATGCACGTGCGCTTTCCTCCCGAGCTGCAGCAGTAGTGTCACGCTTCCTGTCACGTGGATCAAGGGATCTGTGGCTTTCCCTCGAGGCTGTCCCTCGAGGCTTTCCCACGAGGCTTTCCCACAGGGCTGTGCCACGTGCCACCTTGGTGTGAGTCGATCCTCGGCGTGAAAGACGAGCCGGTGAAGGGAAAAGAGGTTCCTCTGGAATGGACTGAGACATCTGGGGGACTCTTGGAATGGTGGCAAGACCCTGGAGTTCCTCTCGCCGTTCCTGTTCAGAGGGCCTCCTCTTGAGATGCGACGGGAACGCCGGGAACTCTTTCCCGACGAAGCAGGGAAAGGATCCCTCATCTCGAGCTACGAGGCGGAAACGGGGCTCCTCTGGATGTGGGCGGGACCCTCGTGATTCCTCTCGAGTGGAGACGGGTATGTCGGGGAACTTCTTGATTTGCACCAAGGGTGTGAAGGACCCTTTCGAAGTTCCAGAGGTGAGGTGTGATCAGCCTCGAGACGCCTCAGCGGAAATGGGCCTCATCTCGCCTGGAGGGGAGAACCTCCTGGATTTTCTCGAGTTGCGGCAGGTCTTCTCGAGTTACGACGGGGACCTCATGGACCCGCTCTGGTGACCTTAGGAAAGGCCAGTCCCCATGCGAGTTGCTAGGGGACCTCTCGGGATTCCTCTCCCGTCCATGCCGGGGCCTCAGTCCTTGTGTGGAGTCGGGGCAGGAACCTGAGGATTCCTCTCCAGTGTTGCCATGGATCTTGGGGTGCTTCTGAGTCTCCCCAGGGGAGTCAGGCCTCGTCTCGAGTGGGGGCATGCACGTGCGCTTTCCTCCCGAGCTGCAGCAGTAGTGTCACGCTTCCTGTCACGTGGATCAAGGGATCTGTGGCTTTCCCTCGAGGCTGTCCCTCGAGGCTTTCCCACGAGGCTTTCCCACAGGGCTGTGCCACGTGCCACCTTGGTGTGAGTCGATCCTCGGCGTGAAAGACGAGCCGGTGAAGGGAAAAGAGGTTCCTCTGGAATGGACTGAGACATCTGGGGGACTCTTGGAATGGTGGCACGACCCTGGAGTTCCTCTCGCCGTTCCTGTTGAGAGGGCCTCCTCTTGAGATGCGACGGGAACGCCGGGAACTCTTTCCCGACGAAGCAGGGAAAGGATCCCTCATCTCGAGCTACGAGGCGGAAACGGGGCTCCTCTGGATGTGGGCGGGACCCTCGTGATTCCTCTCGAGTGGAGACGGGTATGTCGGGGAACTTCTTGATTTGCACCAAGGGTGTGAAGGACCCTTTCGAAGTTCCAGAGGGGAGGTGTGATCAGCCTCGAGACGCCTCAGCGGAAATGGGCCTCATCTCGCCTGGAGGGGAGAACCTCCTGGATTTTCTCGAGTTGCGGCAGGTCTTCTCGAGTTACGACGGGGACCTCAGGGACCCGCTCTGGTGGCCTCAGGAAAGGCCAGTCCCCATGCGAGTTGCTAGGGGACCTCTCGGGATTCCTCTCCCGTCCATGCCGGGGCCTCAGTCCTTGTGTGGAGTCGGGGCCGGAACCTGAGGATTCCTCTCCAGTGTTGCCATGGATCTTGGGGTGCTTCTGAGACTCCCCAGGGGAGTCAGGCCTCGTCTCGAGTGGGGGCATGCACGTGCGCTTTCCTCCCGAGCTGCAGCAGTAGTGTCACGCTTCCTGTCACGTGGATCAAGGGATCTGTGGCTTTCCCTCGAGGCTGTCCCTCGAGGCTTTCCCACGAGGCTTTCCCACAGGGCTGTGCCACGTGTCACCTTGGTGTGAGTCGATCCTCGGCGTGAAAGACGAGCCGGTGAAGGGAAAAGAGGTTCCTCTGGAATGGACTGAGACATCTGGGGGACTCTTGGAATGGTGGCAAGACCCTGGAGTTCCTCTCGCCGTTCCTGTTGAGAGGGCCTCCTCTTGAGATGCGACGGGAACGCCGGGAACTCTTTCCCGACGAAGCAGGGAAAGGATCCCTCATCTCGAGCTACGAGGCGGAAACGGGGCTCCTCTGGATGTGGGCGGGACCCTCGTGATTCCTCTCGAGTAGAGACGGCTAGGTCGGGGAACTTCTTGATTTGCACCAAGGGTGTGAAGGACCCTTTCGAAGTTCCAGAGGGGAGGTGTGATCAGCCTCGAGACGCCTCAGCGGAAATGGGCCTCATCTCGCTTGGAGGGGAGAACCTCCTGGATTTTCTCGAGTTGCGGCAGGTCTTCTCGAGTTACGACGGGGACCTCAGGGACCCGCTCTGGTGGCCTCAGGAAAGGCCAGTCCCCATGCGAGTTGCTAGGGGACCTCTCGGGATTCCTCTCCCGTCCATGCCGGGGCCTCAGTCCTTGTGTGGAGTCGGGGCCGGAACCTGAGGATTCCTCTCCAGTGTTGCCATGGATCTTGGGGTGCTTCTGAGTCTCCCCAGGGGAGTCAGGCCTCGTCTCGAGTGGGGGCATGCACGTGCGCTTTCCTCCCGAGCTGCAGCAGTAGTGTCACGCTTCCTGTCACGTGGATCAAGGGATCTGTGGCTTTCCCTCGATGCTGTCCCTCGAGGCTTTCCCACGAGGCTTTCCCACAGGGCTGTGCCAAGTGCCACCTTGGTGTGAGTCGATCCTCGGCGTGAAAGACGAGCCGGTGAAGGGAAAAGAGGTTCCTCTGGAATGGACTGAGACATCTGGGGGACTCTTGGAATGGTGGCACGACCCTGGAGTTCCTCTCGCCGTTCCTGTTGAGAGGGCCTCCTCTTGAGATGCGACGGGAACGCCGGGAACTCTTTCCCGACGAAGCAGGGAAAGGATCCCTCATCTCGAGCTACGAGGCGGAAACGGGGCTCCTCTGGATGTGGGCGGGACCCTCGTGATTCCTCTCGAGTGGAGACGGCTAGGTCGGGGAACTTCTTGATTTGCATCAAGGGTGTGAAGGACCCTTTCGAAGTTCCAGAGGTGAGGTGTGATCAGCCTCGAGACGCCTCAGCGGAAATGGGCCTCATCTCGCCTGGAGGGGAGAACCTCCTGGATTTTCTCGAGTTGCGGCAGGTCTTCTCGAGTTACGACGGGGACCTCATGGACCCGCTCTGGTGACCTTAGGAAAGGCCAGTCCCCATGCGAGTTGCTAGGGGACCTCTCGGGATTCCTCTCCCGTCCATGCCGGGGCCTCAGTCCTTGTGTGGAGTCGGGGCAGGAACCTGAGGATTCCTCTCCAGTGTTGCCATGGATCTTGGGGTGCTTCTGAGTCTCCCCAGGGGAGTCAGGCCTCGTCTCGAGTGGGGGCATGCACGTGCGCTTTCCTCCCGAGCTGCAGCAGTAGTGTCAGGCTTCCTGTCACGTGGATCAAGGGATCTGTGGCTTTCCCTCGAGGCTGTCCCTCGAGGCTTTCCCACGAGGCTTTCCCACAGGGCTGTGCCACGTGCCACCTTGGTGTGAGTCGATCCTCGGCGTGAAAGACGAGCCGGTGAAGGGAAAAGAGGTTCCTCTGGAATGGACTGAGACATCTGGGGGACTCTTGGAATGGTGGCACGACCCTGGAGTTCCTCTCGCCGTTCCTGTTGAGAGGGCCTCCTCTTGAGATGCGACGGGAACGCCGGGAACTCTTTCCCGACGAAGCAGGGAAAGGATCCCTCATCTCGAGCTACGAGGCGGAAACGGGGCTCCTCTGGATGTGGGCGGGACCCTCGTGATTCCTCTCGAGTGGAGACGGCTAGGTCGGGGAACTTCTTGATTTGCATCAAGGGTGTGAAGGACCCTTTCGAAGTTCCAGAGGTGAGGTGTGATCAGCCTCGAGACGCCTCAGCGGAAATGGGCCTCATCTCGCCTGGAGGGGAGAACCTCCTGGATTTTCTCGAGTTGCGGCAGGTCTTCTCGAGTTACGACGGGGACCTCAGGGACCCGCTCTGGTGGCCTCAGGAAAGGCCAGTCCCCATGCGAGTTGCTAGGGGACCTCTCGGGATTCCTCTCCCGTCCATGCCGGGGCCTCAGTCCTTGTGTGGATTCGGGGACGGAACCTGAGGATTCCTCTCCAGTGTTGCCATGGATCTTGGGGTGCTTCTGAGTCTCCCCAGGGGAGTCAGGCCTCGTCTCGAGTGGGGGCATGCACGTGCGCTTTCCTCCCGAGCTGCAGCAGTAGTGTCACGCTTCCTGTCACGTGGATCAAGGGATCTGTGGCTTTCCCTCGAGGCTGTCCCTCGAGGCTTTCCCACGAGGCTTTCCCACAGGGCTGTGCCACGTGCCACCTTGGTGTGAGTCGATCCTCGGCGTGAAAGACGAGCCGGTGAAGGGAAAAGAGGTTCCTCTGGATTGGACTGAGACATCTGGGGGACTCTTGGAATGGTGGCACGACCCTGGAGTTCCTCTCGCCGTTCCTGTTGAGAGGGCCTCCTCTTGAGATGCGACGGGAACGCCGGGAACTCTTTCCCGACGAAGCAGGGAAAGGATCACTCATCTCGAGCTACGAGGCGGAAACGGGGCTCCTCTGGATGTGGGCGGGACCCTCGTGATTCCTCTCGAGTGGAGACGGCTATGTCGGGGAACTTCTTGATTTGCACCAAGGGTGTGAAAGACCCTTTCGAAGTTCCAGAGGGGAGGTGTGATCAGCCTCGAGACGCCTCAGCGGAAATTGGCCTCATCTCGCCTGGAGGGGAGAACCTCCTGGATTTTCTCGAGTTGCGGCAGGTCTTCTCGAGTTACGACGGGGACCTCAGGGACCCGCTCTGGTGGCCTCAGGAAAGGCCAGTCCCCATGCGAGTTGCTAGGGGACCTCTCGGGATTCCTCTCCCGTCCATGCCGGGGCCTCAGTCCTTGTGTGGAGTCGGGGCCGGAACCTGAGGATTCCTCTCCAGTGTTGCCATGGATCTTGGGGTGCTTCTGAGTCTCTCCAGGGGAGTCAGGCCTCGTCTCGAGTGGGGGCATGCACGTGCGCTTTCCTCCCGAGCTGCAGCAGTAGTGTCACGCTTCCTGTCACGTGGATCAAGGGATCTGTGGCTTTCCCTCGAGGCTGTCCCTCGAGGCTTTCCCACGAGGCTTTCCCACAGGGCTGTGCCACGTGCCACCTTGGTGTGAGTCGATCCTCGGCGTGAAAGACGAGCCGGTGAAGGGAAAAGAGGTTCCTCTGGAATGGACTGAGACATCTGGGGGACTCTTGGAATGGTGGCACGACCCTGGAGTTCCTCTCGCCGTTCCTGTAGAGAGGGCCTCCTCTTGAGATGCGACGGGAACGCCGGGAACTCTTTCCCGACGAAGCAGGGAAAGGATCCCTCATCTCGTGCTACGAGGCGGAAACGGGGCTCCTCTGGATGTGGGCGGGACCCTCGTGATTCCTCTCGAGTGGAGACGGCTAGGTCGGGGAACTTCTTGATTTGCATCAAGGGTGTGAAGGACCCTTTCGAAGTTCCAGAGGTGAGGTGTGATCAGCCTCGAGACGCCTCAGCGGAAATTGGCCTCATCTCGCCTGGAGGGGAGAACCTCCTGGATTTTCTCGAGTTGCGGCAGGTCTTCTCGAGTTACGACGGGGACCTCAGGGACCCGCTCTGGTGGCCTCAGGAAAGGCCAGTCCCCATGCGAGTTGCTAGGGGACCTCTCGGGATTCCTCTCCCGTCCATGCCGGGGCCTCAGTCCTTGTGTGGATTCGGGGACGGAACCTGAGGATTCCTCTCCAGTGTTGCCATGGATCTTGGGGTGCTTCTGAGTCTCCCCAGGGGAGTCAGGCCTCGTCTCGAGTGGGGGCATGCACGTGCGCTTTCCTCCCGAGCTGCAGCAGTAGTGTCACGCTTCCTGTCACGTGGATCAAGGGATCTGTGGCTTTCCCTCGAGGCTGTCCCTCGAGGCTTTCCCACAGGGCTGTGCCACGTGCCACCTTGGTGTGAGTCGATCCTCGGCGTGAAAGACGAGCCGGTGAAGGGAAAAGAGGTTCCTCTGGAATGGACTGAGACATCTGGGGGACTCTTGGAATGGTGGCACGACCCTGGAGTTCCTCTCGCCGTTCCTGTTGAGAGGGCCTCCTCTTGAGATGCGACGGGAACGCCGGGAACTCTTTCCCGACGAAGCAGGGAAAGGATCCCTCATCTCGAGCTACGAGGCGGAAACGGGGCTCCTCTGGATGTGGGCGGGACCCTCGTGATTCCTCTCGAGTGGAGACGGCTACGTCGGGGAACTTCTTGATTTGCATCAAGGGTGTGAAGGACCCTTTCGAAGTTCCAGAGGGGAGGTGTGATCAGCCTCGAGACGCCTCAGCGGAAATGGGCCTCATCTCGCCTGGAGGGGAGAACCTCCTGGATTTTCTCGAGTTGCGGCAGGTCTTCTCGAGTTACGACGGGGACCTCAGGGACCCGCTCTGGTGGCCTCAGGAAAGGCCAGTCCCCATGCGAGTTGCTAGGGGACCTCTCGGGATTCCTCTCCCGTCCATGCCGGGGCCTCAGTCCTTGTGTGGAGTCGGGGACGGAACCTGAGGATTCCTCTCCAGTGTTGCCATGGATCTTGGGGTGCTTCTGAGTCTCTCCAGGGGAGTCAGGCCTCGTCTCGAGTGGGGGCATGCACGTGCGCTTTCCTCCCGAGCTGCAGCAGTAGTGTCACGCTTCCTGTCACGTGGATCAAGGGATCTGTGGCTTTCCCTCGATGCTGTCCCTCGAGGCTTTCCCACGAGGCTTTCCCACAGGGCTGTGCCACGTGCCACCTTGGTGTGAGTCGATCCTCGGCGTGAAAGACGAGCCGGTGAAGGGAAAAGAGGTTCCTCTGGAATGGACTGAGACATCTGGGGGACTCTTGGAATGGTGGCACGACCCTGGAGTTCCTCTCGCCGTTCCTGTTGAGAGGGCCTCCTCTTGAGATGCGACGGGAACGCCGGGATCTCTTTCCCGAAGAAGCAGGGAAAGGATCCCTCATCTCGAGCTACGAGGCGGAAACGGGGCTCCTCTGGACGTGGGCGGGACCCTCGTGATTCCTCTCGAGTAGAGACGGCTAGGTCGGGGAACTTCTTGATTTGCACCAAGGGTGTGAAGGACCCTTTCGAAGTTCCAGAGGGGAGGTGTGATCAGCCTCGAGACGCCTCAGCGGAAATGGGCCTCATCTCGCCTGGAGGGGAGAACCTCCTGGATTTTCTCGAGTTGCGGCAGGTCTTCTCGAGTTACGACGGGGACCTCATGGACCCGCTCTGGTGACCTTAGGAAAGGCCAGTCCCCATGCGAGTTGCTAGGGGACCTCTCGGGATTCCTCTCCCGTCCATGCCGGGGCCTCAGTCCTTGTGTGGAGTCGGGGCAGGAACCTGAGGATTCCTCTCCAGTGTTGCCATGGATCTTGGGGTGCTTCTGAGTCTCCCCAGGGGAGTCAGGCCTCGTCTCGAGTGGGGGCATGCACGTGCGCTTTCCTCCCGAGCTGCAGCAGTAGTGTCACGCTTCCTGTCACGTGGATCAAGGGATCTGTGGCTTTCCCTCGAGGCTGTCCCTCGAGGCTTTCCCACGAGGCTTTCCCACAGGGCTGTGCCACGTGCCACCTTGGTGTGAGTCGATCCTCGGCGTGAAAGACGAGCCGGTGAAGGGAAAAGAGGTTCCTCTGGAATGGACTGAGACATCTGGGGGACTCTTGGAATGGTGGCACGACCCTGGAGTTCCTCTCGCCGTTCCTGTTGAGAGGGCCTCCTCTTGAGATGCGACGGGAACGCCGGGAACTCTTTCCCGACGAAGCAGGGAAAGGATCCCTCATCTCGAGCTACGAGGCGGAAACGGGGCTCCTCTGGATGTGGGCGGGACCCTCGTGATTCCTCTCGAGTGGAGACGGCTAGGTCGGGGAACTTCTTGATTTGCATCAAGGGTGTGAAGGACCCTTTCGAAGTTCCAGAGGGGAGGTGTGATCAGCCTCGAGACGCCTCAGCGGAAATGGGCCTCATCTCGCCTGGAGGGGAGAACCTCCTTGATTTTCTCGAGTTGCGGCAGGTCTTCTCGAGTTACGACGGGGACCTCAGGGACCCGCTCTGGTGGCCTCAGGAAAGGCCAGTCCCCATGCGAGTTGCTAGGGGACCTCTCGGGATTCCTCTCCCGTCCATGCCGGGGCCTCAGTCCTTGTGTGGAGTCGGGGCCGGAACCTGAGGATTCCTCTCCAGTGTTGCCATGGATCTTGGGGTGCTTCTGAGTCTCTCCAGGGGAGTCAGGCCTCGTCTCGAGTGGGGGCATGCACGTGCGCTTTCCTCCCGAGCTGCAGCAGTAGTGTCACGCTTCCTGTCACGTGGATCAAGGGATCTGTGGCTTTCCCTCGATGCTGTCCCTCGAGGCTTTCCCACGAGGCTTTCCCACAGGGCTGTGCCACGTGCCACCTTGGTGTGAGTCGATCCTCGGCGTGAAAGACGAGCCGGTGAAGGGAAAAGAGGTTCCTCTGGAATGGACTGAGACATCTGGGGGACTCTTGGAATGGTGGCACGACCCTGGAGTTCCTCTCGCCGTTCCTGTTGAGAGGGCCTCCTCTTGAGATGCGACGGGAACGCGGGGATCTCTTTCCCGAAGAAGCAGGGAAAGGATCCCTCATCTCGAGCTACGAGGCGGAAACGGGGCTCCTCTGGATGTGGGCGGGACCCTCGTGATTCCTCTCGAGTGGAGACGGGTATGTCGGGGAACTTCTTGATTTGCACCAAGGGTGTGAAGGACCCTTTCGAAGTTCCAGAGGGGAGGTGTGATCAGCCTCGAGACGCCTCAGCGGAAATGGGCCTCATCTCGCCTGGAGGGGAGAACCTCCTGGATTTTCTCGAGTTGCGGCAGGTCTTCTCGAGATACAACGGGGACCACAGGGACCCGCTCTGGTGGCCTCAGGAAAGGCCAGTCCCCATGCGAGTTGCTAGGGGACCTCTCGGGATTCCTCTCCCGTCCATGCCGGGGCCTCAGTCCTTGTGTGGAGTCGGGGCCGGAACCTGAGGATTCCTCTCCAGTGTTGCCATGGATCTTGGGGTGCTTCTGAGTCTCCCCAGGGGAGTCAGGCTTCGTCTCGAGTGGGGGCATGCACGTGCGCTTTCCTCCCGAGCTGCAGCAGTAGTGTCACGCTTCCTGTCACGTGGATCAAGGGATCTGTGGCTTTCCCTCGAGGCTGTCCCTCGAGGCTTTCCCACGAGGCTTTCCCACAGGGCTGTGCCACGTGCCACCTTGGTGTGAGTCGATCCTCGGCGTGAAAGACGAGCCGGTGAAGGGAAAAGAGGTTCCTCTGGAATGGACTGAGACATCTGGGGGACTCTTGGAATGGTGGCAAGACCCTGGAGTTCCTCTCGCCGTTCCTGTTCAGAGGGCCTCCTCTTGAGATGCGACGGGAACGCCGGGAACTCTTTCCCGACGAAGCAGGGAAAGGATCCCTCATCTCGAGCTACGAGGCGGAAACGGGGCTCCTCTGGATGTGGGCGGGACCCTCGTGATTCCTCTCGAGTGGAGACGGGTATGTCGGGGAACTTCTTGATTTGCACCAAGGGTGTGAAGGACCCTTTCGAAGTTCCAGAGGTGAGGTGTGATCAGCCTCGAGACGCCTCAGCGGAAATGGGCCTCATCTCGCCTGGAGGGGAGAACCTCCTGGATTTTCTCGAGTTGCGGCAGGTCTTCTCGAGTTACGACGGGGACCTCATGGACCCGCTCTGGTGACCTTAGGAAAGGCCAGTCCCCATGCGAGTTGCTAGGGGACCTCTCGGGATTCCTCTCCCGTCCATGCCAGGGCCTCAGTCCTTGTGTGGAGTCGGGGCAGGAACCTGAGGATTCCTCTCCAGTGTTGCCATGGATCTTGGGGTGCTTCTGAGTCTCCCCAGGGGAGTCAGGCCTCGTCTCGAGTGGGGGCATGCACGTGCGCTTTCCTCCCGAGCTGCAGCAGTAGTGTCACGCTTCCTGTCACGTGGATCAAGGGATCTGTGGCTTTCCCTCGAGGCTGTCCCTCGAGGCTTTCCCACGAGGCTTTCCCACAGGGCTGTGCCACGTGCCACCTTGGTGTGAGTCGATCCTCGGCGTGAAAGACGAGCCGGTGAAGGGAAAAGAGGTTCCTCTGGAATGGACTGAGACATCTGGGGGACTCTTGGAATGGTGGCACGACCCTGGAGTTCCTCTCGCCGTTCCTGTTGAGAGGGCCTCCTCTTGAGATGCGACGGGAACGCCGGGAACTCTTTCCCGACGAAGCAGGGAAAGGATCCCTCATCTCGAGCTACGAGGCGGAAACGGGGCTCCTCTGGATGTGGGCGGGACCCTCGTGATTCCTCTCGAGTGGAGACGGGTATGTCGGGGAACTTCTTGATTTGCACCAAGGGTGTGAAGGACCCTTTCGAAGTTCCAGAGGGGAGGTGTGATCAGCCTCGAGACGCCTCAGCGGAAATGGGCCTCATCTCGCCTGGAGGGGAGAACCTCCTGGATTTTCTCGAGTTGCGGCAGGTCTTCTCGAGTTACGACGGGGACCTCAGGGACCCGCTCTGGTGGCCTCAGGAAAGGCCAGTCCCCATGCGAGTTGCTAGGGGACCTCTCGGGATTCCTCTCCCGTCCATGCCGGGGCCTCAGTCCTTGTGTGGAGTCGGGGCCGGAACCTGAGGATTCCTCTCCAGTGTTGCCATGGATCTTGGGGTGCTTCTGAGTCTCCCCAGGGGAGTCAGGCCTCGTCTCGAGTGGGGGTATGCACGTGCGCTTTCCTCCCGAGCTGCAGCAGTAGTGTCACGCTTCCTGTCACGTGGATCAAGGGATCTGTGGCTTTCCCTCGAGGCTGTCCCTCGAGGCTTTCCCACGAGGCTTTCCCACAGGGCTGTGCCACGTGTCACCTTGGTGTGAGTCGATCCTCGGCGTGAAAGACGAGCCGGTGAAGGGAAAAGAGGTTCCTCTGGAATGGACTGAGACATCTGGAGGACTCTTGGAATGGTGGCAAGACCCTGGAGTTCCTCTCGCCGTTCCTGTTGAGAGGGCCTCCTCTTGAGATGCGACGGGAACGCCGGGAACTCTTTCCCGACGAAGCAGGGAAAGGATCCCTCATCTCGAGCTACGAGGCGGAAACGGGGCTCCTCTGGATGTGGGCGGGACCCTCGTGATTCCTCTCGAGTAGAGACGGCTAGGTCGGGGAACTTCTTGATTTGCACCAAGGGTGTGAAGGACCCTTTCGAAGTTCCAGAGGGGAGGTGTGATCAGCCTCGAGACGCCTCAGCGGAAATGGGCCTCATCTCGCTTGGAGGGGAGAACCTCCTGGATTTTCTCGAGTTGCGGCAGGTCTTCTCGAGTTACGACGGGGACCTCAGGGACCCGCTCTGGTGGCCTCAGGAAAGGCCAGTCCCCATGCGAGTTGCTAGGGGACCTCTCGGGATTCCTCTCCCGTCCATGCCGGGGCCTCAGTCCTTGTGTGGAGTCGGGGCCGGAACCTGAGGATTCCTCTCCAGTGTTGCCATGGATCTTGGGGTGCTTCTGAGTCTCCCCAGGGGAGTCAGGCCTCGTCTCGAGTGGGGGCATGCACGTGCGCTTTCCTCCCGAGCTGCAGCAGTAGTGTCACGCTTCCTGTCACGTGGATCAAGGGATCTGTGGCTTTCCCTCGATGCTGTCCCTCGAGGCTTTCCCACGAGGCTTTCCCACAGGGCTGTGCCAAGTGCCACCTTGGTGTGAGTCGATCCTCGGCGTGAAAGACGAGCCGGTGAAGGGAAAAGAGGTTCCTCTGGAATGGACTGAGACATCTGGGGGACTCTTGGAATGGTGGCACGACCCTGGAGTTCCTCTCGCCGTTCCTGTTGAGAGGGCCTCCTCTTGAGATGCGACGGGAACGCGGGGATCTCTTTCCCGAAGAAGCAGGGAAAGGATCCCTCATCTCGAGCTACGAGGCGGAAACGGGGCTCCTCTGGATGTGGGCGGGACCCTCGTGATTCCTCTCGAGTGGAGACGGGTATGTCGGGGAACTTCTTGATTTGCACCAAGGGTGTGAAGGACCCTTTCGAAGTTCCAGAGGGGAGGTGTGATCAGCCTCGAGACGCCTCAGCGGAAATGGGCCTCATCTCGCCTGGAGGGGAGAACCTCCTGGATTTTCTCGAGTTGCGGCAGGTCTTCTCGAGATACAACGGGGACCACAGGGACCCGCTCTGGTGGCCTCAGGAAAGGCCAGTCCCCATGCGAGTTGCTAGGGGACCTCTCGGGATTCCTCTCCCGTCCATGCCGGGGCCTCAGTCCTTGTGTGGAGTCGGGGCCGGAACCTGAGGATTCCTCTCCAGTGTTGCCATGGATCTTGGGGTGCTTCTGAGTCTCCCCAGGGGAGTCAGGCTTCGTCTCGAGTGGGGGCATGCACGTGCGCTTTCCTCCCGAGCTGCAGCAGTAGTGTCACGCTTCCTGTCACGTGGATCAAGGGATCTGTGGCTTTCCCTCGAGGCTGTCCCTCGAGGCTTTCCCACGAGGCTTTCCCACAGGGCTGTGCCACGTGCCACCTTGGTGTGAGTCGATCCTCGGCGTGAAAGACGAGCCGGTGAAGGGAAAAGAGGTTCCTCTGGAATGGACTGAGACATCTGGGGGACTCTTGGAATGGTGGCAAGACCCTGGAGTTCCTCTCGCCGTTCCTGTTCAGAGGGCCTCCTCTTGAGATGCGACGGGAACGCCGGGAACTCTTTCCCGACGAAGCAGGGAAAGGATCCCTCATCTCGAGCTACGAGGCGGAAACGGGGCTCCTCTGGATGTGGGCGGGACCCTCGTGATTCCTCTCGAGTGGAGACGGGTATGTCGGGGAACTTCTTGATTTGCACCAAGGGTGTGAAGGACCCTTTCGAAGTTCCAGAGGTGAGGTGTGATCAGCCTCGAGACGCCTCAGCGGAAATGGGCCTCATCTCGCCTGGAGGGGAGAACCTCCTGGATTTTCTCGAGTTGCGGCAGGTCTTCTCGAGTTACGACGGGGACCTCATGGACCCGCTCTGGTGACCTTAGGAAAGGCCAGTCCCCATGCGAGTTGCTAGGGGACCTCTCGGGATTCCTCTCCCGTCCATGCCAGGGCCTCAGTCCTTGTGTGGAGTCGGGGCAGGAACCTGAGGATTCCTCTCCAGTGTTGCCATGGATCTTGGGGTGCTTCTGAGTCTCCCCAGGGGAGTCAGGCCTCGTCTCGAGTGGGGGCATGCACGTGCGCTTTCCTCCCGAGCTGCAGCAGTAGTGTCACGCTTCCTGTCACGTGGATCAAGGGATCTGTGGCTTTCCCTCGAGGCTGTCCCTCGAGGCTTTCCCACGAGGCTTTCCCACAGGGCTGTGCCACGTGCCACCTTGGTGTGAGTCGATCCTCGGCGTGAAAGACGAGCCGGTGAAGGGAAAAGAGGTTCCTCTGGAATGGACTGAGACATCTGGGGGACTCTTGGAATGGTGGCACGACCCTGGAGTTCCTCTCGCCGTTCCTGTTGAGAGGGCCTCCTCTTGAGATGCGACGGGAACGCCGGGAACTCTTTCCCGACGAAGCAGGGAAAGGATCCCTCATCTCGAGCTACGAGGCGGAAACGGGGCTCCTCTGGATGTGGGCGGGACCCTCGTGATTCCTCTCGAGTGGAGACGGGTATGTCGGGGAACTTCTTGATTTGCACCAAGGGTGTGAAGGACCCTTTCGAAGTTCCAGAGGGGAGGTGTGATCAGCCTCGAGACGCCTCAGCGGAAATGGGCCTCATCTCGCCTGGAGGGGAGAACCTCCTGGATTTTCTCGAGTTGCGGCAGGTCTTCTCGAGTTACGACGGGGACCTCAGGGACCCGCTCTGGTGGCCTCAGGAAAGGCCAGTCCCCATGCGAGTTGCTAGGGGACCTCTCGGGATTCCTCTCCCGTCCATGCCGGGGCCTCAGTCCTTGTGTGGAGTCGGGGCCGGAACCTGAGGATTCCTCTCCAGTGTTGCCATGGATCTTGGGGTGCTTCTGAGTCTCCCCAGCGGAGTCAGGCCTCGTCTCGAGTGGGGGCATGCACGTGCGCTTTCCTCCCGAGCTGCAGCAGTAGTGTCACGCTTCCTGTCACGTGGATCAAGGGATCTGTGGCTTTCCCTCGAGGCTGTCCCTCGAGGCTTTCCCACGAGGCTTTCCCACAGGGCTGTGCCACGTGCCACCTTGGTGTGAGTCGATCCTCGGCGTGAAAGACGAGCCGGTGAAGGGAAAAGAGGTTCCTCTGGAATGGACTGAGACATCTGGGGGACTCTTGGAATGGTGGCAAGACCCTGGAGTTCCTCTCGCCGTTCCTGTTGAGAGGGCCTCCTCTTGAGATGCGACGGGAACGCCGGGAACTCTTTCCCGACGAAGCAGGGAAAGGATCCCTCATCTCGAGCTACGAGGCGGAAACGGGGCTCCTCTGGATGTGGGCGGGACCCTCGTGATTCCTCTCGAGTAGAGACGGCTAGGTCGGGGAACTTCTTGATTTGCACCAAGGGTGTGAAGGACCCTTTCGAAGTTCCAGAGGGGAGGTGTGATCAGCCTCGAGACGCCTCAGCGGAAATGGGCCTCATCTCGCTTGGAGGGGAGAACCTCCTGGATTTTCTCGAGTTGAGGCAGGTCTTCTCGAGTTACGACGGGGACCTCAGGGACCCGCTCTGGTGGCCTCAGGAAAGGCCAGTCCCCATGCGAGTTGCTAGGGGACCTCTCGGGATTCCTCTCCCGTCCATGCCGGGGCCTCAGTCCTTGTGTGGAGTCGGGGCCGGAACCTGAGGATTCCTCTCCAGTGTTGCCATGGATCTTGGGGTGCTTCTGAGTCTCCCCAGGGGAGTCAGGCCTCGTCTCGAGTGGGGGCATGCACGTGCGCTTTCCTCCCGAGCTGCAGCAGTAGTGTCACGCTTCCTGTCACGTGGATCAAGGGATCTGTGGCTTTCCCTCGATGCTGTCCCTCGAGGCTTTCCCACGAGGCTTTCCCACAGGGCTGTGCCAAGTGCCACCTTGGTGTGAGTCGATCCTCGGCGTGAAAGACGAGCCGGTGAAGGGAAAAGAGGTTCCTCTGGAATGGACTGAGACATCTGGGGGACTCTTGGAATGGTGGCACGACCCTGGAGTTCCTCTCGCCGTTCCTGTTGAGAGGGCCTCCTCTTGAGATGCGACGGGAACGCCGGGAACTCTTTCCCGACGAAGCAGGGAAAGGATCCCTCATCTCGAGCTACGAGGCGGAAACGGGGCTCCTCTGGATGTGGGCGGGACCCTCGTGATTCCTCTCGAGTGGAGACGGCTAGGTCGGGGAACTTCTTGATTTGCATCAAGGGTGTGAAGGACCCTTTCGAAGTTCCAGAGGTGAGGTGTGATCAGCCTCGAGACGCCTCAGCGGAAATGGGCCTCATCTCGCCTGGAGGGGAGAACCTCCTGGATTTTCTCGAGTTGCGGCAGGTCTTCTCGAGTTACGACGGGGACCTCATGGACCCGCTCTGGTGACCTTAGGAAAGGCCAGTCCCCATGCGAGTTGCTAGGGGACCTCTCGGGATTCCTCTCCCGTCCATGCCGGGGCCTCAGTCCTTGTGTGGAGTCGGGGCAGGAACCTGAGGATTCCTCTCCAGTGTTGCCATGGATCTTGGGGTGCATCTGAGTCTCCCCAGGGGAGTCAGGCCTCGTCTCGAGTGGGGGCATGCACGTGCGCTTTCCTCCCGAGCTGCAGCAGTAGTGTCAGGCTTCCTGTCACGTGGATCAAGGGATCTGTGGCTTTCCCTCGAGGCTGTCCCTCGAGGCTTTCCCACGAGGCTTTCCCACAGGGCTGTGCCACGTGCCACCTTGGTGTGAGTCGATCCTCGGCGTGAAAGACGAGCCGGTGAAGGGAAAAGAGGTTCCTCTGGAATGGACTGAGACATCTGGGGGACTCTTGGAATGGTGGCACGACCCTGGAGTTCCTCTCGCCGTTCCTGTTGAGAGGGCCTCCTCTTGAGATGCGACGGGAACGCCGGGAACTCTTTCCCGACGAAGCAGGGAAAGGATCCCTCATCTCGAGCTACGAGGCGGAAACGGGGCTCCTCTGGATGTGGGCGGGACCCTCGTGATTCCTCTCGAGTGGAGACGGCTAGGTCGGGGAACTTCTTGCTTTGCATCAAGGGTGTGAAGGACCCTTTCGAAGTTCCAGAGGTGAGGTGTGATCAGCCTCGAGACGCCTCAGCGGAAATGGGCCTCATCTCGCCTGGAGGGGAGAACCTCCTGGATTTTCTCGAGTTGCGGCAGGTCTTCTCGAGTTACGACGGGGACCTCAGGGACCCGCTCTGGTGGCCTCAGGAAAGGCCAGTCCCCATGCGAGTTGCTAGGGGACCTCTCGGGATTCCTCTCCCGTCCATGCCGGGGCCTCAGTCCTTGTGTGGATTCGGGGACGGAACCTGAGGATTCCTCTCCAGTGTTGCCATGGATCTTGGGGTGCTTCTGAGTCTCCCCAGGGGAGTCAGGCCTCGTCTCGAGTGGGGGCATGCACGTGCGCTTTCCTCCCGAGCTGCAGCAGTAGTGTCACGCTTCCTGTCACGTGGATCAAGGGATCTGTGGCTTTCCCTCGAGGCTGTCCCTCGAGGCTTTCCCACGAGGCTTTCCCACAGGGCTGTGCCACGTGCCACCTTGGTGTGAGTCGATCCTCGGCGTGAAAGACGAGCCGGTGAAGGGAAAAGAGGTTCCTCTGGATTGGACTGAGACATCTGGGGGACTCTTGGAATGGTGGCACGACCCTGGAGTTCCTCTCGCCGTTCCTGTTGAGAGGGCCTCCTCTTGAGATGCGACGGGAACGCCGGGAACTCTTTCCCGACGAAGCAGGGAAAGGATCACTCATCTCGAGCTACGAGGCGGAAACGGGGCTCCTCTGGATGTGGGCGGGACCCTCGTGATTCCTCTCGAGTGGAGACGGCTATGTCGGGGAACTTCTTGATTTGCACCAAGGGTGTGAAAGACCCTTTCGAAGTTCCAGAGGGGAGGTGTGATCAGCCTCGAGACGCCTCAGCGGAAATTGGCCTCATCTCGCCTGGAGGGGAGAACCTCCTGGATTCTCTCGAGTTGCGGCAGGTCTTCTCGAGTTACGACGGGGACCTCAGGGACCCGCTCTGGTGGCCTCAGGAAAGGCCAGTCCCCATGCGAGTTGCTAGGGGACCTCTCGGGATTCCTCTCCCGTCCATGCCGGGGCCTCAGTCCTTGTGTGGAGTCGGGGCCGGAACCTGAGGATTCCTCTCCAGTGTTGCCATGGATCTTGGGGTGCTTCTGAGTCTCTCCAGGGGAGTCAGGCCTCGTCTCGAGTGGGGGCATGCACGTGCGCTTTCCTCCCGAGCTGCAGCAGTAGTGTCACGCTTCCTGTCACGTGGATCAAGGGATCTGTGGCTTTCCCTCGAGGCTGTCCCTCGAGGCTTTCCCACGAGGCTTTCCCACAGGGCTGTGCCACGTGCCACCTTGGTGTGAGTCGATCCTCGGCGTGAAAGACGAGCCGGTGAAGGGAAAAGAGGTTCCTCTGGAATGGACTGAGACATCTGGGGGACTCTTGGAATGGTGGCACGACCCTGGAGTTCCTCTCGCCGTTCCTGTAGAGAGGGCCTCCTCTTGAGATGCGACGGGAACGCCGGGAACTCTTTCCCGACGAAGCAGGGAAAGGATCCCTCATCTCGTGCTACGAGGCGGAAATGGGGCTCCTCTGGATGTGGGCGGGACCCTCGTGATTCCTCTCGAGTGGAGACGGGTATGTCAGGGAACTTCTTGATTTGCACCAAGGGTGTGAAGGACCCTTTCGAAGTTCCAGAGGGGAGGTGTGATCAGCCTCGAGACGCCTCAGCGGAAATGGGCCTCATCTCGCCTGGAGGGGAGAACCTCCTGGATTTTCTCGAGTTGCGGCAGGTCTTCTCGAGTTACGACGGGGACCTCAGGGACCCGCTCTGGTGGCCTCAGGAAAGGCCGGTCCCCCTGCGAGTTGCTAGGGGACCTCTCGGGATTCCTCTCCCGTCCATGCCGGGGCCTCAGTCCTTGTGTGGAGTCGGGGCAGGAACCTGAGGATTCCTCTCCAGTGTTGCCATGGATCTTGGGGTGCTTCTGAGTCTCCCCAGGGGAGTCAGGCCTCGTCTCGAGTGGGGGCATGCACGTGCGCTTTCCTCCCGAGCTGCAGCAGTAGTGTCACGCTTCCTGTCACGTGGATCAAAGGATCTGTGGCTTTCCCTCGAGGCTGTCCCTCGAGGCTTTCCCACGAGGCTTTCCCACAGGGCTGTGCCACGTGCCACCTTGGTGTGAGTCGATCCTCGGCGTGAAAGACGAGCCGGTGAAGGGAAAAGAGGTTCCTCTGGAATGGACTGAGACATCTGGGGGACTCTTGGAATGGTGGCACGACCCTGGAGTTCCTCTCGCCGTTCCTGTTGAGAGGGCCTCCTCTTGAGATGCGACGGGAACGCCGGGAACTCTTTCCCGACGAAGCAGGGAAAGGATCCCTCATCTCGAGCTACGAGGCGGAAACGGGGCTCCTCTGGATGTGGGCGGGACCCTCGTGATTCCTCTCGAGTGGAGACGGCTACGTCGGGGAACTTCTGGATTTGCATCAAGGGTGTGAAGGACCCTTTCGAAGTTCCAGAGGTGAGGTGTGATCAGCCTCGAGACACCTCAGCGGAAATGGGCCTCATCTCGCCTGGAGGGGAGAACCTCCTGGATTTTCTCGAGTTGCGGCAGGTCTTCTCGAGTTACGACGGGGACCTCAGGGACCCGCTCTGGTGGCCTCAGGAAAGGCCAGTCCCCATGCGAGTTGCTAGGGGACCTCTCGGGATTCCTCTCCCGTCCATGCCGGGGCCTCAGTCCTTGTGTCGATTCGGGGACGGAACCTGAGGATTCCTCTCCAGTGTTGCCATGGATCTTGGGGTGCTTCTGAGTCTCTCCAGGGGAGTCAGGCCTCGTCTCGAGTGGGGGCATGCACGTGCGCTTTCCTCCCGAGCTGCAGCAGTAGTGTCACGCTTCCTGTCACGTGGATCAAGGGATCTGTGGCTTTCCCTCGAGGCTGTCCCTCGAGGCTTTCCCACGAGGCTTTCCCACAGGGCTGTGCCACGTGCCACCTTGGTGTGAGTCGATCCTCGGCGTGAAAGACGAGCCGGTGAAGGGAAAAGAGGTTCCTCTGGAATGGACTGAGACATCTGGGGGACTCTTGGAATGGTGGCACGACCCTGGAGTTCCTCTCGCCATTCCTGTAGAGAGGGCCTCCTCTTGAGATGCGACGGGAACGCCGGGAATTCTTTCCCGACGAAGCAGGGAAAGGATCCCTCATCTCGTGCTACGAGGCGGAAATGGGGCTCCTCTGGATGTGGGCGGGACCCTCGTGATTCCTCTCGAGTGGAGACGGGTATGTCAGGGAACTTCTTGATTTGCACCAAGGGTGTGAAGGACCCTTTCGAAGTTCCAGAGGGGAGGTGTGATCAGCCTCGAGACGCCTCAGCGGAAATGGGCCTCATCTCGCCTGGAGGGGAGAACCTCCTGGATTTTCTCGAGTTGCGGCAGGTCTTCTCGAGTTACGACGGGGACCTCAGGGACCCGCTCTGGTGGCCTCAGGAAAGGCCGGTCCCCCTGCGAGTTGCTAGGGGACCTCTCGGGATTCCTCTCCCGTCCATGCCGGGGCCTCAGTCCTTGTGTGGAGTCGGGGCAGGAACCTGAGGATTCCTCTCCAGTGTTGCCATGGATCTTGGGGTGCTTCTGAGTCTCCCCAGGGGAGTCAGGCCTCGTCTCGAGTGGGGGCATGCACGTGCGCTTTCCTCCCGAGCTGCAGCAGTAGTGTCACGCTTCCTGTCACGTGGATCAAGGGATCTGTGGCTTTCCCTCGAGGCTGTCCCTCGAGGCTTTCCCACGAGGCTTTCCCACAGGGCTGTGCCACGTGCCACCTTGGTGTGAGTCGATCCTCGGCGTGAAAGACGAGCCGGTGAAGGGAAAAGAGGTTCCTCTGGAATGGACTGAGACATCTGGGGGACTCTTGGAATGGTGGCACGACCCTGGAGTTCCTCTCGCCGTTCCTGTTGAGAGGGCCACCTCTTGAGATGCGACGGGAACGCCGGGAACTCTTTCCCGACGAAGCAGGGAAAGGATCCCTCATCTCGAGCTACGAGGCGGAAATGGGGCTCCTCTGGATGTGGGCGGGACCCTCGTGATTCCTCTCGAGTGGAGACGGGTATGTCGGGGAACTTCTTGATTTGCACCAAGGGTGTGAAGGACCCTTTCGAAGTTCCAGAGGGGAGGTGTGATCAGCCTCGAGACGCCTCAGCGGAAATGGGCCTCATCTCGCCTGGAGGGGAGAACCTCCTGGATTTTCTCGAGTTACGGCAGGTCTTCTCGAGTTACGACGGGGACCTCAGGGACCCGCTCTGGTGGCCTCAGGAAAGGCCAGTCCCCATGCGAGTTGCTAGGGGACCTCTCGGGATTCCTCTCCCGTCCATGCCGGGGCCTCAGTCCTTGTGTGGAGTCGGGGCCGGAACCTGAGGATTCCTCTCCAGTGTTGCCATGGATCTTGGGGTGCTTCTGAGTCTCCCCAGGGGAGTCAGGCCTCGTCTCGAGTGGGGGCATGCACGTGCGCTTTCCTCCCGAGCTGCAGCAGTAGTGTCACGCTTCCTGTCACGTGGATCAAGGGATCTGTGGCTTTCCCTCGAGGCTGTCCCTCGAGGCTTTCCCACGAGGCTTTCCCACAGGGCTGTGCCACGTGCCACCTTGGTGGGAGTCGATCCTCGGCGTGAAAGAAGAGCCGGTGAAGGGAAAAGAGGTTCCTCTGGAATGGACTGAGACATCTGGGGGACTCTTCGAATGGTGGCACGACCCTGGAGTTCCTCTCGCCGTTCCTGTTGAGAGGGCCTCCTCTTGAGATGCGACGGGAACTCCGGGAAATCTTTCCTGACGAAGCAGGGAAAGGATCCCTCATCTCGAGCTACGAGACGGAAACGGGGCTCCTCTGGATGTGGGCGGGACCCTCGTGATTCCTCTCGAGTGGAGACGGCTAGGTCGGGGAACTTCTGGATTTGCACCAAGGGTGTGAAGGACCCTTTCGAAGTTCCAGAGGTGAGGTGTGATCAGCCTCGAGACGCCTCAGCGGAAATGGGCCTCATCTCGCCTGGAGGGGAGAACCTCCTGGATTTTCTCGAGTTGCGGCAGGTCTTCTCGAGTTACGACGGGGACCTCAGGGACCCGCTCTGGTGGCCTCAGGAAAGGCCAGTCCCCATGCGAGTTGCTAGGGGACCTCTCGGGATTCCTCTCCCGTCCATGCCGGGGCCTCAGTCCTTGTGTGGAGTCGGGGCCGGAACCTGAGGATTCCTCTCCAGTGTTGCCATGGATCTTGGGGTGCTTCTGAGTCTCCCCAGGGGAGTCAGGCCTCGACTCGAGTGGGGGCATGCACGTGCGCTTTCCTCCCGAGCAGCAGCAGTAGTGTCACGCTTACTGTCACGTGGATCAAGGGATCTGTGGCGTTCCCTCGAGGATGTCCCTCGAGGCTTTCCCACGAGGCTTTCCCACAGGGCTGTGCCACGTGCCACCTTGGTGTGAGTCGATCCTCGGCGTGAAAGACGAGCCGGTGAAGGGAAAAGTGGTTCCTCTGGAATGGACTGAGACATCTGGGGGACTCTTGGAATGGTGGCACGACCCTGGAGTTCCTCTCGCCGTTCCTGTTGAGAGGGCTTCCTCTTGAGAAGCAACGGGAACGCCGGGAACTCTTTCCCGACGAAGCAGGGAAAGGATCCCTCATCTCGAGCTACGAGGCGGAAACGGGGCTCCTCTGGATGTGGGCGGGACCCTCGTGATTCCTCTCGAGTGGAGACGGCTAGGTCGGGGAACTTCTGGATTTGCACCAAGGGTGTGAAGGACCCTTTCGATGTTCCAGAGGTGAGGTGTGATCAGCCTCGAGACGCCTCAGCGGAAATCGGCCTCATCTCGCCTGGAGGGGAGAACCTCCTGGATTTTCTCGAGTTGCGGCAGGTCTTCTCGAGTTACGACGGGGACCTCAGGGACCCGCTCTGGTGGCCTCAGGAAAGGCCAGTCCCCATGCGAGTGGCTAGGGGACCTCTCGGGATTCCTCTCCTGTCCATGCCGGGGCCTCAGTCCTTGTGTGGAGTCGGGGCCGGAACCTGAGGATTCCTCTCCAGTGTTGCCATGGATCTTGGGGTGCTTCTGATTCTCCCCAGGGGAGTCAGGCCTCGTCTCGAGTGGGGGCATGAACGTGCGCTTTCCTCCCGAGCTGCAGCAGTAGTGTCACGCTTCCTGTCACGTGGATCAAGGGATCTGTGGCTTTCCCTCGAGGCTGTCCCTCGAGGCTTTCCCACGAGGCTTTCCCACAGGGCTGTGCCACGTGCCACCTTGGTGGGAGTCGATCCTCGGCGTGAAAGACGAGCCGGTGAAGGGAAAAGAGGTTCCTCTGGAATGGACTGAGACATCTGGGGGACTCTTGGAATGGTGGCACGACCCTGGAGTTCCTCTCGCCGTTCCTGTTGAGAGGGCCTCCTCTTGAGATGCGACGGGAACGCCGGGAACTCTTTCCCGACGAAGCAGGGAAAGGATCCCTCATCTCGAGCTACGAGGCGGAAACGGGGCTCCTCTGGATGTGGGCGGGACCCTCGTGATTCCTCTCGAGTGGAGACGGCTAGGTCGGGGAACTTCTGGATTTGCACCAAGGGTGTGAAGGACCCTTTCGAAGTTCCAGAGGTGAGGTGTGATCAGCCTCGAGACGCCTCAGCGGAAATGGGCCTCATCTCGCCTGGAGGGCAGAACCTCCTGGATTTTCTCCAGTTGCGGCAGGTCTTCTTGAGTTACGACGGGGACCTCAGGGACCCGCTCTGGTGGCCTCAGGAAAGGCCAGTCCCCATGCGAGTTGCTAGGGGACCTCTCGGGATTCCTCTCCCGTCCATGCCGGGGCCTCAGTCCTTGTGTGGAGTCGGGGCCAGAACCTGAGGATTCCTCTCCAGTGTTGCCATGGATCTTGGGGTGCTTCTGAGTCTCCCCAGGGGAGTCAGGCCTCGTCTCGAGTGGGGGCATGCACGTGCGCTTTCCTCCCGAGCTGCAGCAGTAGTGTCACGCTTCCTGTCACGTGGATCAAGGGATCTGTGGCTTTCCCTCGAGGCTGTCCCTCGAGGCTTTCCCACGAGGCTTACCCACAGGGCTGTGCCACGTGCCACCTTGGTGGGAGTCGATCCTCGGCGTGAAAGACGAGCCGGTGAAGGGAAAAGAGGTTCCTCTGGAATGGACTGAGACATCTGGGGACTCTTGGAATGGTGGCACGACCCTGGAGTTCCTCTCGCCGTTCCTGTTGAGAGGGCCTCCTCTTGAGATGCGACGGGAACGCCGGGAACTCTTTCCCGACGAAGCAGGGAAAGGATCCCTCATCTCGAGCTACGAGGCAGAAACGGGGCTCCTCTGGATGTGGGCGGGACCCTCGTGATTCCTCTCGAGTGGAGACGGCTAGGTCGGGGAACTTCTGGATTTGCACCAAGGGTGTGAAGGACCCTTTCGAAGTTCCAGAGGTGAGGTGTGATCAGCCTCGAGACGCCTCAGTGGAAATGGGCCTCATCTCGCCTGGAGGGGAGAACCTCCTGGATTTTCTCCAGTTGCGGCAGGTCTTCTCGAGTTACGACGGGGACCTCAGGGACCCGCTCTGGTGGCCTCAGGAAAGGCCAGTCCCCATGCGAGTTGCTAGGGGACCTCTCGGGATTCCTCTCCCGTCCATGCCGGGGCCTCAGTCCTTGTGTGGAGTCGGGGCCGGAACCTGAGGATTCCTCTCCAGTGTTGCCATGGATCTGGGGGTGCTTCTGAGTCTCCCCAGGGGAGTCAGGCCTCGTCTCGAGTGGGGGCATGCACGTGCGCTTTCCTCCCGAGCTGCAGCAGTAGTGTCACGCTTCCTGTCACGTGGATCAAGGGATCTGTGGCTTTCCCTCGAGGCTGTCCCTCGAGGCTTTCCCACGAGGCTTTCCCACAGGGCTGTGCCACGTGCCACCTTGGTGTGAGTCGATCCTCGGCGTGAAAGACGAGCCGGTGAAGGGAAAAGAGGTTCCTCTGGAATGGACTGAGACATCTGGGGCACTCTTGGAATGGTGGCACGACCCTGGAGTTCCTCTCGCCATTCCTGTTGAGAGGGCCTCCTCTTGAGATGCGACGGGAACGCCGGGAACTCTTTCCCGACGAAGCAGGGAAAGGATCCCTCATCTCGAGCTACGAGGCGGAAACGGGGCTCCTCTGGATGTGGGCGGGACCCTCGTGATTCCTCTCGAGTGGAGACGGCTAGGTCGGGGAACTTCTGGATTTGCACCAAGGGTGTGAAGGACCCTTTCGAAGTTCCAGAGGTGAGGTGTGATCAGCCTCGAGACGCCTCAGCGGAAATGGGCCTCATCTCGCCTGGAGGGGAGAACCTCCTGGATTTTCTCCAGTTGCGGCAGGTCTTCTCGAGTTACGACGGGGACCTCAGGGACCCGCTCTGGTGGCCTCAGGAAAGGCCAGTCCCCATGCGAGTTGCTAGGGGACCTCTCGGGATTCCTCTCCCGTCCATGCCGGGGCCTCAGTCCTTGTGTGGAGTCGGGGCCGGAACCTGAGGATTCCTCTCCAGTGTTGCCATGGATCTGGGGGTGCTTCTGAGTCTCCCCAGGGGAGTCAGGCCTCGTCTCGAGTGGGGGCATGCACGTGCGCTTTCCTCCCGAGCTGCAGCAGTAGTGTCACGCTTCCTGTCACGTGGATCAAGGGATCTGTGGCTTTCCCTCGAGGCTGTCCCTCGAGGCTTTCCCACGAGGCTTTCCCACAGGGCTGTGCCACGTGCCACCTTGGTGTGAGTCGATCCTCGGCGTGAAAGACGAGCCGGTGAAGGGAAAAGAGGTTCCTCTGGAATGGACTGAGACATCTGGGGCACTCTTGGAATGGTGGCACGACCCTGGAGTTCCTCTCGCCATTCCTGTTGAGAGGGCCTCCTCTTGAGATGCGACGGGAACGCCGGGAACTCTTTCCCGACGAAGCAGGGAAAGGATCCCTCATCTCGAGCTACGAGGCGGAAACGGGGCTCCTCTGGATGTGGGCGGGACCCTCGTGATTCCTCTCGAGTGGAGACGGCTAGGTCGGGGAACTTCTGGATTTGCACCAAGGGTGTGAAGGACCCTTTCGAAGTTCCAGAGGTGAGGTGTGATCAGCCTCGAGACGCCTCAGCGGAAATGGGCCTCATCTCGCCTGGAGGGGAGAACCTCCTGGATTTTCTCCAGTTGCGGCAGGTCTTCTCGAGTTACGACGGGGACCTCAGGGACCCGCTCTGGTGGCCTCAGGAAAGGCCAGTCCCCATGCGAGTTGCTAGGGGACCTCTCGGGATTCCTCTCCCGTCCATGCCGGGGCCTCAGTCCTTGTGTGGAGTCGGGGCCGGAACCTGAGGATTCCTCTCCAGTGTTGCCATGGATCTTGGGGTGCTTCTGAGTCTCCCCAGGGGAGTCAGGCCTCGTCTCGAGTGGGGGCATGCACGTGCGCTTTCCTCCCGAGCTGCAGCAGTAGTGTCACGCTTCCTGTCACGTGGATCAAGGGATCTGTGGCTTTCCCTCGAGGCTGTCCCTCGAGGCTTTCCCACGAGGCTTTCCCACAGGGCTGTGCCACGTGCCACCTTGGTGGGAGTCGATCCTCGGCGTGAAAGAAGAGCCGGTGAAGGGAAAAGAGGTTCCTCTGGAATGGACTGAGACATCTGGGGGACTCTTCGAATGGTGGCACGACCCTGGAGTTCCTCTCGCCGTTCCTGTTGAGAGGGCCTCCTCTTGAGATGCGACGGGAACTCCGGGAACTCTTTCCTGACGAAGCAGGGAAAGGATCCCTCATCTCGAGCTACGAGGCGGAAACGGGGCTCCTCTGGATGTGGGCGGGACCCTCGTGATTCCTCTCGAGTGGAGACGGCTAGGTCGGGGAACTTCTGGATTTGCACCAAGGGTGTGAAGGACCCTTTCGAAGTTCCAGAGGTGAGGTGTGATCAGCCTCGAGACGCCTCAGCGGAAATGGGCCTCATCTCGCCTGGAGGGGAGAACCTCCTGGATTTTCTCGAGTTGCGGCAGGTCTTCTCGAGTTACGACGGGGACCTCAGGGACCCGCTCTGGTGGCCTCAGGAAAGGCCAGTCCCCATGCGAGTTGCTAGGGGACCTCTCGGGATTCCTCTCCCGTCCATGCCGGGGCCTCAGTCCTTGTGTGGAGTCGGGGCCGGAACCTGAGGATTCCTCTCCAGTGTTGCCATGGATCTTGGGGTGCTTCTGAGTCTCCCCAGGGGAGTCAGGCCTCGACTCGAGTGGGGGCATGCACGTGCGCTTTCCTCCCGAGCAGCAGCAGTAGTGTCACGCTTACTGTCACGTGGATCAAGGGATCTGTGGCGTTCCCTCGAGGATGTCCCTCGAGGCTTTCCCACGAGGCTTTCCCACAGGGCTGTGCCACGTGCCACCTTGGTGTGAGTCGATCCTCGGCGTGAAAGACGAGCCGGTGAAGGGAAAAGTGGTTCCTCTGGAATGGACTGAGACATCTGGGAGACTCTTGGAATGGTGGCACGACCCTGGAGTTCCTCTCGCCGTTCCTGTTGAGAGGGCTTCCTCTTGAGAAGCAACGGGAACGCCGGGAACTCTTTCCCGACGAAGCAGGGAAAGGATCCCTCATCTCGAGCTACGAGGCGGAAACGGGGCTCCTCTGGATGTGGGCGGGACCCTCGTGATTCCTCTCGAGTGGAGACGGCTAGGTCGGGGAACTTCTGGATTTGCACCAAGGGTGTGAAGGACCCTTTCGATGTTCCAGAGGTGAGGTGTGATCAGCCTCGAGACGCCTCAGCGGAAATCGGCCTCATCTCGCCTGGAGGGGAGAACCTCCTGGATTTTCTCGAGTTGCGGCAGGTCTTCTCGAGTTACGACGGGGACCTCAGGGACCCGCTCTGGTGGCCTCAGGAAAGGCCAGTCCCCATGCGAGTGGCTAGGGGACCTCTCGGGATTCCTCTCCCGTCCATGCCGGGGCCTCAGTCCTTGTGTGGAGTCGGGGCCAGAACCTGAGGATTCCTCTCCAGTGTTGCCATGGATCTTGGGGTGCTTCTGAGTCTCCCCAGGGGAGTCAGGCCTCGTCTCGAGTGGGGGCATGCACGTGCGCTTTCCTCCCGAGCTGCAGCAGTAGTGTCACGCTTCCTGTCACTTGGATCAAGGGATCTGTGGCTTTCCCTCGAGGCTGTCCCTCGAGGCTTTCCCACGAGGCTTACCCACAGGGCTGTGCCACGTGCCACCTTGGTGGGAGTCGATCCTCGGCGTGAAAGACGAGCCGGTGAAGGGAAAAGAGGTTCCTCTGGAATGGACTGAGACATCTGGGGACTCTTGGAATGGTGGCACGACCCTGGAGTTCCTCTCGCCGTTCCTGTTGAGAGGGCCTCCTCTTGAGATGCGACGGGAACGCCGGGAACTCTTTCCCGACGAAGCAGGGAAAGGATCCCTCATCTCGAGCTACGAGGCAGAAACGGGGCTCCTCTGGATGTGGGCGGGACCCTCGTGATTCCTCTCGAGTGGAGACGGCTAGGTCGGGGAACTTCTGGATTTGCACCAAGGGTGTGAAGGACCCTTTCGAAGTTCCAGAGGTGAGGTGTGATCAGCCTCGAGACGCCTCAGTGGAAATGGGCCTCATCTCGCCTGGAGGGGAGAACCTCCTGGATTTTCTCCAGTTGCGGCAGGTCTTCTCGAGTTACTACGGGGACCTCAGGGACCCGCTCTGGTGGCCTCAGGAAAGGCCAGTCCCCATGCGAGTTGCTAGGGGACCTCTCGGGATTCCTCTCCCGTCCATGCCGGGGCCTCAGTCCTTGTGTGGAGTCGGGGCCGGAACCTGAGGATTCCTCTCCAGTGTTGCCATGGATCTGGGGGTGCTTCTGAGTCTCCCCAGGGGAGTCAGGCCTCGTCTCGAGTGGGGGCATGCACGTGCGCTTTCCTCCCGAGCTGCAGCAGTAGTGTCACGCTTCCTGTCACGTGGATCAAGGGATCTGTGGCTTTCCCTCGAGGCTGTCCCTCGAGGCTTTCCCACGAGGCTTTCCCACAGGGCTGTGCCACGTGCCACCTTGGTGTGAGTCGATCCTCGGCGTGAAAGACGAGCCGGTGAAGGGAAAAGAGGTTCCTCTGGAATGGACTGAGACATCTGGGGGACTCTTGGAATGGTGGCACGACCCTGGAGATCCTCTCGCCATTCCTGTTGAGAGGGCCTCCTCTTGAGATGCGACGGGAACGCCGGGAACTCTTTCCCGACGAAGCAGGGAAAGGATCCCTCATCTCGAGCTACGAGGCGGAAACGGGGCTCCTCTGGATGTGGGCGGGACCCTCGTGATTCCTCTCGAGTGGAGACGGCTAGGTCGGGGAACTTCTGGATTTGCACCAAGGGTGTGAAGGACCCTTTCGAAGTTCCAGAGGTGAGGTGTGATCAGCCTCGAGACGCCTCAGCGGAAATGGGCCTCATCTCGCCTGGAGGGGAGAACCTCCTGGATTTTCTCCAGTTGCGGCAGGTCTTCTCGAGTTACGACGGGGACCTCAGGGACCCGCTGTGGTGGCCTCAGGAAAGGCCAGCCCCATGCGAGTTGCTAGGGGACCTCTCGGGATTCCTCTCCCGTCCATGCCGGGGCCTCAGTCCTTGTGTGGTATCGTGGCCGGAACCTGAGGTTTCCTCTCCAGTGTTGCCATGGATCTTGGGGTGCTTCTGAGTCTCCCCAGGGGAGTCAGGCATCGTCTCGAGTGGGGGCATGCACGTGCGCTTTCCTCCCGAGCTGCAGCAGTAGTGTCACGCTTCCTGTCACGTGGATCAAGGGATCTGTGGCTTTCCCTCGAGGATGTCCCTCGAGGCTTTCCCACGAGGCTTTCCCACAGGGCTGTGCCTCGTGCCACCTTGGTGTGAGTCGATTCTCGGCGTGAAAGACGAGCCGGTGAAGGGAAAAGAGGTTCCTCTGGAATGGACTGAGACATCTGGGGGACTCTTGCAATGGTGGCACGACCCTGGAGTTCCTCTCGCCGTTCCTGTTGAGAGGGCCTCCTCTTGAGATGCGACGGGAACGCCGGGAACTCTTTCCCGACGAAACAGGGAAAGGATCCCTCATCTCGAACTACGAGGCGGAAACGGGGCTCCTCTGGATGTGGGCGGGACCCTCGTGATTCCTCTCGAGTGGAGACGGCTAGGTCGGGGAACTTCTGGATTTGCACCAAGGGTGTGAAGGACCCTTTCGAAGTTCCAGAGGTGAGGTGTGATCAGCCTCGAGACGCCTCAGTGGAAATGGGCCTCATCTCGCCTGGAGGGGAGAACCTCGTGGATTTTCTCCAGTTGCGGCAGGTCTTCTCGAGTTACGACGGGGACCTCAGGGACCCGCTCTGGTGGCCTCAGGAAAGGCCAGTCCCCATGCGAGTTGCTAGGGGACCTCTCGGGATTCCTCTCCCGTCCATGCCGGGGCCTCAGTCCTTGTGTGGAGTCGGGGCCGGAACCTGAGGATTCCTCTCCAGTGTTGCCATGGATCTTGGGGTGCTTCTGAGTCTCCCCAGGGGAGTCAGGCCTCGTCTCGAGTGGGGGCATGCACGTGCGCTTTCCTCCCGAGCTGCAGCAGTAGTGTCACGCTTCCTGTCACGTGGATCAAGGGATCTGTGGCTTTCCCTCGAGGCTGTCCCTCGAGGCTTTCCCACGAGGCTTTCCCACAGGGCTGTGCCACGTGCCACCTTGGTGTGAGTCGATCCTCGGCGTGAAAGACGAGCCGGTGAAGGGAAAAGAGGTTCCTCTGGAATGGACTGAGACATCTGGGGGACTCTTGGAATGGTGGCACGACCCTGGAGTTCCTCTCGTCATTCCTGTTGAGAGGGCCTCCTCTTGAGATGCGACGGGAACGCCGGGAACTCTCTCCCGACGAAGCAGGGAAAGGATCCCTCATCTCGAGCTACGAGGCGGAAACGGGGCTCCTCTGGATGTGGGCGGGACCCTCGTGATTCCTCTCGAGTGGAGACGGCTAGGTCGGGGAACTTCTGGATTTGCACCAAGGGTGTGAAGGACCCTTTCGAAGTTCCAGAGGTGAGGTGTGATCAGCCTCGAGACGCCTCAGCGGAAATGGGCCTCATCTCGCCTGGAGGGGAGAACCTCGTGGATTTTCTCGAGTTGCGGCAGGTCTTCTCGAGTTACGACGGGGACCTCAGGGACCCGCTCTGGTGGCCTCAGGAAAGGCCAGTCCCCATGCGAGTTGCTAGGGGACCTCTCGGGATTCCTCTCCCGTCCATGCCGGGGCCTCAGTCCTTGTGTGGAGTCGGGGCCGGAACCTGAGGATTCCTCTCCAGTGTTGCCATGGATCTTGGGGTGCTTCTGAGTCTCCCCAGGGGAGTCAGGCCTCGTCTCGAGTGGGGGCATGCACGTGCGCTTTCCTCCCGAGCAGCAGCAGTAGAGTCACGCTTCCTGTCACGTGGATCAAGGGATCTGTGGCGTTCCCTCGAGGATGTCCCTCGAGGCTTTCCCACGAGGCTTTCCCACAGGGCTGTGCCACGTGCCACCTTGTTGTGAGTCGATCCTCGGCGTGAAAGACGAGCCGGTGAAGGGAAAAGAGGTTCCTCTGGAAAGGACTGAGACATCTGGGGGACTCTTGGAATGGTGGCACGACCCTGGAGTTCCTCTCGCCGTTCCTGTTGAGAGGGCTTCCTCTTGAGAAGCAACGGGAACGCCGGGAACTCTTTCCCGACGAAGCAGGGAAAGGATCCCTCATCTCGAGCTACGAGGCGGAAACGGGGCTCCTCTGGATGTGGGCGGGACCCTCGTGATTCCTCTCGAGTGGAGACGGCTAGGTCGGGGAACTTCTGGATTTGCACCAAGGGTGTGAAGGACCCTTTCGATGTTCCAGAGGTGAGGTGTGATCAGCCTCGAGACGCCTCAGCGGAAATCGGCCTCATCTCGCCTGGAGGGGAGAACCTCCTGGATTTTCTCGAGTTGCGGCAGGTCTTCTCGAGTTACGACGGGGACCTCAGGGACCCGCTCTGGTGGCCTCAGGAAAGGCCAGTCCCCATGCGAGTGGCTAGGGGACCTCTCGGGATTCCTCTCCTGTCCATGCCGGGGCCTCACTCCTTGTGTGGAGTCGGGGCCGGAACCTGAGGATTCCTCTCCAGTGTTGCCATGGATCTTGGGGTGCTTCTGAGTCTCCCCAGGGGAGTCAGGCCTCGTCTCGAGTGGGGGCATGAACGTGCGCTTTCCTCCCGAGCTGCAGCAGTAGTGTCACACTTCCTGTCACGTGGATCAAGGGATCTGTGTCTTTCCCTCGAGGCTGTCCCTCGAGGCTTTCCCACGAGGCTTTCCCACAGGGCTGTGCCACGTGCCACCTTGGTGGGAGTCGATCCTCGGCGTGAAAGACGAGCCGGTGAAGGGAAAAGAGGTTCCTCTGGAATGGACTGAGACATCTGGGGGACTCTTGGAATGGTGGCACGACCCTGGAGTTCCTCTCGCCATTCCTGTTGAGAGGGCCTCCTCTTGAGATGCGACGGGAACGCCGGGAACTCTTTCCCGACGAAGCAGGGAAAGGATCCCTCATCTCGAGCTACGAGGTGGAAACGGGGCTCCTCTGGATGTGGGCGGGACCCTCGTGATTCCTCTCGAGTGGAGACGGCTAGGTCGGGGAACTTCTGGATTTGCACCAAGGGTGTGAAGGACCCTTTCGAAGTTCCAGAGGTGAGGTGTGATCAGCCTCGAGACGCCTCAGCGGAAATCGGCCTCATCTCGCCTGGAGGGGAGAACCTCCTGGATTTTCTCCAGTTGCGGCAGGTCTTCTTGAGTTACGACAGGGACCTCAGGGACCCGCTCTGGTGGCCTCAGGAAAGGCCAGTCCCCATGCGAGTTGCTAGGGGACCTCTCGGGATTCCTCTCCCGTCCATGCCGGGGCCTCAGTCCTTGTGTGGAGTCGGGGCCAGAACCTGAGGATTCCTCTCCAGTGTTGCCATGGATCTTGGGGTGCTTCTGAGTCTCCCCAGGGGAGTCAGGCCTCGTCTCGAGTGGGGGCATGCACGTGCGCTTTCCTCCCGAGCTGCAGCAGTAGTGTCACGCTTCCTGTCACTTGGATCAAGGGATCTGTGGCTTTCCCTCGAGGCTGTCCCTCGAGGCTTTCCCACGAGGCTTACCCACAGGGCTGTGCCACGTGCCACCTTGGTGGGAGTCGATCCTCGGCGTGAAAGACGAGCCGGTGAAGGGAAAAGAGGTTCCTCTGGAATGGACTGAGACATCTGGGGACTCTTGGAATGGTGGCACGACCCTGGAGTTCCTCTCGCCGTTCCTGTTGAGAGGGCCTCCTCTTGAGATGCGACGGGAACGCCGGGAACTCTTTCCCGACGAAGCAGGGAAAGGATCCCTCATCTCGAGCTACGAGGCAGAAACGGGGCTCCTCTGGATGTGGGCGGGACCCTCGTGATTCCTCTCGAGTGGAGACGGCTAGGTCGGGGAACTTCTGGATTTGCACCAAGGGTGTGAAGGACCCTTTCGAAGTTCCAGAGGTGAGGTGTGATCAGCCTCGAGACGCCTCAGCGGAAATGGGCCTCATCTCGCCTGGAGGGGAGAACCTCCTGGATTTTCTCCAGTTGCGGCAGGTCTTCTCGAGTTACGACGGGGACCTCAGGGACCCGCTGTGGTGGCCTCAGGAAAGGCCAGCCCCATGCGAGTTGCTAGGGGACCTCTCGGGATTCCTCTCCCGTCCATGCCGGGGCCTCAGTCCTTGTGTGGAGTCGTGGCCGGAACCTGAGGTTTCCTCTCCAGTGTTGCCATGGATCTTGGGGTGCTTCTGAGTCTCCCCAGGGGAGTCAGGCATCGTCTCGAGTGGGGGCATGCACGTGCGCTTTCCTCCCGAGCTGCAGCAGTAGTGTCACGCTTCCTGTCACATGGATCAAGGGATCTGTGGCTTTCCCTCGAGGATGTCCCTCGAGGCTTTCCCACGAGGCTTTCCCACAGGGCTGTGCCTCGTGCCACCTTGGTGTGAGTCGATTCTCGGCGTGAAAGACGAGCCGGTGAAGGGAAAAGAGGTTCCTCTGGAATGTACTGAGACATCTGGGGGACTCTTGCAATGGTGGCACGACCCTGGAGTTCCTCTCGCCGTTCCTGTTGAGAGGGCCTCCTCTTGAGATGCGACGGGAACGCCGGGAACTCTTTCCCGACGAAGCAGGGAAAGGATCCCTCATCTCGAACTACGAGGCGGAAACGGGGCTCCTCTGGATGTGGGCGGGACCCTCGTGATTCCTCTCGAGTGGAGACGGCTAGGTCGGGGAACTTCTGGATTTGCACCAAGGGTGTGAAGGACCCTTTCGAAGTTCCAGAGGTGAGGTGTGATCAGCCTCGAGATGCCTCAGTGGAAATGGGCCTCATCTCGCCTGGAGGGGAGAACCTCCTGGATTTTCTCCAGTTGCGGCAGGTCTTCTCGAGTTACGACGGGGACCTCAGGGACCCGCTCTGGTGGCCTCAGGAAAGGCCAGTCC
Source organism: Budorcas taxicolor (assembly GCF_023091745.1). Lineage (NCBI taxonomy): Eukaryota > Metazoa > Chordata > Mammalia > Artiodactyla > Bovidae > Budorcas > Budorcas taxicolor. The sequence goes on from NW_026292590.1 coordinate 86,877, forward strand.
CCATGCGAGTTGCTAGGGGACCTCTCGGGATTCCTCTCCCGTCCATGCCGGGGCCTCAGTCCTTGTGTGGAGTCGGGGCCGGAACCTGAGGATTCCTCTCCAGTGTTGCCATGGATCTTGGGGTGCTTCTGAGTCTCCCCAGGGGAGTCAGGCCTCGTCTCGAGTGGGGGCATGCACGTGCGCTTTCCTCCCGAGCTGCAGCAGTAGTGTCACGCTTCCTGTCACGTGGATCAAGGGATCTGTGGCTTTCCCTCGAGGCTGTCCCTCGAGGCTTTCCCACGAGGCTTTCCCACAGGGCTGTGCCACGTGCCACCTTGGTGTGAGTCGATCCTCGGCGTGAAAGACGAGCCGGTGAAGGGAAAAGAGGTTCCTCTGGAATGGACTGAGACATCTGGGGGACTCTTGGAATGGTGGCACGACCCTGGAGTTCCTCTCGTCATTCCTGTTGAGAGGGCCTCCTCTTGAGATGCGACGGGAACGCCGGGAACTCTCTCCCGACGAAGCAGGGAAAGGATCCCTCATCTCGAGCTACGAGGCGGAAACGGGGCTCCTCTGGATGTGGGCGGGACCCTCGTGATTCCTCTCGAGTGGAGACGGCTAGGTCGGGGAACTTCTGGATTTGCACCAAGGGTGTGAAGGACCCTTTCGAAGTTCCAGAGGTGAGGTGTGATCAGCCTCGAGACGCCTCAGCGGAAATGGGCCTCATCTCGCCTGGAGGGGAGAACCTCGTGGATTTTCTCGAGTTGCGGCAGGTCTTCTCGAGTTACGACGGGGACCTCAGGGACCCGCTCTGGTGGCCTCAGGAAAGGCCAGTCCCCATGCGAGTTGCTAGGGGACCTCTCGGGATTCCTCTCCCGTCCATGCCGGGGCCTCAGTCCTTGTGTGGAGTCGGGGCCGGAACCTGAGGATTCCTCTCCAGTGTTGCCATGGATCTTGGGGTGCTTCTGAGTCTCCCCAGGGGAGTCAGGCCTCGTCTCGAGTGGGGGCATGCACGTGCGCTTTCCTCCCGAGCTGCAGCAGTAGTGTCACGCTTCCTGTCACGTGGATCAAGGGATCTGTGGCTTTCCCTCGAGGCTGTCCCTCGAGGCTTTCCCACGAGGCTTTCCCACAGGGCTGTGCCACGTGCCACCTTGGTGTGAGTCGATCCTCGGCGTGAAAGACGAGCCGGTGAAGGGAAAAGAGTTTCCTCTGGAATGGACTGAGACATCTGGGGGACTCTTGGAATGGTGGCACGACCCTGGAGTTCCTCTCGCCATTCCTGTTGAGAGGGCCTCCTCTTGAGATGCGACGGGAATGCCGGGAACTCTTTCCCGACGAAGCAGGGAAAGGATCCCTCATCTCGAGCTACGAGGCGGAAACGGGGCTCCTCTGGATGTGGGCGGGACCCTCGTGATTCCTCTCGAGTGGAGACGGCTACGTCGGGGAACTTCTGGATTTGCACCAAGGGTGTGAAGGACCCTTTCGAAGTTCCAGAGGTGAGGTGTGATCAGCCTCGAGACGCCTCAGTGGAAATGGGCCTCATCTCGCCTGGAGGGAAGAACCTCCTGGATTTTCTCGAGTTGCGGCAGGTCTTCTCGAGTTACGACGGGGACCTCAGGGACCCGCTCTGGTGGCCTCAGGAAAGGCCAGTCCCCATGCGAGTTGCTAGGGGACCTCTCGGGATTCCTCTCCCGTCCATGCCGGGGCCTCAGTCCTTGTGTGGAGTCGGGGCCGGAACCTGAGGATTCCTCTCCAGTGTTGCCATGGATCTTGGGGTGCTTCTGAGTCTCCCCAGGGGAGTCAGGCCTCGTCTCGAGTGGGGGCATGCACGTGCGCTTTCCTCCCGAGCTGCAGCAGTAGTGTCACGCTTCCTGTCACGTGGATCAAGGGATCTGTGGCTTTCCCTCGAGGCTGTCCCTCGAGGCTTTCCCACGAGGCTTTCCCACAGGGCTGTGCCACGTGCCACCTTGGTGTGAGTCGATCCTCGGCGTGAAAGACGAGCCGGTGAAGGGAAAAGAGGTTCCTCTGGAATGGACTGAGACATCTGGGGGACTCTTGGAATGGTGGCTCGACCCTGGAGTTCCTCTCGCCATTCCTGTTGAGAGGGCCTCCTCTTGAGATGCGACGGGAACGCCGGGAACTCTTTCCCGACGAAGCAGGGAAAGGATCCCTCATCTCGAGCTACGAGGCGGAAAAGGGGCTCCTCTGGATGTGGGCGGAACCCTCGTGTTTCCTCTCGAGTGGAGACGGGTATGTCGGGAAACTTCTTGATTTGCCCCAGGGTGTGAAGGACCCTTTCGAAGTTCCAGAGGTGAGGTGTGATCACACTCGAGACGCCTCAGCGGAAATGGGCCTCATCTCGCCTGGAGGGGAGAACCTCCTGGATTTTCTCGAGTTGCGGCAGGTCTTCTCGAGTTACGACGGGGACCTCAGGGACCCTATCTGGTGGCCTCAGGAAAGGCCAGTCCCCATGCGAGTTGCTAGGGGCCATCTTAGGATTCCTCTTCCGTCCATGCCGGGGCCTAAGACCTTTTGTGGAGTCGGGGCCGGAACCTGAGGATTACTCTCCAGCGTTGCCATGGATCTTGGTGTGCTTCTGAGTCTCCCCAGGGGAGTCAGGCCTCGTCTCGAGTAGGGGCATGCCCGTGCGCTTTTCTCCCGAGCTGCAGCAGTAGTGTCACGCTTCCTGTCACGTGGCAAGGGATCTGTAGTTTCCCTCGAGGATTTCGCTCGAGGCTTTCCCATGAGACTTTCCCACAGGGCTGTGCCACGGGCCACGTTGGTGTTAGTCGATCCTCGGCCTGAAAGACGAGCCGGTGAAGGGAAAAGACGTTCCTCTGGAATGGACTGAGACATCTGGGGGACTCTTCGAATGGTGGCACGACCCTGGAGTTCCTCTCGCCGTTCCTGTTGAGAGGGCCTCCTCTTGAGATGCTACGGGAACGCCGGGAACTCTTTCCCGACGAAGCAGGGAAAGGATCCCTCATCTCGAGCTACGAGTCGGAAACGGGGCTCCTCTGGATGTGGGCGGGACCCTCGTGTTTACTCTCGAGTGGGGACGGGTATGTCGGGGAACTTCTTGATTTGCACCAAGGGTGTGAAGCACCCTTTCGAAATTCCAGAGGTGAGGTGTGATCCGCCTCGAGACGCCTCAGCGGAAATGGGCCTCATCTCGCCTGGAGGGGAGAACCTCCTGGATTTTCTCGAGTTGCGGCAGGTCTTCTCGAGTTACGACGTGGACCACAGGGACCCGCTCTGGTGGCCTCAGGAAAGGCCAGTCCCCGTGCGAGTTGCTAGGGGCCATCTCGGGATTCCTCTCCCGTCCATGCCGGGCCCTAAGACCTTGTGTGGAGTCGGGGCCGGAAACTGAGGATTCCTCTCAAGTGTTGCCATGGATCTTGGGGTGCTTCTGAGTCTCCCCAGGGGAGTCAGGCCTCGTCTCGTGTGGGGGAATGCACGTGCGCTTTCCTTCCGAGCTGCAGCAGTAGTGTCACGCTTCCTTTCACGTGGATCAAGGGATCTGTGGTTTCCCTCGAGGCTTTCGCTAGAGGCTTTCCCACGAGGCTTTCCCACAGAGCTGTGCCACGTGCCACCTTGGTGTGAGTCAATCCTCGGCGAGAAAGACGAGTCGTTGAAGGGAAAAGAGGTTCGTCTGGAATGGACTGAGACATCTGGGGGACTCTTGGAATGGTGGCACGACCCTGGAGTTCCTCTCGCCGTTCCTGTTGAGAGGGCCTCCTCTTGAGATGCGACGGGAACGCCGGGAACTCTTTCCCGAGCAAGCAGGGAAAGGATCCCTCATCTCGACCTACCAGGCAAAAACGGGGCTCCTCTGGATGTGGGCGGGACCCTCGTGTTTCCTCTCGAGTGGAGACGGGTATGTCGGGGAACTTCTTGAGTTGCACCAAGGATGTGAAGGACCCTTTCGAAGTTCCAGAGGTGAGGTGTGATCCGCCTCGAGACGCCTCAGCGGAAATGGGCCTCATCTCGCCTGGAGGGGAGAACCTCCTGGATTTTCTCGAGTTGCGGCAGGTCTTCTCGAGTTACGACGGGGACCTCAGGGACCCGCTCTGGTGGCCTTAGGAAAGGCCAGTCCCCGTGCGTGTTGCTAGGGGCCATCTCGGGATTCCTCTCCCGTCCATGCCGGAGCAAAAAACCTTGTGTGGAGTCGGGCCCGGAACCTGAGGATTCCTCTCCAGTGTTGCCATGGATCTTGGGGTGCTTCTGAGTCTCCCCAGGGGAGTCAGGCCTCGTCTCGAGTGGGGGCATGCACGTGCGCTTTCCTCCCGAGCTGCAGCAGTAGTGTCACGCTTCCTGTCACGTGGATCAAGGGATCTGTGGTTTCCCTCGAGGCTTTCGCTAGAGGCTTTCCGACGAGGCTTTCCCACAGGGCTGTGCCACGTGCCACCTTGCTGTGAGTCGATCCTCGGCGTGAAAGACGAGCCGGTGAAGGGAAAAGAGGTTCCTCTGGAATGGACTGAGATATCTGGGGGAATCTTGGAATGGTGGCACGACCCTGGAGTTCCTCTCGCCGTTCCTGTTGAGAGGGCCTCCTCTTGAGGTGCGACGGGAACGCCGGGAACTCTTTCTCGACGAAGCGGGGAAAGGATCCCTCATCTCGACCTACCAGGCGGAAACGGGGCTCCTCTGGATGTGGGCGGGACCCTCGTGATTCCTCTCGAGTGGAGACGGGTATGTCGGGAATCTTCTTGATTTGCACCAAGGGTGTGAAGGACCCTATCGAAGTTCCAGAGGTGAGGTGTGATCAGCCTCGAGACCCCTCAGCGGAAATGGGCCTCATCTCGCCTGGAGGGGAGAACCTCCTGGATTTTCTCGAGTTGCGGCAGGTCTTCTCGAGTTACGACGGGGACCTCAGGGACCCGCTCTGGTGGCCTCAGGAAAGCCCAGTACCAGTGCGAGTTGCTAGGGGCCATCTCGGGATTCCTCTCCCGTCCATGCCGGGGCCTAAGACCTTTTGTGGAGTCGGGGCCGGAACCTGAGGATTCCTCTCCAGTGTTGCCATGGATCTTGCGGTGCTTCTGAGTCTCCCCAGGGGAGTCAGGCCTCGTCTCGAGTTGGGGCATGCACGTGCGCTTTCCTCCCGAGCTGCAGCAGTAGTGTCACGCTTCCTGTCACGTGGCAAGGGATCTGTAGTTTCCCTCGAGGATTTCGCTCGAGGCTTTCCCACGAGACTTTCCCACAGGGCTGTGCCACGGGCCACGTTGGTGTTAGTCGATCCTCGGCCTGAAAGACGAGCCGGTGAAGGGAAAAGAGGTTCCTCTGGAATGGACTGAGACATCTGGGGGACTCTTCGAATGGTGGCACGACCCTGGAGTTCCTCTCGCCGTTCCTGTTGAGAGGGCCTCCTCTTGAGATGCTACGGGAACGCCGGGAACTCTTTCCCGACGAAGCAGGGAAAGGATCCCTCATCTCGAGCTACGAGGCGGAAACGGGGCTCCTCTGGATGTGGGCGGGACCCTCGTGTTTCCTCTCGAGTGGAGACGGGTATGTCGGGAAACTTCTTGATTTGCACCAAGGGTGTGAAGGACCCTATCGAAGTTCCAGAGGTGAGGTGTGATCAGCCTCGAGACCCCTCAGCGGAAATGGGCCTCATCTCGCCTGGAGGGGAGAACCTCCTGGATTTTCTCGAGTTGCGGCAGGTCTTCTCGAGTTACGACGGGGACCTCAGGGACCCGCTCTCGTGGCCTCAGGAAAGGCCAGTCCCCGTGCGAGTTGCTAGGGGCCATCTCGGGATCCCTCTCCCGTCCATGCCGGGGCCTAAGACCTTGTGTGGAGTCGGCCCGGAACCTGAGGATTCCTCTCCAGTGTTGCCATGGATCTTGGGGTGCTTCTGAGTCTCCCCAGGGGAGTCAGGCCTCGTCTCGTGTGGGGGCATGCACGTGCGCTTTCCTCCCGAGCTGCAGCAGTAGTGTCACGCTTCCTTTCACGTGGATCAAGGGATCTGTGGTTTCCCTCGAGGCTTTCGCTAGAGGCTTTCCCACGAGGCTTTCCCACAGAGCTGTGCCACGTGCCACCTTGGTGTGAGTCAATCCTCGGCGAGAAAGACGAGTCGTTGAAGGGAAAAGAGGTTCGTCTGGAATTGACTGAGACATCTGGGGGACTCTTGGAATGGTGGCACGACCCTGGAGTTCCTCTCGCCGTTCCTGTTGAGAGGGCCTCCTCTTGAGATGCGACGGGAACGCCGGGAACTCTTTCCCGAGCAAGCAGGGAAAGGATCCCTCATCTCGACCTACCAGGCAAAAACGGGGCTCCTCTGGATGTGGGCGGGACCCTCGTGTTTCCTCTCGAGTGGAGACGGGTATGTCGGGGAACTTCTTGAGTTGCACCAAGGATGTGAAGGACCCTTTCGAAGTTCCAGAGGTGAGGTGTGATCCGCCTCGAGACGCCTCAGCGGAAATGGGCCTCATCTCGCCTGGAGGGGAGAACCTCCTGGATTTTCTCGAGTTGCGGTAGGTCTTCTCGAGTTACGACGGGGACCTCAGGGACCCTATCTGGTGGCCTCAGGAAAGGCCAGTCCCCATGCGAGTTGCTAGGGGCCATCTTAGGATTCCTCTTCCGTCCATGCCGGGGCCTAAGACCTTTTGTGGAGTCGGGGCCGGAACCTGAGGATTACTCTCCAGCGTTGCCATGGATCTTGGTGTGCTTCTGAGTCTCCCCAGGGGAGTCAGGCCTCGTCTCGAGTAGGGGCATGCCCGTGCGCTTTCCTCCCGAGCTGCAGCAGTAGTGTCACGCTTCCTGTCACGTGGATCAAGGGATCTGTGGTTTCCCTCGAGGCTTTCGCTCGAGGCTTTCCCACGAGGCTTTTCACAGGGCTGTGCCACGTGCCACATTGGTGGGAGTCGATCCTCGGCGTGAAAGACGACCCGGTGAAGGGAAAAGAGGTTCCTCTGGAATGGACTGAGACATCTGGGGGACTCTTGGAATGGTGGCACGACCCTGGAGTTCCTCTCGCCGTTCCTGTTGAGAGGGCCTCCTCTTGAGATGCGACGGGGACGCCGGGAACTCTTTCCCGACGAAGCAGGGAAAGGATCCCTCATCTCGAGCTACGAGGCGGAAACGGGGCTCCTCTGGATGTGGGCGGAACCCTCGTGTTTCCTCTCGAGTGGAGACCCGTATGTCGGGGAACTTCTTGATTTGCACCAAGGGTGTGAAGGACTCTGTCGAAGTTCCAGAGGTGAGGTGTGATCAGCCTCGAGACGCCTCAGCGGAAATGGGCCTCATCTCGCCTGGAGGGGAGAACCTCCTGGATTCTCTCGAGTTGCGGCAGGTCTTCTCGAGTTACGACGGGGACCTCAGGGACCCGCTCTGGTGGCCTCAGGAAAGGCCAGTCCCCGTGCGAGTTGCTAGTGGCCATCTCGGGATTCCTCTCCCGTCAATGCCTTGGCCTAAGACCTTATTTGAGTCGGGGCCGGAAACTGAGGATTCCTCTCCAGTGTTGCCATGGATCTTGGGGTGCTTCTGAGGCTCCCCAGGGGAGTCAGGCCTCGTCTCGAGTGGGGGCATGCACGTGCGCTTTCCTCCCGAGCTGCAGCAGTAGTGTCACGCTTCCTGTCACGTGGATCAAGGGATCTGTGGTTTCCCTCGAGGCTTTCGCTCGAGGCTTTCCCACGAGGCTTTCCCACAGAGCTCTGCCACGTGCCACCTTGGTGTGAGTCGATCCTCGGCGTGAAAGACGAGCCGGTGAAGGGAAAAGAGGTTCCTCTGGAATGGACTGAGACATCTGTGGGACTCTTGGAATGGTGGCACGACCCTGGAGTTCCTCTCGCCGTTCCTGTTGAGAGGGCCTCCTCTTGAGATGCGACGGGAACGCCGGGAACTCTTTCCCGACGAAGCAGGGAAAGGATCCCTCATCTCGAGCTACGAGGCGGAAACGGGGCTCCTCTGGATGTGGGCGGGACCCTCGTGTTTCCTCTCGAGTGGAGACCCGTATGTCGGGGAACTTCTTGATTTGCACCAAGGGTGTGAAGGACCCTTTCGAAGTTAAAGAGGTGAGGTGTGATCAGCCTCGAGACGCCTCAGCGGAAATGGGCCTCATCTCGCCTGGAGGGGAGAACCTCCTGGATTCTCTCGAGTTGCGGCAGGTCTTCTCGAGTTACGACGGGGACCTCAGGGACCCGCTCTGGTGGCCTCAGGAAAGGCCAGTCCCCGTGCGAGTTGCTAGTGGCCATCTCGGGATTCCTCTCCCGTCAATGCCTTGGCCTAAGACCTTATTTGAGTCGGGGCCGGAAACTGAGGATTCCTCTCCAGTGTTACCATGGATCTTGGGGTGCTTCTGAGGCTCCCCAGGGGAGTCAGGCCTCGTCTCGAGTGGGGGCATGCACGTGCGCTTTCCTCCCGAGCTGCAGCAGTAGTGTCACGCTTCCTGTCACGTGGATCAAGGCATCTGTGGTTTCCCTCGTGGCTTTCGCTCGAGGCTTTCCCACGAGGCTTTCCCACAGAGCTCTGCCACGTGCCACCTTGGTGTGAGTCGATCCTGGGCGTGAAAGACGACCCGGTGAAGGGAAAAGAGGTTCCTCTGGAATGGACTGAGACATCTGTGGGACTCTTGGAATGGTGGCACCACCCTGGAGTTCCTCTCGCCGTTCCTGTTGAGAGGGCCTCCTCTTGAGATGCGACGGGAACGCCGGGAACTCTTTCCCGACGAAGCAGGGAAAGGATCCCTCATCTCGAGCTACGAGGCGGAAACGGGGATCCTCTGGATGTGGGCGGGACCCTCGTGTTTCCTCTCGAGTGGGGACGGGTATGTCGGGAACTTCTTGATTTGCACCAAGGGTGTGAAGGACTCTGTCGAAGTTCCAGAGGTGAGGTGTGATCAGCCTCGAGACGCCTCAGCGGAAATGGGCCTCATCTCGCCTGGCGGGGAGAACCTCCTGGATTTTCTCGAGTTGCGGCAGGTCTTCTCGAGTGACAACGGGGACCTCAGGGACCCGCTCTGGTGGCCTCAGGAAAGGCCAGTCCCCGTGCGAGTTGCTAGGGGCCATCTCGGGATTCCTCTCCCGTCCATGCCGGGGCCTAAGACCTTGTGTGGAGTCGGTGCCGGAACCTGAGGATTCCTCTCCAGTGTTGCCATGGATCTTGGGGGCTTCTGAGTCTCCCCAGGGGAGTCAGGCCTCGGCTCGAGTGGGGGCATGCACGTGCGCTTTCCTCCAGAGCTGCAGCAGTAGTGTCATGCTTCCTGTCACGTGGAGCAAGGGATCTGTGGCTTTCCCTCGAGGCTGTCCATCGAGGCTGTCCCTCGAGTCTTTCCCACAGGCCTGTGCCACGTGCCTCCTTGGTGTGAGTCGATCCTCGGCGTGAAAGACGAGCCGGTGAAGGGAAAAGAGGTTCCTCTGGAATGGACTGAGACATCTGGTGGACACTTGGAATGGTGGCACGACCCTGGAGTTCCTCTCGCCGTTCCTGTTGAGAGGGCTTCCTCTTGAGATGCGACGGGAACGCCGGGAACTCTTTCCCGACGAAGCAGGGAAAGGATCCCTCATCTCGAGCTACGAGGCGGAAACGGGGCTCCTCTGGATGTGGGCGGAACCCTCGTGTTTCCTCTCGAGTGGAGACGGGTATGTCGGGGAACTTCTTGATTTGCAACAAGGGTGTGAAGGACCCTTTCGAAGTTCCAGAGGTGAGGTGTGATCAGCCTCGAGACGCCTCAGCGGAAGTGGGCCTCATCTCGCCTGGAGGGGAGAACCTCCTGGATTTTCTCGAGTTGCGGCAGGTCTTCTCGAGTTACGACGGGGACCTCAGGGACCCGCTCTGGTGGCCTCAGGAAAGGCCAGTCCCCGTGCGAGTTGCTAGGTGAAATCTAGGGATTCCTCTCCCGTCCATGCCGCGGCCTCAGTCCTTGTGTGGAGTCGGGGCCGGAACCTGAGGATTCCTCTCCAGTGTTGCCATGCATCTTGGGATGCTTCTGAGTCTCCCCAGAGGAGTCAGACCTCGTCTCGAGTGGGGGCATGCACGTGCGCTTTCCTCCCGAGCTGCAGCAGTAGTGTCACGCTTCCTGTCACGTGGATCAAGGGATCTGTGGTTTCCCTCGAGGCTTTCGCTCGAGGCTTTCGCTCGAGGCTTTCCCACAGGCCTGTGCCACGTGCCACCTTGGTGGGAGTCGATCCTCGGCGTGAAAGACGACCAGGTGAAGGGAAAAGAGGTTCCTCTGGAATGGACTGAGACATCTGGGGGACTCTTGGAATGGTGGCACGACCCTGGAGTTCCTCTCGCCGTTCCTGTTGAGAGGGCCTCCTCTTGAGATGCGACGGGAACGCCGGGAACTCTTTCCCGACGAAGCAGGGAAAGGATCCCTCATCTCGAGCTACGAGGCGGAAACGGGGCTCCTCTGGATGTGGGCGGGACCCTCGTGATTCCTCTCGAGTGGAGACGGCTAGGTCGGGGAACTTCTGGATTTGCACCAAGGGTGTGAAGGACCCTTTCGAAGTTCCAGAGGTGAGGTGTGATCAGCCTCGAGACGCCTCAGCGGAAATGGGCCTCATCTCGCCTGGAGGGCAGAACCTCCTGGATTTTCTCCAGTTGCGGCAGGTCTTCTTGAGTTACGACGGGGACCTCAGGGACCCGCTCTGGTGGCCTCAGGAAAGGCCAGTCCCCATGCGAGTTGCTAGGTGAAATCTAGGGATTCCTCTCCCGTCCATGCCGCGGCCTCAGTCCTTGTGTGGAGTCGGGGCAGGAACCTGAGGATTCCTCTCCAGTGTTCCCATGGATCTTGGGGTGCTTCTGAGTCTCCCCAGCAGAGTCAGGCCTCGTCTAGAGTGGAGGTATGCACGTGCGCTTTCCACCCGGGCTCCAGCAGTAGGGTCACGCTTCCTGTCACGTGGATCAAGGGATCTGTGGCTTTCCCTCGAGGCTGTCCCTCGAGGCTTTCCCACGAGGCTTTCCCACAGGGCTGTGCCACGTGCCACCTTGGTGTGAGTCGATCCTCGGCGTGAAAGACGACCCGGTGAAGGAAAAGAGGTTCCTCTGGAATGGACTGAGACATCTGGGGTACTCTTGGAATGGTGGCACGACCCTGGAGTTCTTCTCGCCGTTCCTGTTGAGAGGGCCTACTCTTGAGATGCGACGGGAATGCTGGGAAGTCTTTCCCGACGAAGCAGGGAAAGGATCCCTCATCTCGAGCTACGAGGCGGAAACGGGGCTCCTCTGGATGTGGGCGGGACCCTCGTGTTTCCTCTCCAGTGGGGACGGGTATGTCGGGGAACTTCTTGATTTGCACCAAGGGTGTGAAGGACTCTTTCGAAGTTCCAGAGGTGAGGTGTGATCAGCCTCGAGACGCCTCAGCGGAAATGGGCCTCATCTCGCCTGGAGGGGAGAACCTCCTGGATTTTCTCGAGTTGCGGCAGGTCTTCTCGAGTTACAACGGGGACCTCAGGGACCCGCTCTGGTGGCCTCAGGAAAGGCCAGTCCCCGTGCGAGTTGTTAGGGGCCATCTCGGGATTCCTCTCCCGTCCATGCCGGGGCCTAAGACCTTGTGTGGAGTCGGGGCCGGAACCTGAGGATTCCTCTCCAGTGTTGCCATGGATCTTGGGGTGCTTCTGAGTCTCCCCAGGGGAGTCAGGCCTCGTCTCGAGTGGGGGCATGCACGTGCGCTTTCCTCCCGAGCTGCAGCAGTAGTGTCACGGTTCCTGTCAGGTGGATCAAGGGATCTGTGGTTTCCCTCGAGGCTTTCGCTCGAGGCTTTCCCACGAGGCTTTCCCACAGGGCTGTGCCACGTGTCACCTTGTTGGGAGTCGATCCTCGGCGTGAAAGACGAGCCGGTGAAGGGAAAAGAGGTTCCTCTGGAATGGACTGAGACATCTGGGGACTCTTGGAATGGTGGCACGACCTTGGAGTTCCTCTCGCCGTTCCTGTTGAGAGGGCCTCCTCTTGAGATGCGAAGGGAACGCCGGGAACTCTTTCCCGACGAAACAGGGAAAGGATCCCTCATCTCGAGGTACGAGGCGGAAACGGGGCTCCTCTGGATGTGGGCGGGACCCTCGTGTTTCCACTCGAGTGGAGACGGATATGTCGGGGAACTTCTTGATTTGCACGAAGGGTGTGAAGGACCCTTTCGAAGTTCCATAGGTGAGGTGTGATCAGCCTCGAGACGCCTCAGTGGAAATGGGCCTCATCTCCCCTGGAGGGGAGAACCTCCTGGATTTACTCGAGTTGCGTCAGGTCTTCTCAAGTTACGACGGGGACCTCAGGGACCCGCTCTGGTGGCCTCAGGAATGGCCAGGCCCCATGCGAGTTGCTAGGGGACCTCTCGGGATTCCTCTCCCGTCCATGCCGCGGACTCAGTCCTTGTTAGGAGTCGGGGCCGGAACCTGAGGATTCCTCTCCAGTGTTGCCATGGATCTTGGGGTGCTTCTGAGTCTCCCCAGGGGAGTCAGGCCTCGTCTCGAGTGGGGGCATGCACGTGCGCTTTCCTCCCGAGCTGCAGCAGTACTGTCACGCTTCCTGTCACGTGGATCAAGGGATCTGTGGTTTCCCTCGAGGCTGTCCATCGAGGCTGTCCCTCAAGGCTTTCCCACAGGCCTGTGCCAAGTGCCTCCTTGGTGTGAGTGGATCCTCGGCGTGAAAGACGAGCCGGTGAAGGGAAAAGAGGATCCTCTGGAATGGACTGAGACATCTGGTGGACACTTGGAATGGTGGCACGACCCTGGAGTTCCTCTCGCCGATCCTGTTGAGAGGGCCTCCTCTTGAGATGCGACGGGAAGGCCGGGAACTCTTTCCCGACGAAGCAGGGAAAGGATCCCTCATCTCGAGCTACGAGGCGGAAACGGGGCTCCTCTGGATGTGGGCGGGACCCTCGTGTTTCCGCTCGAGTGGAGACGGGTATGTCGGGGAACTTCTTGATTTGCACAAAGGGTGTGAAGGACCCTTTCGAAGTTCCATAGGTGAGGTGTGATCAGCCTCGAGACGCTTCAGTGGAAATGGGCCTCATCTCCCCTGGAGGGGAGAACCTCATGGATTTTCTCGAGTTGCGTCAGGTCTTCTCAAGTTACGACGGGGACCTCAGGGACCCGCTCTGGTGGCCTCAGGAATGGCCAGTCCCCATGCGAGTTGCTAGGGGACCTCTCGGGATTCCTCTCCCGTCCATGCCGCGGCCTCAGTCCTTCTGAGGAGTCGGGGCCGGAAACTGAGGATTCCTCTCCAGTGTTGCCATGGATCTTGGGGTGCTTCTGAGTCTCCCCAGGGGAGTCAGGCCTCGTCTCGAGTGGGGGCATGCACGTGCGCTTTCCTCCCGAGCTGCAGCAGTAGTGTCACGCTTCCTGTCACGTGGATCAAGGGATCTGTGGCTTTCCCTCGAGGCTGTCCATCGAGGCTGTCCCTCGAGGCTTTCCCACAGGGCTGTGCCACGTGCCTCCTTGGTGTGAGTCGATCCTCGGCCTGAAAGACGAGCCGGTGAAGGGAAAAGATGTTCCTCTGGAATGGACTGAGACATCTGGGGGACTCTTGGAAAGGTGGCACGACCCTGGAGTTCCTCTCGCCGTTCCTGTTGAGAGGGCCTCCTCTTGAGATGCGACGGGAACGCCGGGAACTCTTTGCCGACGAAGCAGGAAAAGGATCCCTCATCTCGAGCTACGAGGCGGAAACGGGGCTCCGCTGGATGTGGGCGGGACCCTCGTGATTCCTCTCGAGTGGAGACGGCTAGGTCGGGGAACCTCTTGATTTGCACCAAGGGTGTGAAGGACCCTTTCGAAGTTCCAGAGGTGAGGTGTGATCAGCCTCGAGACGCCTCAGCGGAAATGGGCCTCATCTCGCCTGGAGGGGAGAACCTCCTGGATTTTCTCGAGTTGCGGCAGGTCTTCTCGAGTTACGACGGGGACCACAGGGACCCGCTCTGGTGGCCTCAGGAAAGGCCAGTCCCCATGCGAGTGGCTAGGGGACCTCTCGTGATTCCTCTCCCGTCCATGCCGGGGCCTCAGTCCTTGTGTGGAGTCGGGGCCGGAACCTGAGGATTCCTCTCCAGTGTTGCCATGGATCTTGGGGTGCTTGTGAGTCTCCCCAGGGGAGTCAGGCCTCGTCTCGAGTGGGAGCATGCACGTGCGCTTTCCTCCCGAGCTGCAGCAGTAGTGTCACGCTTCCTGTCACGTGGATCAAGGGATCTGTGGCTTTCCCTCGAGGCTGTCCCTCGAGGCTTTCCCACGAGGCTTTCCCACGAGGCTTCCCCACATGGCTGTGCCACGTGCCACCTTGGTGTGAGTCGATCCTCGGCGTGAAAGAAGAGCCGGTGTAGGGAAAAGAGGTTCCTCTGGTATGGACTGAGACATCTGGGGGCCTCTTGGAATGGTGGCACGACCGTGGAGTTCCTCTCGCCGTTCCTGTTGAGAGGGCGTCCTCTTGAGATGCGACGGGAACGCCGGGAACTTTTTCCCGACGAAGCAGTGATAGGATCCCTCATCTCTAGCTACGAGTTGGAAACGGGGCTCCTCTGGATGTGGGCGGGACCCTCGTGTTTCCTCTCGAGTGGAGACAGGTATGTCGGGGAACTTCTGGATTTGCATCAAGGGTGTGAAGGACCCTTTCGAAGTTCCAGAGGGGAGGTGTGATCAGCCTCGAGACGCCTCAGCGGAAATGGGCCTCATCTCGCCTGGAGGGGAGAACCTCCTGGATTTTCTCGAGTTGCGGCAGGTCTTCTCGAGTTACGACGGGGACCTCACTGACCCGCTCTGGTGGCCTCAGGAAAGGCCAGTCCCCATGCGAGTTGCTAGGGGACCTCTCGGGATTCCTCTCCCATCCATGCCGGGGCCTCACTCCTTGTGTCGAGTCAGGGCCGGAACCTGAGGATTCCTCTCCAGTGTTGCCATGGATTCTGGGGTGCTTCTGCGTCTCCCCAGGGGAGTCAGGCCTCGTCTCGAGTGGGGACATGCACGTGCACTTTCCTCCCGAGCTGCAGCAGTAGTGTCACGCTTCCTGTCACGTGGATCAAGGGATCTGTGGCTTTCCCTCGAGGCTGTCCCTCGAGGCTTTCCCACGAGGCTTTCCCACAGGGCTGTGCCACGTGCTACCTTGGTGTGAGTCGATCCTCGGCGTGAAAGACGAGCCGGTGAAGGGAAAAGAGGTTCCTCTGGAATGGACTGAGACATCTGGGGGACTCTTGGAATGGTGGCACGACCCTGGAGTTCCTCTCTCCGTTCCGGTTGAGAGGGCCGCCTCTTGAGATGCGACGGGAAGGCCGGGAACTCTTTCCGGACGAAGCAGTGAAAGGATCCCTCATCTCGAGCTACGAGGCGGAAACCGGGCTCCTCTGGATGTGGGCGGGACCCTCGTGTTTCCTCTCGAGGGTAGATAGGTTTGTCGGGGAGCTTCTTGATTTGCACCTAGGGTGGGTAGGACCCTTTCGAAGTTCCAGATGGGAGGTGTGATCAGCCTGGAGACGCCTCAGCGGAAATCGGCCTCATCTCGCCTGGAGGGGAGAACCTCCTGGATTTTCTCGAGTTGCGGCAGGTCTTCTCGAGTTACGACGGGGACCTCAGGGACCCGCTCTGGTGGCCTCAGGAAAGGCCAGTCCCCATGCGAGTTGCTAGGGGACCACTCGGGATTCCTCTCCCGTCCATGCCAGGGCCTCAGTCCTTGTGTGGAGTCGGGGCCGGAACCTGAGGATTCCTCTCCAGTGTTGCCATGGATCTTGGGGTGCTTCTGAGTCTTCCCAGGGGAGTCAGGCCTCGTCTCGAGTGGGGGCATGCACGTGCGCTTTCCTCCCGAGCTGCAGCAGTAGTGTCACGCTTCCTGTCACGTGGATCAAGAGATCTGTGGCTTTCCCTCGAGGCTGTCCCTCGAGGCTTTCCCACGAGGCTTTCCCACGAGGCTTCCCCACATGGCTCTGCCACGTGCCACCTTGCTGTGACTCGATCCTTGGCGTGAAAGAAGAGCCGGTGTAGGGAAAAGAGGTTCCTCTGGTATGGACTGAGACATCTGGGGGACTCTTGGAATGGTGGCACGACCCTGGAGTTCCTCTCGCCGTTCCTGTTGAGAGGGCCTCCTCTTGAGATGCGACGGGAACTCGGGACTCTTTCAAGACGAAGCAGGGAAAGGATCCAACATCTCGAGCTACGAGGCGGAAACGGGGCTGCTCTGGATGTGGGCGGGACCCTCGTGTTTCCTCTCGAGTGGAGACGGATATGTCGGGGAACTTCTTGATTTGCACCAAGGGTGTGAAGGTCCCTTTCGAAGTTCCAGAGGGTAGGTGTGATCAGACTCGAGACGTCTCAGCAGAAATGGGCCTCATCTCGCCTGGAGGGGAGAACCTTCTGGATTTTCTCGAGTTGCGGCAGGTCTTCTTGAGTTACGACGGGGACCTCAGGGACCCGCTCTGGTGGCCTCAGGAAAGGCAGTCCCCTTGCGATTTGCTAGGGGACCTCTCGGGATTCCTCTCCCGTCCATGCCGGGGCCTCAGTCCTTGTGTGGAGTCGGGGCCGGAACCTGAGGATTCCTCTCCAGTGTTGCCATGGATCTTGGGGTGCTTCTGTGTCTCACCAGGGGAGTCAGGCCTCGTCTCGAGTGGGGACATGCACGTGCAATTTCCTCCCGAGCTGCAGCAGTAGTGTCACGCTTCCTGTCACGTGGATCAAGGGATCTGTGGCTTTCCCTCGAGGCTTTCCCTCGTGGCTTTCGCTCGAGGCTTTCCCACGAGGCTTTCCCACAAGGCTGTGCCACGTGCCACCTTGGTGTGAGTCGATCCTCGGCGTGAAAGACGAGCCGGTGAAGGGAAAAGACGTTCCTCTGGAATGGACTGAGACATCTGGGGGACTCTTGGAATGGTGGCAAGACCCTGGAGGTCCTCTCGCCGTTCCTGTTGAGAGGGCCTCCTCTTGAGATGCGACGGGAACGCCGGGAACTCTTTCCCGACGAAGCAAGGAAAGGATCCCTCACCTCGAGCTACGAGGCTGAAACGGGGCTCCTCTGGATGTGGGCGGGACCCTCGTGTTTCCTCTCGAGTGGAGACGGGTATGTCGGGGAACTTCTTGATTTGCACCAAGGGTGTGAAGGACCCTTTCGAAGTTCCAGATGTGAGGTGTGATCAGCCTCGAGACACCTCAGTGGAAATGGGCCTCATCTCGCCTAGAGGGGACAAACTCCTGGATTTTCTCGGGTTGCGGCAGGTCTTCTCGAGTTACGACGGGGACCTCAGGGACCCGCTATGGTGGCCTCAGGAAAGGCCCGTCTGCATGCGAGGTGCTAGGGGCCATCTCGGGATTCCTCTCCCGTCCATGCCGGGGACTAAGACCTTGTGTGGGGTCGGGGCCGGAACCTGAGCATTCCGCTCCAGTGTTGACATGGATCTTGGGGTGCCTCTGAGTCTCCCCAGGGGAGTCAGGCTACGTCTCGAGTGGGGGCATGCACTGAGCTTTCCTCCCGAGCTGCAGCAGTAGGGTCACGCTTCCTGTCACGTGGATCAAGGGATCTGTGGCTTTCCCTCGAGGCTTTCCCTCGAGGCTTTCCCTCGAGGCTTTCCACGAGGCTTTCTCACAGGGCTGTGCCAAGTGCCACCTTGGTGTGAGTGGATCCTCGGCGTGAAAGACGAGCCGGTGAAGGGAAAAGAGGGTCCTCTGGAATGGATAGAGACATCTGGGGGACTCTTGGAATGGTGGCACGACCCTGGAGTTCCTCTCGCCGTTCCTGTTGAGAGGGCCTCCTCTTGAGTTGCGACGGGAACGCCGGTAAATTTTTCCCGACGAAGCAGAGATAGGATCCCTCATCTCGAGCTACGAGGCGGAAACGGGGCTCCTCTGGATGTGGGCGGGACCCTCGTGTTTCCTCTCGAGTGGAGACGGGTATATCGGGGAACTTCTGGATTTGCACGAAGGGTGTGAAGGACCCTTTCGAAGTTCCAGAGGTGAGGTGTGATCAGCCTCGAGACGCCTCAGCGGAAATGGGCCTCATCTCGCCTGGAGGGGAGAACCTCCTGGATTTTCTCGAGTTGCGGCAGGTCTTCTCGAGTTACGACGGGGACCTCAGGGACCCGCTCTGGTGGCCTCAGGAAAGGCCGGTCCCCATGCGAGTTGCTAGGGGACCTCTCGGGATTCCTCTCCCATCCATGCCGGGGCCTCACTCCTTGTGTGGAGTCGGGGCCGGAACCTGAGGATTCCTCTCCAGTGTTGCCATGGATTCTGGGGTGCTTCTGAGTCTCCCCAGGGGAGTCAGGCCTCGTCTCGAGTGGGGGCATGCACGTGCACTTTCCTCCCGAGCTGCAGCAGTAGTGTCACGCTTCCTGTCACGTGGATCAAGGGATCTGTGGCTTTCCCTCGAGGCTGTCCCTCGAGGCTTTCCCACGAGGCTTTCCCACAGGGCTGTGCCACGTGCTACCTTGGTGTGAGTCGATCCTCGGCGTGAAAGACGAGCCGGTGAAGGGAAAAGAGGTTCCTCTGGAATGGACTGAGACATCTGGGGGACTCTTGGAATGGTGGCACGACCCTGGAGTTCCTCTCTCCGTTCCGGTTGAGAGGGCCGCCTCTTGAGATGGGACGGGAAGGCCGGGAACTCTTTCCGGACGAAGCAGTGAAAGGATCCCTCAACTCGAGCTACGAGGCGGAAACGGGGCTCCTCTGGATGTGGGCGGGACCCTCGTGTTTCCTCTCGAGGGGAGATAGGTTTGTCGGGGAGCTTCTTGATTTGCACCTAGGGTGGGTAGGACCCTTTCGAAGTTCCAGAGGGGAGGTGTGATCAGCCTGGAGAAGCCTCAGCGGAAATGGGCCTCATCTCACCTGGAGGGGAGAACCTCCTGGATTTTCTCGAGTTGCGGCAGGTCTTCTCGAGTTACGACTGGGACCTCAGGGACCCGCTCTGGTGGCCTCAGGAAAGGCCAGTCCCCATGCGAGTTGCTAGGGGACCTCTCGGGATTCCTCTCCCGTCCATGCCGGGGCCTCAGTCCTTGTGTGGAGTCGGGGCCGGAACCTGAGGATTTCTCTCCAGTGTTGCCATGGATTCTGGGGTGCTTCTGAGTCTTCCCAGGGGAGTCAGGCCTCGTCTCGAGTGGGGGCATGCACGTGCGCTTTCCTCCCGAGCTGCAGCAGTAGTGTCACGCTTCCTGTCACGTGGATCAAGGGATCTGTGGCTTTCCCTCGAGGCTGTCCCTCGAGGCTTTCCCACGAGGCTTTCCCACGAGGCTTCCCCACATGGCTCTGCCACGTGCCACCTTGGTGTGACTCGATCCTTGGCGTGAAAGACGAGCCGGTGTAGGGAAAAGAGGTTCCTCTGGTATGGACTGAGACATCTGGGGGACTCTTGGAATGGTGGCACGACCCTGGAGTTCCTCTCGCCGTTCCTGTTGAGAGGGCCTCCTCTTGAGATGCGACGGGAACTCGGGACTCTTTCAAGACGAAGCAGGGAAAGGATCCCACATCTCGAGCTACGAGGCGGAAACGGGGCTGCTCTGGATGTGGGCGGGAACCTCGTGTTTCCTCTCGAGTGGAGACGGGTATGTCGGGGAACTTCTTGATTTGCACCAAGGGTGTGAAGGTCCCTTTCGAAGTTCCAGAGGGTAGGTGTGATCAGCCTCGAGACGCCTCAGCAGAAATGGGCCTCATCTCGCCTGGAGGGGAGAACCTCCTGGATTTTCTCGAGTTGCGGCAGGTCTTCTTGAGTTACGACGGGGACCTCAGGGACCCGCTCTGGTGGCCTCAGGAAAGGCAGTCCCCTTGCGATTTGCTAGGGGACCCCTCGGGATTCCTCTCCCGTCCATGCCGGGGCCTCAGTCCTTGTGTGGAGTCGGGGCCGGAACATGAGGATTCCTCTCCAGTGTTGCCATGGATCTTGGGGTGCTTCTGTGTCTCACCAGGGGAGTCAGGCCTCATCTCGAGTGGGGGCATGCACGTGCGCTTTCCTCCCGAGCTGCAGCAGTAGTGTCACGCTTCCTGTCACGTGGATCAAGGGATGTGTGGCTTTCCCTCGAGGCTGTCCCTCGAGGCTTTCCCACGAGGCTTTCCCACGAGGCTTCCCCACATGGCTGTGCCACGTGCCACCTTGGTGTGAGTCGATCCTCGGCGTGAAAGACGAGCCGGTGAAGGGAAAAGAGGTTCCTCTGGAATGGACTGAGACATCTGGGGGACTCTTGGAATGGTGGCACGACCCTGGAGTTCCTCTCTCCGTTCCGGTTGAGAGGGCCGCCTCTTGAGATGCGACGGGAAGGCCGGGAACTCTTTCCGGACGAAGCAGTGAAGGGATCCCTCATCTCGAGCTACGAGGCGGAAACGGGGCTCCTCTGGATGTGGGCGGGACCCTCGTGTTTCCTCTCGAGTGGAGATAGGTTTGTCGGGGAGCTTCTTGATTTGCACCTAGGGTGGGTAGGACCCTTTCGAAGTTCCAGAGGGGAGGTGTGATCAGCCTGGAGACGCCTCAGCGGAAATGGGCCTCATCTCGCCTGGAGGGGAGAACCTCCTGGATTTTCTCGAGTTGCGGCAGGTCTTCTCGAGTTACGACGGGGACCTCAGGGACCCGCTCTGGTGGCCTCAGGAAAGGCCAGTCCCCATGCGAGTTGCTAGGGGACCTCTCGGGATTCCTCTCCCGTCCATGCCAGGGCCTCAGTCCTTGTGTGGAGTCGGGGCCGGAACCTGAGGATTTCTCTCCAGTGTTGCCATGGATTCTGGGGTGTTTCTGAGTCTTCCCAGGGGAGTCAGGCCTCGTCTCGAGTGGGGGCATGCACGTGCGCTTTCCTCCCGAGCTGCAGCAGTAGTGTCACGCTTCCTGTCACGTGGATCAAGGGATCTGTGGCTTTCCCTGAAGGCTGTCCCTCGAGGCTTTCCCACGAGGCTTTCCCACAGGGCTGTGCCACGGGCCACCTTGGTGTGAGTCGATCCTCGGCGTGAAAGACGAGCCGGTGAAGGGAAAATAGGTTCCTCTGGAATGGACTGAGACATCTGGGGGACTCTTGGAATGGTGGCACGACCCTGGAGTTCCTCTCGCCGTTCCTGTTGAGAGGGCCTCCTCTTGAGATGCGACGGGAACTCGGGACTCTTTCAAGACGAAGCAGGGAAAGGATCCCTCATCTCGAGCTACGAGGCGGAAACAGGGCTCTTCTGGATGTGGGCGGGACCCTCGTGTTTCCTCTCGAGGGGAGATAGGTTTGTCGTGGAGCTTCTTGATTTGCACCTAGGGTGGGTAGGACCCTTTCGAAGTTCCAGAGGCGAGGTGTGATCAGCCTGGAGACGCCTCAGCGGAAATGGGCCTCATCTCGCCTGGAGGGGAGAACCTCCTGGATTTTCTCGAGTTGCGGCAGGTCTTCTCGAGTTACGACGGGGACCTCAGGGACCCGCTCTGGTGGCCTCAGGAAAGGCCAGTCCCCATTCGAGTTGCTAGGGGACCTCTCGGGATTCCTCTCACGTCCATGCCAGGGCCTCAGTCCTTGTGTGGAGTCGGGGCCGGAACCTGAGGATTCCTCTCCAGTGTTGCCATGGATCTTGGGGTGCTTCTGAGTCTTCCCAGGGGAGTCAGGCCTCGTCTCGAGTGGGGGCATGCACGTGCGCTTATCTCCCGAGCTGCAGAAGTAGTGTCACGCTTCCTGTCACGTGGATCAAGGGATGTGTGGCTTTCCCTCGAGGCTGTCCCTCGAGGCTTTCCCACGAGGCTTTCCCACGAGGCTTCCCCACATGGCTGTGCCACGTGCCACCTTGGTGTGAGTCGATCCTCGGCGTGAAAGAAGAGCCGGTGTAGGGAAAAGAGGTTCCTCTGGTATAGACTGAGACATCTGGGGGACTCTTGGAATGGTGGCACGACCCTGGAGTTCCTCTCGCTGTTTCTGTTGAGAGGGCCTCCTCTTGAGATGCGACGGGAACGCCGGGAACTCTTTCCCGACGAAGCAGGGAAAGGATCCCTCATCTCGAGCTACGAGGCGGAAACGGGGCTCCTCTGGATGTGGGCGGGACCCTCGTGATTCCTCTCGAGTTGAGACGGCTAGGTCGGGGAACTTCTTGATTTGCACCAAGGGTGTGAAGGACCCTTTCGAAGTTCCAGAGGTGAGGTGTGATCATCCTCGAGACGCCTCAGCGGAAATGGGCCTCATCTCGCCTGGAGGGGAGAACCTCCTGGATTTTCTCGAGTTGCGGCAGGTCTTCTCGAGTTACGACGGGGACCTCAGGGACCCGCTCTGGTGGCCTCAGGAAAGGCCAGTCCCCATGCGAGTTGCTAGGGGACCTCTCGGGATTCCTCTCCCGTCCATGCCGGGGCCTCAGTCCTTGTGTGGAGTCGGGGCCGGAACCTGAGGATTCCTCTCCAGTGTTGCCATGGATCTTGGGGTGCTTCTGAGTCTCCCCAGGGGAGTCAGGCCTCGTCTCGAGTGGGGGCATGCACGTGCGCTTTCCTCCCGAGTTGCAGCAGTAGTGTCACGCTTCCTGTCACGTGGATCAAGGGATCTGTGGCTTTCCCTCGAGGCTGTCCCTCGAGGCTTTCCCACGAGGCATTCCCACAGGGCTGTGCCATGTGCCACCTTGCTGTGAGTTGATCCTCGGCGTGAAAGACGAGCCGGTGAATGGAAAAGAGGTTCCTCTGGAATGGACTGAGACATCTGGGGGACTCTTGGAATGGTGGCACGACCCTGGAGTTCCTCTCGCCGTTCCTGTTGAGAGGGCCTCCTCTTGAGATGCGACGGGAACGCCGGGAACTCTTTCCCGACGAAGCAGGGAAAGGATCCCTCATCTCGAGCTACGAGGCGGAAACGGGGCTCCTCTGGATGTGGGCGGGACCCTCGTGATTCCTCTCGAGTGGAGACGGCTAGGTCGGGGAACTTCTTGATTTGCACCAAGGGTGTGAAGGACCCTTTCGAGGTTCCAGAGGTGAGGTGTGATCAGCCTCGAGACGCCTCAGCGGAAATGGGCCTCATCTCGCCTGGAGGGGAGAACCTCCTGGATTTTCTCGAGTTGCGGCAGGTCTTCTCGAGTTACGACGGGGACCTCAGGGACCCGCTCTGGTGGCCTCAGGAAAGGCCAGTCCCCATGCGAGTTGCTAGGGGACCTCTCGGGATTCCTCTCCCGTCCATGCCGGGGCCTCAGTCCTTGTGTGGAGTCGGGGCCGGAACCTGAGGATTCCACTCCAGTGTTGCCATGGATCTTGGGGTGCTTCTGAGTCTCCCCAGGGGAGTCAGGCCTCGTCTCGAGTGGGGGCATGCACGTGCGCTTTCTTCCTGAGCTACAGCAGTAGTGTCACGCTTCCTGTCACGTGGATCAAGGGATCTGTGGCTTTCCCTCGAGGCTGTCCCTCGAGGCTTTCCCACGAGGCTTTCCCACAGGGCTGTGCCACGTGCCACCTTGGTGTGAGTCGATCCTCGGCGTGAAAGACGAGCCGGTGAAGGGGAAAGAGGTTCCTCTGGAATGGACTGAGACATCTGGGGAACTCTTGGAATGGTGGCACGACCCTGGAGTTCCTCTCGCTGTTTCTGTTGAGAGGGCCTCCTCTTGAGATGCGACGGGAACGCCGGGAACTCTTTCCCGACGAAGCAGGGAAAGGATCCCTCATCTGGAGCTACGAGGCGGAAACGGGGCTCCTCTGGATGTGGGCGGGACCCTCGTGATTCCTCTCGAGTGGAGACGGGTATGTCGGGGAACTTCTTGATTTGCACCAAGGGTGGGAAGTACCCTTTCGAAGTTCCAGAGGTGAGGTGTGATCAGCCTCGAGACGCCTCAGCGGAAATGGGCCTCATCTCGCCTGGAGGGGAGAACCTCCTGGATTTTCTCCAGTTGCAGCAGGTCTTCTCGAGTTACGAAGGGGACATCAGGGACCCGCTCTGGTGGCGTCAGGAAAGGCCAGTCCCCATGCGAGTTGCTAGGGGACCTCTCGGGATTCCTCTCCCGTCCATGCCGGGGCCTCAGTCCTTGTGTGGAGTAGGGGCCGGAACCTGAGGATTCCTCTCCAGTGTTGCCATGGATCTTGGGGTGCTTCTGAGTCTCCCCAGGGGAGTCAGGCCTCATCTCGAGTGGGGGCATGCACGTGCGCTTTCTTCCCGAGCTACAGCAGTAGTGTCACGCTTCCTGTCACGTGGATCAAGGGATCTGTGGCTTTCCCTCGAGGCTGTCCCTCGAGGCTTTCCCACGAGGCTTTCCCACAGGGCTGTGCCACGTGCCACCTTGGTGTGAGTCGATCCTCGGCGTGAAAGACGAGCCGGTGAAGGGGAAAGAGGTTCCTCTGTAATGGACTGAGACATCTGGGGAACTCTTGGAATGGTGGCACGACCCTGGAGTTCCTCTCGCCGTTTCTGTTGAGAGGGCCTCCTCTTGA
Source organism: Budorcas taxicolor (assembly GCF_023091745.1). Taxonomy (NCBI): domain Eukaryota; kingdom Metazoa; phylum Chordata; class Mammalia; order Artiodactyla; family Bovidae; genus Budorcas; species Budorcas taxicolor. The sequence continues at coordinate 111,063 of NW_026292590.1, forward strand.
GATGCGACGGGAACGCCGGGAACTCTTTCCCGACGAAGCAGGGAAAGGATCCCTCATCTCGAGCTACGAGGCGGAAACGGGGCTCCTCTGGATGTGGGCGGGACCCTCGTGATTCCTCTCGAGTGGAGACGGGTATGTCGGGGAACTTCTTGATTTGCACCAAGGGTGGGAAGTACCCTTTCGAAGTTCCAGAGGTGAGGTGTGATCAGCCTCGAGACGCCTCAGCGGAAATGGGCCTCATCTCGCCTGGAGGGGAGAACCTCCTGGATTTTCTCCAGTTGCAGCATGTCTTCTCGAGTTACGAAGGGGACCTCAGGGACCCGCTCTGGTGGCCTCAGGAAAGGCCAGTCCCCATGCGAGTTGCTAGGGGACCTCTCGGGATTCCTCTCCCGTCCATGCCGGGGCCTCAGTCCTTGTGTGGAGTCGGGGCCGGAACCTGAGGATTCCTCTCCAGTGTTGCCATGGATCTTGGGGTGCTTCTGAGTCTCCCCAGGGGAGTCAGGCCTCGTCTCGAGTGGGGGCATGCACGTGCGCTTTCCTCCCGAGCTGCAGCAGTAGTGTCACGCTTCCTGTCACGTGGATCAAGGGATCTGTGGCTTTCCCTCGAGGCTGTCCCTCGAGGCTTTCCCACGAGGCTTTCCCACAGGGCTGTGCCACGTGCCACCTTGGTGGGAGTCGATCCTCGGCGTGAAAGACGAGCCGGTGAAGGGAAAAGAGGTTCCTCTGGAATGGACTGAGACATCTGGGGGACTCTTGGAATGGTGGCACGACCCTGGAGTTCCTCTCGCCGTTCCTGTTGAGAGGGCCTCCTCTTGAGATGCGACGGGAACGCCGGGAACTCTTTCCCGACGAAGCAGGGAAAGGATCCCTCATCTTGAGCTACGAGGCGGAAACGGGGCTCCTCTGGATGTGGGCGGGACCCTCGTGATTCCTCTCGAGTGGAGACGGCTAGGTCGGGGAACTTCTGGATTTGCACCAAGGGTGTGAAGGACCCTTTCGAAGTTCCAGAGGTGAGGTGTGATCAGCCTCGACACGCCTCAGCGGAAATGGGCCTCATCTCGCCTGGAGGGGAGAACCTCCTGGATTTTCTCGAGTTGCGGCAGGTCTTCTCGAGTTATGACGGGGACCTCAGGGACCCGCTCTGGTGGCCTCAGGAAAGGCCAGTCCCCATGCGAGTTGCTAGGGGACCCCTCGGGATTCCTCTCCCGTCCATGCCGGGGCCTCACTCCTTGTGTGGAGTCGGGGCCGGAACCTGAGGATTCCTCTCCAGTGTTGCCATGGATCTTGGGGTGCTTCTGAGTCTCCCCAGGGGAGTCAGGCCTCGTCTCGAGTGGGGGCATGCACGTGCGCTTTCCTCCCGAGTTGCCGCAGTAGTGTCACGCTTCCTGTCACGTGGATCAAGGGATCTGTGGCTTTCCCTCGAGGCTGTCCCTCGAGGCTTTCCCACGAGGCTTTCCCACAGGGCTGTGCCACGTGCCACCTTGGTGTGAGTCGATCCTCGGCGTGAAAGACGAGCCGGTGAAGGGAAAAGAGGTTCCTCTGGAATGGACTGAGACATCTGGGGGACTCTTGGAATGGTGGCACGACCCTGGAGTTCCTCTCGCCGTTCCTGTTGAGAGGGCCTCCTCTTGAGATGCGACGGGAACGCCGGGAACTCTTTCCCGACGAAGCAGGGAAAGGATCCCTCATCTCGAGCTACGAGGCGGAAACGGGGCTCCTCTGGATGTGGGCGGGACCCTCGTGATTCCTCTCGAGTGGACACGGCTAGGTCGGGGAACTTCTTGATTTGCACCAAGGGTGTGAAGGACCCTTTCGAGGTTCCAGAGGTGAGGTGTGATCAGCCTCGAGACGCCTCAGCGGAAATGGACCTCATCTCGCCTGGAGGGGAGAACCTCCTGGATTTTCTCGAGTTGCGGCAGGTCTTCTCGAGTTACGACGGGGACCTCAGGGACCCGCTCTGGTGGCCTCAGGAAAGGCCAGTCCCCATGCGAGTTGCTAGGGGACCTCTCTGGATTCCTCTCCCGTACATGCCGGGGCCTCAGTCCTTGTGTGGAGTCGGGGCCGGAACCTGAGGATTCCTCTCCAGTGTTGCCATGGATCTTGGGGTGCTTCTGAGTCTCCCCAGGGGAGTCAGGCCTCGTCTCGAGTGGGGGCATGCACGTGCGCTTTCCTCCCGAGTTGCAGCAGTAGTGTCACGCTTCCTGTCACGTGGATCAAGGGATCTGTGGCTTTCCCTCGAGGCTGTCCCTCGAGGCTTTCCCACGAGGCATTCCCACAGGGCTGTGCCACGTGCCACCTTGGTGTGAGTCGATCCTCGGCGTGAAAGACGAGCCGGTGAAGGGAAAAGAGGTTCCTCTGGAATGGACTGAGACATCTGGGGGACTCTTGGAATGGTGGCACGACCCTGGAGTTCCTCTCGCCGTTCCTGTTGAGAGGGCCTCCTCTTGAGATGCGACGGGAACGCCGGGAACTCTTTCCCGACGAAGCAGGGAAAGGATCCCTCATCTCGAGCTACGAGGCGGAAACGGGGCTCCTCTGGATGTGGGCGGGACCCTCGTGATTCCTCTCGAGTGGACACGGCTAAGTCGGGGAACTTCTTGATTTGCACCAAGGGTGTGAAGGACCCTTTCGAGGTTCCAGAGGTGAGGTGTGATCAGCCTCGAGACGCCTCAGCGGAAATGGGCCTCATCTCGCCTGGAGGGGAGAACCTCCTGGATTTTCTCCAGTTGCGGCAGGTCTTCTCGAGTTACGACGGGGACCTCAGGGACCCGCTCTGGTGGCCTCAGGAAAGCCCAGTCCCCATGCGAGTTGCTAGGGGACCTCTCTGGATTCCTCTCCCGTACATGCCGGGGCCTCAGTCCTTGTGTGGAGTCGGGGCCGGAACCTCAGGATTCCTCTCCAGTGTTGCCATGGATCTTGGGGTGCTTCTGAGTCTCCCCAGGGGAGTCAGGCCTCGTCTCGAGTGGGGGCATGCACGTGCGCTTTCCTCCCGAGCTGCAGCAGTATTGTCACGCTTCCTGTCACGTGGATCAAGGGATCTGTGGCTTTCCCTCGAGGCTGTCCCTCGAGGCTTTCCCACGAGGCTTTCCCACAGGGCTGTGCCACGTGCCACCTTGGTGTGAGTCGATCCTCGGCGTGAAAGACGAGCCGGTGAAGGGAAAAGAGGTTCCTCTGGAATGGACTGAGACATCTGGGGGACTCTTGGAATGGTGGCACGACCCTGGAGTTCCTCTCGCCGTTTCTGTTGAGAGGGCCTCCTCTTGAGATGCGACGGGAACGCCGGGAACTCTTTCCCGACGAAGCAGGGAAAGGATCCCTCATCTCGAGCTACGAGGCGGAAACGGGGCTCCTCTGGATGTGGGCGGGACCCTCGTGATTCCTCTCGAGTGGAGACGGGTATGTCGGGGAACTTCTTGATTTGCACCAAGGGTGGGAAGTACCCTTTCGAAGTTCCAGAGGTGAGGTGTGATCAGCCTTGAGACGCCTCAGTGGAAATGGGCCTCATCTCGCCTGGAGGGGAGAACCTCCTGGATTTTCTCGAGTTGCGGCAGGTCTTCTCGAGTTACGAAGGGGACCTCAGGGACCCGCTCTGGTGGCCTCAGGAAAGGCCAGTCCCCATGCGAGTTGCTAGGGGACCTCTCGGGATTCCTCTCCCGTCCATGCCGGGGCCTCAGTCCTTGTGTGGAGTCGGGGCCGGAACCTGAGGATTCCTCTCCAGTGTTGCCATGGATCTTGTGGTGCTTCTGAGTCTCCCCAGGGGAGTCAGGCCTCGTCTCGAGTGGGGGCATGCACGTGCGCTTTCCTCCCGAGCTGCAGCAGTAGTGTCACGCTTCCTGTCACGTGGATCAAGGGATCTGTGGCTTTCCCTCGAGGCTGTCCCTCGAGGCTTTCCCACGAGGCTTTCCCACAGGGCTGTGCCACGTGCCACCTTGGTGTGAGTCGATCCTCGGCGTGAAAGACGAGCCGGTGAAGGGAAAAGAGGTTCCTCTGGAATGGACTGAGACATCTGGGGGACTCTTGGAATGGTGGCACGACCCTGGAGTTCCTCTCGCCGTTCCTGTTGAGAGGGCCTCCTCTTGAGATGCGACGGGAACGCCGGGAACTCTTTCCCGACGAAGCAGGGAAAGGATCCCTCATCTCGAGCTACGAGGCGGAAACGGGGCTCCTCTGGATGTGGGCGGGACCCTCGTGATTCCTCTCGAGTGGAGACGGGTATGTCGGGGAACTTCTTGATTTGCACCAAGGGTGGGAAGTACCCTTTCGAAGTTCCAGAGGTGAGGTGTGATCAGCCTCGAGACGCCTCAGCGGAAATGGGCCTCATCTCGCCTGGAGGGGAGAACCTCCTGGATTTTCTCCAGTTGCAGCAGGTCTTCTCGAGTTACGAAGGGGACCTCAGGGACCCGCTCTGGTGGCCTCAGGAAAGGCCAGTCCCCATGCGAGTTGCTAGGGGACCTCTCGGGATTCCTCTCCCGTCCATGCCGGGGCCTCAGTCCTTGTGTGGAGTCGGGGCCGGAACCTGAGGATTCCTCTCCAGTGTTGCCATGGATCTTGTGGTGCTTCTGAGTCTCCCCAGGGGAGTCAGGCCTCGTCTCGAGTGGGGGCATGCACGTGCGCTTTCCTCCCGAGCTGCAGCAGTAGTGTCACGCTTCCTGTCACGTGGATCAAGGGATCTGTGGCTTTCCCTCGAGGCTGTCCCTCGAGGCTTTCCCACGAGGCTTTCCCACAGGGCTGTGCCACGTGCCACCTTGGTGGGAGTCGATCCTCGGCGTGAAAGACGAGCCGGTGAAGGGAAAAGAGGTTCCTCTGGAATGGACTGAGACATCTGGGGGACTCTTGGAATGGTGGCACGACCCTGGAGTTCCTCTCGCCGTTCCTGTTGAGAGGGCCTCCTCTTGAGATTCGACGGGAACGCCGGGAACTCTTTCCCGACGAAGCAGGGAAAGGATCCCTCATCTCGAGTTACGAGGCGGAAACGGGGCTCCTCTGGATGTGGGCGGGACCCTCGTGATTCCTCTCGAGTGGAGACGGCTAGGTCGGGGAACTTCTTGATTTGCACCAAGGGTGTGAAGGACCCTTTCGAGGTTCCAGAGGTGAGGTGTGATCAGCCTCGAGACGCCTCAGCGGAAATGGGCCTCATCTCGCCTGGAGGGGAGAACCTCCTGGATTTTCTCCAGTTGCAGCAGGTCTTCTCGAGTTACGAAGGGGACCTCAGGGACCCGCTCTGGTGGCCTCAGGAAAGGCCAGTCCCCATGCAAGTTGCTAGGGGACCTCTCGGGATTCCTCTCCCGTCCATGCCGGGGCCTCAGTCCTTGTGTGGAGTCGGGGCCGGAACCTGAGGATTCCTCTCCAGTGTTGCCATGGATCTTGGGGTGCTTCTGAGTCTCCCCAGGGGAGTCAGGCCTCGTCTCGAGTGGGGGCATGCACGTGCGCTTTCCTCCCGAGCTGCAGCAGTAGTGTCACGCTTCCTGTCACGTGGATCAAGAGATCTGTGGCTTTCCCTCGAGGCTGTCCCTCGAGGCTTTCCCACGAGGCTTTCCCACAGGGCTGTGCCACGTGCCACCTTGGTGGGAGTCGATCCTCGGCGTGAAAGACGAGCCGGTGAAGGGAAAAGAGGTTCCTCTGGAATGGACTGAGACATCTGGGGGACTCTTGGAATGGTGGCACGACCCTGGAGTTCCTCTCGCCGTTCCTGTTGAGAGGGCCTCCTCTTGAGATGCGACGGGAACGCCGGGAACTCTTTCCCGACGAAGCAGGGAAAGGATCCCTCATCTCGAGCTACGAGGCGGAAACGGGGCTCCTCTGGATGTGGGCGGGACCCTCGTGATTCCTCTCGAGTGGAGACGGCTAGGTCGGGGAACTTCTGGATTTGCACCAAGGGTGTGAAGGACCCTTTCGAAGTTCCAGAGGTGAGGTGTGATCAGCCTCGACACGCCTCAGCGGAAATGGGCCTCATCTCGCCTGGAGGGTAGAACCTCCTGGATTTTCTCGAGTTGCGGCAGGTCTTCTCGAGTTACGACGGGGACCTCAGGGACCCGCTCTGGTGGCCTCAGGAAAGGCCAGTCCCCATGCGAGTTGCTAGGGGACCTCTCGGGATTCCTCTCCCGTCCATGCCGGGGCCTCAGTCCTTGTGTGGAGTCGGGGCCGGAACCTGAGGATTCCTCTCCAGTGTTGCCATGGATCTTGGGGTGCTTCTGAGTCTCCCCAGGGGAGTCAGGCCTCGTCTCGAGTGGGGGCATGCACGTGCGCTTTCCTCCCGAGCTGCAGCAGTAGTGTCACGCTTCCTGTCACGTGGATCAAGCGATCTGTGGCTTTCCCTCGAGGCTGTCCCTCGAGGCTTTCCCACGAGGCTTTCCCACAGGGCTGTGCCACGTGCCACCTTGGTGTGAGTCGATCCTCGGCGTGAAAGACGAGCCGGTGAAGGGAAAAGAGGTTCCTCTGGAATGGACTGAGACATCTGGGGGACTCTTGGAATGGTGGCACGACCCTGGAGTTCCTCTCGCCGTTCCTGTTGAGAGGGCCTCCTCTTGAGATGCGACGGGAATGCCGGGAACTCTTTCCCGACGAAGCAGGGAAAGGATCCCTCATCTCGAGCTACGAGGCGGAAACGGGGCTCCTCTGGATATGGGCGGGACCCTCGTGATTCCTCTCGAGTGGAGACGGCTAGGTCGGGGAACTTCTGGATTTGCACCAAGGGTGTGAAGGACCCTTTCGAAGTTCCAGAGGTGAGGTGTGATCAGCCTCGAGACGCCTCAGCGGAAATGGGCCTCATCTCGCCTGGAGGGGAGAACCTCCTGGATTTTCTCGAGTTGAGGCAGGTCTTCTCGAGTTACGACGGGGACCTCAGGGACCCGCTCTGGTGGCCTCAGGAAAGGCCAGTCCCCATGCGAGTTGCTAGGGGACCTCTCGGGATTCCTCTCCCGTCCATGCCGGGGCCTCAGTCCTTGTGTGGAGTCGGGGCCGGAACCTGAGGATTCCTCTCCAGTGTTGCCATGGATCTTGGGGTGCTTCTGAGTCTCCCCAGGGGAGTCAGGCCTCGTCTCGAGTGGGGGCATGCACGTGCGCTTTCCTCCCGAGCTGCAGCAGTAGTGTCACGCTTCCTGTCACGTGGATCAAGGGATCTGTGGCTTTCCCTCGAGGCTGTCCCTCGAGGCTTTCCCACGAGGCTTTCCCACAGGCCTGTGCCACGTGCCACCTTGGTGTGAGTCGATCCTCGGCGTGAAAGACGAGCCGGTGAAGGGAAAAGAGGTTCCTCTGGAATGGACTGAGATATCTGGGGGACTCTTGGAATGGTGGCACGACCCTGGAGTTCCTCTCGCCGTTCCTGTTGAGAGGGCCTCCTCTTGAGATGCGACGGGAACGCCGGGAACTCTTTCCCGACGAAGCAGGGAAAGGATCCCTCATCTCGAGCTACGAGGCGGAAACGGGGCTCCTCTGGATGTGGGCGGGACCCTCGTGATTCCTCTCGAGTGGAGACGGCTAGGTCGGGGAACTTCTTGATTTGCACCAAGGGTGTGAAGGACCCTTTCGAAGTTCCAGAGGTGAGGTGTGATCAGCCTCGACACGCCTCAGCGGAAATGGGCCTCATCTCGCCTGGAGGGGAGAACCTCCTGGATTTTCTCGAGTTGCGGCAGGTCTTCTCGAGTTACGACGGGGACCTCAGGGACCCGCTCTGGTGGCCTCAGGAAAGGCCAGTCCCCATGCGAGTTGCTAGGGGATCTCTCGGGATTCCTCTCCCGACCATGCCGGGGCCTCAGTCCATGTGTGGAGTCGGGGCTGGAACCTGAGGGTTCCTCTCCAGTGTTGCCATGGATCTTGGGGTGCTTCTGAGTCTCCCCAGGGGAGTCAGGCCTCGTCTCGAGTGGGGGCATGCACGTGCGCTTTCCTCCCGAGCTGCAGCAGTAGTGTCACGCTTCCTGTCACGTGGATCAAGGGATCTGTGGCTTTCCCTCGAGGCTGTCCCTCGAGGCTTTCCCACGAGGCTTTCCCACAGGGCTGTGCCACGTGTCACCTTGCTGTGAGTCGATCCTCGGCGTGACAGACGAGCCGGTGAAGGGAAAAGAGGTTCCTCTGGAATGGACTGAGACATCTGGGGGACTCTTGGAATGGTGGCACGACCCTGGAGTTCCTCTCGCCGTTCCTGTTGAGAGGGCCTCCTCTTGAGATGCGATGGGAACGACGGGAACTCTTGCCCGAAGAAGCAGGATAGGATCCCTCATCTCGAGCTATGAGGCGGAAACGGGACTCCTCTGGATGTGGGCGGGACCCTCGTGATTCCTCTCGAGGGGAGACGGGTATGTCGGGGAACTTCTTGATTGCACCAAGGGTGTGAAGGACCCTTTCGAAGTTCCAGAGGTGAGGTGTGATCAGCCTCGAGACGCCTCAGTGGAAATGGGCCTCATCTCGCCTGGAGGGGAGAACCTCCTGAATTTTTTCGAGTTGCGGCAGGTCTTCTCGAGTTACGACGGGGACCTCAGGGACCCGCTCTGTTGGCCTCAGGAAAGGCCAGTCCCCATGCGAGTTGCTAGGGGACCTCTCGGGATTCCTCTCCCGTCCATGCCGGGGCCTCAGTCCTTGTGTGGAGTCGGGGCCGGAACCTGAGGATTCCTCTCCAGTGTTGCCATGGATCTTGGGGTGCTTCTGAGTCTCCCCAGGGGAGTCAGGCCTCGTCTCGAGTGGGGGCATGCACGTGCGCTTTCCTCCCGAGCTGCAGCAGTAGTGTCACGCTTCCTGTCACGTGGATCAAGGGATCTGTGGCTTTCCCTCGAGGCTGTCCCTCGAGGCTTTCCGATGATGCTTTCCCACAGGGCTGTGCCACGTGCCACCTTGGTGTGAGTCGATCCTCAGCGTGAAAGACGAGCCGGTGAAGGGAAAATAGGTTCCTCTGGTATGGACTGAGACATCTGGGGGACTCTTGGAATGGTGGCACGACCCTGGAGTTCCTCCCGCCGTTCCTGTTGAGAGGGCCTCCTCTTGAGATGCGACGGGAACGCCGGGAACTCTTTCCCGACGAAGCAGGGAAAGGATCCCACATCTCGAGCTACGAGGCGGAAAAGGGGCTCCTCTGGATGTGGGCGGGACCCTCGTGATTCCTCTCGAGTGGAGACGGGTATGTCGGGGAACTTGTTGATTTGCACCAAGGGTGTGAAGGACCTTTTCGAAGTTCCAGAGGTGAGGTGTGATCAGCCTCGAGACGCCTCCACGGAAATGGGCCTCATCTCGCCTGGAGGGGAGAACCTCCTGGATTTTCTCGAGTTGCGGCAGGTCTTCTCGAGTTACGACGGGGACCTCAGGGACCCGCTCTGGTGGCTTCATGAAAGACCAGTCCCCATGCGAGTTGCTAGGGGACCTCTCGGGATTCCTCTCCCGTCCATGCCGGGGCCTCAGTCCTTGTGTGGAGTCGGGGCCGGAACCTGAGGATTCCTCTCCAGTGTTGCCATGGATCTTGGGGTGCTTCTGAGTCTCCCCAGGGGAGTCAGGCCTCGTCTCGAGTGGGGTCATACACGAGCGCTTCCCTCCCGAGCTGCAGCAGTAGGGTCACGCTTCCTGTCACGTGGATCAAGGGATCTGTGGCTTTCCCTCGAGGCTGTCCCTCGAGGCTTTCCCACGAGGCTTTCCCACAGGGCTGTGCCACGTGCCACCTTGGTGGGAGTCGATCCTCGGCGTGAAAGACGAGCCGGTGAAGGGAAAAGAGGTTCCTCTGGAATGGACTGAGACATCTGGGGGACTCTTGGAATGGTGGCACGACCCTGGAGTTCCTCTCGCCGTTCCTGTTGAGAGGGCCTCCTCTTGAGATGCGACGGGAACGCCGGGAACTCTTTCCCGACGAAGCAGGGAAAGGATCCCTCATCTCGAGCTACGAGGCGGAAACGGGGCTCCTCTGGATGTGGGCGGGACCCTCGTGATTCCTCTCGAGTGGAGACGGGTATGTCGGGGAACTTCTGGATTTGCACCAAGGGTGTGAAGGACCCTTTCGAAGTTCCAGAGGTGAGGTGTGATCAGCCTCGAGACGCCTCAGCGGAAATGGGCCTCATCTCGCCTGGAGGGGAGAACCTCCTGGATTTTCTCCAGTTGCAGCAGGTCTTCTCGAGTTACGAAGGGGACCTCAGGGACCCGCTCTGGTGGCCTCAGGAAAGGCCAGTCCCCATGCGAGTTGCTAGGGGACCTCTCGGGATTCCTCTCCCGTCCATGCCGGGGCCTCAGTCCTTGTGTGGAGTCGGGGCCGGAACCTGAGGATTCCTCTCCAGTGTTGCCATGGATCTTGTGGTGCTTCTGAGTCTCCCCAGGGGAGTCAGGCCTCGTCTCGAGTGGGGGCATGCACGTGCGCTTTCCTCCCGAGCTGCAGCAGTAGTGTCACGCTTCCTGTCACGTGGATCAAGGGATCTGTGGCTTTCCCTCGAGGCTGTCCCTCGAGGCTTTCCCACGAGGCTTTCCCACAGGGCTGTGCCACGTGCCACCTTGGTGGGAGTCGATCCTCGGCGTGAAAGACGAGCCGGTGAAGGGAAAAGAGGTTCCTCTGGAATGGACTGAGACATCTGGGGGACTCTTGGAATGGTGGCACGACCCTGGAGTTCCTCTCGCCGTTCCTGTTGAGAGGGCCTCCTCTTGAGATTCGACGGGAACGCCGGGAACTCTTTCCCGACGAAGCAGGGAAAGGATCCCTCATCTCGAGTTACGAGGCGGAAACGGGGCTCCTCTGGATGTGGGCGGGACCCTCGTGATTCCTCTCGAGTGGAGACGGCTAGGTCGGGGAACTTCTTGATTTGCACCAAGGGTGTGAAGGACCCTTTCGAGGTTCCAGAGGTGAGGTGTGATCAGCCTCGAGACGCCTCAGCGGAAATGGGCCTCATCTCGCCTGGAGGGGAGAACCTCCTGGATTTTCTCCAGTTGCAGCAGGTCTTCTCGAGTTACGAAGGGGACCTCAGGGACCCGCTCTGGTGGCCTCAGGAAAGGCCAGTCCCCATGCAAGTTGCTAGGGGACCTCTCGGGATTCCTCTCCCGTCCATGCCGGGGCCTCAGTCCTTGTGTGGAGTCGGGGCCGGAACCTGAGGATTCCTCTCCAGTGTTGCCATGGAGCTTGGGGTGCTTCTGAGTCTCCCCAGGGGAGTCAGGCCTCGTCTCGAGTGGGGGCATGCACGTGCGCTTTCCTCCCGAGCTGCAGCAGTAGTGTCACGCTTCCTGTCACGTGGATCAAGAGATCTGTGGCTTTCCCTCGAGGCTGTCCCTCGAGGCTTTCCCACGAGGCTTTCCCACAGGGCTGTGCCACGTGCCACCTTGGTGGGAGTCGATCCTCGGCGTGAAAGACGAGCCGGTGAAGGGAAAAGAGGTTCCTCTGGAATGGACTGAGACATCTGGGGGACTCTTGGAATGGTGGCACGACCCTGGAGTTCCTCTCGCCGTTCCTGTTGAGAGGGCCTCCTCTTGAGATGCGACGGGAACGCCGGGAACTCTTTCCCGACGAAGCAGGGAAAGGATCCCTCATCTCGAGCTACGAGGCGGAAACGGGGATCCTCTGGATGTGGGCGGGACCCTCGTGATTCCTCTCGAGTGGAGACGGCTAGGTCGGGGAACTTCTGGATTTGCACCAAGGGTGTGAAGGACCCTTTCGAAGTTCCAGAGGTGAGGTGTGATCAGCCTCGACACGCCTCAGCGGAAATGGGCCTCATCTCGCCTGGAGGGTAGAACCTCCTGGATTTTCTCGAGTTGCGGCAGGTCTTCTCGAGTTACGACGGGGACCTCAGGGACCCGCTCTGGTGGCCTCAGGAAAGGCCAGTCCCCATGCGAGTTGCTAGGGGACCTCTCGGGATTCCTCTCCCGTCCATGCCGGGGCCTCAGTCCTTGTGTGGAGTCGGGGCCGGAACCTGAGGATTCCTCTCCAGTGTTGCCATGGATCTTGGGGTGCTTCTGAGTCTCCCCAGGGGAGTCAGGCCTCGTCTCGAGTGGGGGCATGCACGTGCGCTTTCCTCCCGAGCTGCAGCAGTAGTGTCACGCTTCCTGTCACGTGGATCAAGCGATCTGTGGCTTTCCCTCGAGGCTGTCCCTCGAGGCTTTCCCACGAGGCTTTCCCACAGGGCTGTGCCACGTGCCACCTTGGTGTGAGTCGATCCTCGGCGTGAAAGACGAGCCGGTGAAGGGAAAAGAGGTTCCTCTGGAATGGACTGAGACATCTGGGGGACTCTTGGAATGGTGGCACGACCCTGGAGTTCCTCTCGCCGTTCCTGTTGAGAGGGCCTCCTCTTGAGATGCGACGGGAATGCCGGGAACTCTTTCCCGACGAAGCAGGGAAAGGATCCCTCATCTCGAGCTACGAGGCGGAAACGGGGCTCCTCTGGATATGGGCGGGACCCTCGTGATTCCTCTCGAGTGGAGACGGCTAGGTCGGGGAACTTCTGGATTTGCACCAAGGGTGTGAAGGACCCTTTCGAAGTTCCAGAGGTGAGGTGTGATCAGCCTCGAGACGCCTCAGCGGAAATGGGCCTCATCTCGCCTGGAGGGGAGAACCTCCTGGATTTTCTCGAGTTGAGGCAGGTCTTCTCGAGTTACGACGGGGACCTCAGGGACCCGCTCTGGTGGCCTCAGGAAAGGCCAGTCCCCATGCGAGTTGCTAGGGGACCTCTCGGGATTCCTCTCCCGTCCATGCCGGGGCCTCAGTCCTTGTGTGGAGTCGGGGCCGGAACCTGAGGATTCCTCTCCAGTGTTGCCATGGATCTTGGGGTGCTTCTGAGTCTCCCCAGGGGAGTCAGGCCTCGTCTCGAGTGGGGGCATGCACGTGCGCTTTCCTCCCGAGCTGCAGCAGTAGTGTCACGCTTCCTGTCACGTGGATCAAGGGATCTGTGGCTTTCCCTCGAGGCTGTCCCTCGAGGCTTTCCCACGAGGCTTTCCCACAGGCCTGTGCCACGTGCCACCTTGGTGTGAGTCGATCCTCGGCGTGAAAGACGAGCCGGTGAAGGGAAAAGAGGTTCCTCTGGAATGGACTGAGATATCTGGGGGACTCTTGGAATGGTGGCACGACCCTGGAGTTCCTCTCGCCGTTCCTGTTGAGAGGGCCTCCTCTTGAGATGCGACGGGAACGCCGGGAACTCTTTCCCGACGAAGCAGGGAAAGGATCCCTCATCTCGAGCTACGAGGCGGAAACGGGGCTCCTCTGGATGTGGGCGGGACCCTCGTGATTCCTCTCGAGTGGAGACGGCTAGGTCGGGGAACTTCTTGATTTGCACCAAGGGTGTGAAGGACCCTTTCGAAGTTCCAGAGGTGAGGTGTGATCAGCCTCGACACGCCTCAGCGGAAATGGGCCTCATCTCGCCTGGAGGGGAGAACCTCCTGGATTTTCTCGAGTTGTGGCAGGTCTTCTCGAGTTACGACGGGGACCTCAGGGACCCGCTCTGTTGGCCTCAGGAAAGGCCAGTCCCCATGCGAGTTGCTAGGGGACCTCTCGGGATTCCTCTCCCGTCCATGCCGGGGCATCAGTCCTTGTGTGGAGTCGGGGCCGGAACCTGAGGATTCCTCTCCAGTGTTGCCATGGATCTTGGGGTGCTTCTGAGTCTCCCCAGGGTAGTCAGGCCTCATCTCAAGTGGGGGCATGCACGAGCGCTTTCCTCCCGAGCTGCAGCAGTAGGGTCACGCTTCCTGTCACGTGGATCAAGGGATCTGTGGCTTTCCCTCGAGGCTGTCCCTCGAGGCTTTCCCACGAGACTTTCCCACAGGGCTGTGCCACGTGCCACCTTGGTGTGAGTCGATCCTCGGCGTGAAAGACGAGCCGGTGAAGGGAAAAGAAGTTCCTCTGGAATGGACTGAGACATCTGGGGGACTCTTGGAATGGTGGCACGACCCTGGAGTTCCTCTCGCCGTTCCTGTTGAGAGGGCCTCCTCTTGAGATGCGACGGGAACGCCGGGAACTCTTTCCCGACGAAGCAGGGAAAGGATCCCTCATCTCGAGCTACGAGGCGGAAACAGGGCTCCTCTGGATGTGGGCTGGACCCTCGTGATTCCTCTCGAGTGGAGACGGGTATGTCGGGGAACTTCTTGATTTGCACCAAGGGTGTGAAGGACCCTTTCGAAGTTCCAGAGGTGAGGTGTGATCAGCCTCGAGACGCCTCAGCGGAAATGGGCCTCATCTCGCCTGGAGGGGAGAACCTCCTGGAATTTCTCGAGTTGCGGCAGGTCTTCTCGAGTTACGACGGGGACCTCAGGGACCCGCTCTGGTGGCCTCAGGAAAGGCCAGTCCCCATGCGAGTTGCTAGGGGACCTCTCGGGATTCCTCTCCCGTCCATGCCGGGGCCTCAGTCCTTGTGTGGAGTCGGGGCCGGAACCTGAGGATTCCTCTCCAGTGTTGCCATGGATCTTGGGGTGCTTCTGAGTCTCCCCAGGGGAGTCAGGCCTCGTCTCGAGTGGGGGCATGCACGTGCGCTTTCCTCCCGAGCTGCAGCAGTAGTGTCACGCTTCCTGTCACGTGGATCAAGGGATCTGTGGCTTTCCCTCGAGGCTGTCCCTCGAGGCTTTCCCACGAGGCTTTCCCACAGGCCTGTGCCACGTGCCACCTTGGTGTGAGTCGATCCTCGGCGTGAAAGACGAGCCGGTGAAGGGAAAAGAGGTTCCTCTGGAATGGACTGAGATATCTGGGGGACTCTTGGAATGGTGGCACGACCCTGGAGTTCCTCTCGCCGTTCCTGTTGAGAGGGCCTCCTCTTGAGATGCGACGGGAACGCCGGGAACTCTTTCCCGACGAAGCAGGGAAAGGATCCCTCATCTCGAGCTACGAGGCGGAAACGGGGCTCCTCTGGATGTGGGCGGGACCCTCGTGATTCCTCTCGAGTGGAGACGGCTAGGTCGGGGAACTTCTTGATTTGCACCAAGGGTGTGAAGGACCCTTTCGAAGTTCCAGAGGTGAGGTGTGATCAGCCTCGACACGCCTCAGCGGAAATGGGCCTCATCTCGCCTGGAGGGGAGAACCTCCTGGATTTTCTCGAGTTGTGGCAGGTCTTCTCGAGTTACGACGGGGACCTCAGGGACCCGCTCTGGTGGCCTCAGGAAAGGCCAGTCCCCATGCGAGTTGCTAGGGGATCTCTCGGGATTCCTCTCCCGACCATGCCGGGGCCTCAGTCCATGTGTGGAGTCGGGGCTGGAACCTGAGGGTTCCTCTCCAGTGTTGCCATGGATCTTGGGGTGCTTCTGAGTCTCCCAGGGGAGTCAGGCCTCGTCTCGAGTGGGGGCATGCACGTGCGCTTTCCTCCCGAGCTGCAGCAGTAGTGTCACGCTTCCTGTCACGTGGATCAAGGGATCTGTGGCTTTCCCTCGAGGCTGTCCCTCGAGGCTTTCCCACGAGGCTTTCCCACAGGGCTGTGCCACGTGTCACCTTGCTGTGAGTCGATCCTCGGCGTGACAGACGAGCCGGTGAAGGGAAAAGAGGTTCCTCTGGAATGGACTGAGACATCTGGGGGACTCTTGGAATGGTGGCACGACCCTGGAGTTCCTCTCGCCGTTCCTGTTGAGAGGGCCTCCTCTTGAGATGCGATGGGAACGACGGGAACTCTTGCCCGAAGAAGCAGGGATAGGATCCCTCATCTCGAGCTATGAGGCGGAAACGGGACTCCTCTGGATGTGGGCGGGACCCTCGTGATTCCTCTCGAGGGGAGACGGGTATGTCGGGGAACTTCTTGATTGCACCAAGGGTGTGAAGGACCCTTTCGAAGTTCCAGAGGTGAGGTGTGATCAGCCTCGAGACGCCTCAGTGGAAATGGGCCTCATCTCGCCTGGAGGGGAGAACCTCCTGAATTTTTTCGAGTTGCGGCAGGTCTTCTCGAGTTACGACGGGGACCTCAGGGACCCGCTCTGTTGGCCTCAGGAAAGGCCAGTCCCCATGCGAGTTGCTAGGGGACCTCTCGGGATTCCTCTCCCGTCCATGCCGGGGCCTCAGTCCTTGTGTGGAGTCGGGGCCGGAACCTGAGGATTCCTCTCCAGTGTTGCCATGGATCTTGGGGTGCTTCTGAGTCTCCCAGGGGAGTCAGGCCTCGTCTCGAGTGGGGGCATGCACGTGCGCTTTCCTCCCGAGCTGCAGCAGTAGTGTCACGCTTCCTGTCACGTGGATCAAGGGATCTGTGGCTTTCCCTCGAGGCTGTCCCTCGAGGCTTTCCGATGATGCTTTCCCACAGGGCTGTGCCACGTGCCACCTTGGTGTGAGTCGATCCTCAGCGTGAAAGACGAGCCGGTGAAGGGAAAATAGGTTCCTCTGGTATGGACTGAGACATCTGGGGGACTCTTGGAATGGTGGCACGACCCTGGAGTTCCTCCCGCCGTTCCTGTTGAGAGGGCCTCCTCTTGAGATGCGACGGGAACGCCGGGAACTCTTTCCCGACGAAGCAGGGAAAGGATCCCACATCTCGAGCTACGAGGCGGAAAAGGGGCTCCTCTGGATGTGGGCGGGACCCTCGTGATTCCTCTCGAGTGGAGACGGGTATGTCGGGGAACTTGTTGATTTGCACCAAGGGTGTGAAGGACCTTTTCGAAGTTCCAGAGGTGAGGTGTGATCAGCCTCGAGACGCCTCCACGGAAATGGGCCTCATCTCGCCTGGAGGGGAGAACCTCCTGGATTTTCTCGAGTTGCGGCAGGTCTTCTCGAGTTACGACGGGGACCTCAGGGACCCGCTCTGGTGGCTTCATGAAAGACCAGTCCCCATGCGAGTTGCTAGGGGACCTCTCGGGATTCCTCTCCCGTCCATGCCGGGGCCTCAGTCCTTGTGTGGAGTCGGGGCCGGAACCTGAGGATTCCTCTCCAGTGTTGCCATGGATCTTGGGGTGCTTCTGAGTCTCCCCAGGGGAGTCAGGCCTCGTCTCGAGTGGGGTCATACACGAGCGCTTCCCTCCCGAGCTGCAGCAGTAGGGTCACGCTTCCTGTCACGTGGATCAAGGGATCTGTGGCTTTCCCTCGAGGCTGTCCCTCGAGGCTTTCCCACGAGGCTTTCCCACAGGGCTGTGCCACGTGCCACCTTGGTGGGAGTCGATCCTCGGCGTGAAAGACGAGCCGGTGAAGGGAAAAGAGGTTCCTCTGGAATGGACTGAGACATCTGGGGGACTCTTGGAATGGTGGCACGACCCTGGAGTTCCTCTCGCCGTTCCTGTTGAGAGGGCCTCCTCTTGAGATGCGACGGAACGCCGGGAACTCTTTCCCGACGAAGCAGGGAAAGGATCCCTCATCTCGAGCTACGAGGCGGAAACGGGGCTCCTCTGGATGTGGGCGGGACCCTCGTGATTCCTCTCGAGTGGAGACGGCTAGGTCGGGGAACTTCTGGATTTGCACCAAGGGTGTGAAGGACCCTTTCGAAGTTCCAGAGGTGAGGTGTGATCAGCCTCGACACGCCTCAGCGGAAATGGGCCTCATCTCGCCTGGAGGGTAGAACCTCCTGGATTTTCTCGAGTTGCGGCAGGTCTTCTCGAGTTACGACGGGGACCTCAGGGACCCGCTCTGGTGGCCTCAGGAAAGGCCAGTCCCCATGCGAGTTGCTAGGGGACCTCTCGGGATTCCTCTCCCGTCCATGCCGGGGCCTCAGTCCTTGTGTGGAGTCGGGGCCGGGAACCTGAGGATTCCTCTCCAGTGTTGCCATGGATCTTGGGGTGCTTCTGAGTCTCCCCAGGGGAGTCAGGCCTCGTCTCGAGTGGGGGCATGCACGTGCGCTTTCCTCCCGAGCTGCAGCAGTAGTGTCACGCTTCCTGTCACGTGGATCAAGCGATCTGTGGCTTTCCCTCGAGGCTGTCCCTCGAGGCTTTCCCACGAGGCTTTCCCACAGGGCTGTGCCACGTGCCACCTTGGTGTGAGTCGATCCTCGGCGTGAAGACGAGCCGGTGAAGGGAAAAGAGGTTCCTCTGGAATGGACTGAGACATCTGGGGGACTCTTGGAATGGTGGCACGACCCTGGAGTTCCTCTCGCCGTTCCTGTTGAGAGGGCCTCCTCTTGAGATGCGACGGGAATGCCGGGAACTCTTTCCCGACGAAGCAGGGAAAGGATCCCTCATCTCGAGCTACGAGGTGAAACGGGGCTCCTCTGGATATGGGCGGGACCCTCGTGATTCCTCTCGAGTGGAGACGGCTAGGTCGGGGAACTTCTGGATTTGCACCAAGGGTGTGAAGGACCCTTTCGAAGTTCCAGAGGTGAGGTGTGATCAGCCTCGAGACGCCTCAGCGGAAATGGGCCTCATCTCGCCTGGAGGGGAGAACCTCCTGGATTTTCTCGAGTTGAGGCAGGTCTTCTCGAGTTACGACGGGGACCTCAGGGACCCGCTCTGGTGGCCTCAGGAAAGGCCAGTCCCCATGCGAGTTGCTAGGGGACCTCTCGGGATTCCTCTCCCGTCCATGCCGGGGCCTCAGTCCTTGTGTGGAGTCGGGGCCGGAACCTGAGGATTCCTCTCCAGTGTTGCCATGGATCTTGGGGTGCTTCTGAGTCTCCCCAGGGGAGTCAGGCCTCGTCTCGAGTGGGGGCATGCACGTGCGCTTTCCTCCCGAGCTGCAGCAGTAGTGTCACGCTTCCTGTCACGTGGATCAAGGGATCTGTGGCTTTCCCTCGAGGCTGTCCCTCGAGGCTTTCCCACGAGGCTTTCCCACAGGCCTGTGCCACGTGCCACCTTGGTGTGAGTCGATCCTCGGCGTGAAAGACGAGCCGGTGAAGGGAAAAGAGGTTCCTCTGGAATGGACTGAGATATCTGGGGGACTCTTGGAATGGTGGCACGACCCTGGAGTTCCTCTCGCCGTTCCTGTTGAGAGGGCCTCCTCTTGAGATGCGACGGGAACGCCGGGAACTCTTTCCCGACGAAGCAGGGAAAGGATCCCTCATCTCGAGCTACGAGGCGGAAACGGGGCTCCTCTGGATGTGGGCGGGACCCTCGTGATTCCTCTCGAGTGGAGACGGCTAGGTCGGGGAACTTCTTGATTTGCACCAAGGGTGTGAAGGACCCTTTCGAAGTTCCAGAGGTGAGGTGTGATCAGCCTCGACACGCCTCAGCGGAAATGGGCCTCATCTCGCCTGGAGGGGAGAACCTCCTGGATTTTCTCGAGTTGTGGCAGGTCTTCTCGAGTTACGACGGGGACCTCAGGGACCCGCTCTGTTGGCCTCAGGAAAGGCCAGTCCCCATGCGAGTTGCTAGGGGACCTCTCGGGATTCCTCTCCCGTCCATGCCGGGGCATCAGTCCTTGTGTGGAGTCGGGGCCGGAACCTGAGGATTCCTCTCCAGTGTTGCCATGGATCTTGGGGTGCTTCTGAGTCTCCCCAGGGTAGTCAGGCCTCATCTCAAGTGGGGGCATGCACGAGCGCTTTCCTCCCGAGCTGCAGCAGTAGGGTCACGCTTCCTGTCACGTGGATCAAGGGATCTGTGGCTTTCCCTCGAGGCTGTCCCTCGAGGCTTTCCCACGAGACTTTCCCACAGGGCTGTGCCACGTGCCACCTTGGTGTGAGTCGATCCTCGGCGTGAAAGACGAGCCGGTGAAGGGAAAAGAAGTTCCTCTGGAATGGACTGAGACATCTGGGGGACTCTTGGAATGGTGGCACGACCCTGGAGTTCCTCTCGCCGTTCCTGTTGAGAGGGCCTCCTCTTGAGATGCGACGGGAACGCCGGGAACTCTTTCCCGACGAAGCAGGGAAAGGATCCCTCATCTCGAGCTACGAGGCGGAAACAGGGCTCCTCTGGATGTGGGCGGGACCCTCGTGATTCCTCTCGAGTGGAGACGGGTATGTCGGGGAACTTCTTGATTTGCACCAAGGGTGTGAAGGACCCTTTCGAAGTTCCAGAGGTGAGGTGTGATCAGCCTCGAGACGCCTCAGCGGAAATGGGCCTCATCTCGCCTGGAGGGGAGAACCTCCTGGATTTTCTCGAGTTGCGGCAGGTCTTCTCGAGTTACGACGGGGACCTCAGGGACCCGCTCTGGTGGCCTCAGGAAAGGCCAGTCCCCATGCGAGTTGCTAGGGGACCTCTCGGGATTCCTCTCCCGTCCATGCCGGGGCCTCAGTCCTTGTGTGGAGTCGGGGCCGGAACCTGAGGATTCCTCTCCAGTGTTGCCATGGATCTTGGGGTGCTTCTGAGTCTCCCCAGGGGAGTCAGGCCTCGTCTCGAGTGGGGGCATGCACGTGCGCTTTCCTCCCGAGCTGCAGCAGTAGTGTCACGCTTCCTGTCACGTGGATCAAGGGATCTGTGGCTTTCCCTCGAGGCTGTCCCTCGAGGCTTTCCCACGAGGCTTTCCCACAGGCCTGTGCCACGTGCCACCTTGGTGTGAGTCGATCCTCGGCGTGAAAGACGAGCCGGTGAAGGGAAAAGAGGTTCCTCTGGAATGGACTGAGATATCTGGGGGACTCTTGGAATGGTGGCACGACCCTGGAGTTCCTCTCGCCGTTCCTGTTGAGAGGGCCTCCTCTTGAGATGCGACGGGAACGCCGGGAACTCTTTCCCGACGAAGCAGGGAAAGGATCCCTCATCTCGAGCTACGAGGCGGAAACGGGGCTCCTCTGGATGTGGGCGGGACCCTCGTGATTCCTCTCGAGTGGAGACGGCTAGGTCGGGGAACTTCTTGATTTGCACCAAGGGTGTGAAGGACCCTTTCGAAGTTCCAGAGGTGAGGTGTGATCAGCCTCGACACGCCTCAGCGGAAATGGGCCTCATCTCGCCTGGAGGGGAGAACCTCCTGGATTTTCTCGAGTTGCGGCAGGTCTTCTCGAGTTACGACGGGGACCTCAGGGACCCGCTCTGGTGGCCTCAGGAAAGGCCAGTCCCCATGCGAGTTGCTAGGGGATCTCTCGGGATTCCTCTCCCGACCATGCCGGGGCCTCAGTCCATGTGTGGAGTCGGGGCCGGAACCTGAGGGTTCCTCTCCAGTGTTGCCATGGATCTTGGGGTGCTTCTGAGTCTCCCCAGGGGAGTCAGGCCTCGTCTCGAGTGGGGGCATGCACGTGCGCTTTCCTCCCGAGCTGCAGCAGTAGTGTCACGCTTCCTGTCACGTGGATCAAGGGATCTGTGGCTTTCCCTCGAGGCTGTCCCTCGAGGCTTTCCCACGAGGCTTTCCCACAGGGCTGTGCCACGTGTCACCTTGCTGTGAGTCGATCCTCGGCGTGACAGACGAGCCGGTGAAGGGAAAAGAGGTTCCTCTGGAATGGACTGAGACATCTGGGGGACTCTTGGAATGGTGGCACGACCCTGGAGTTCCTCTCGCCGTTCCTGTTGAGAGGGCCTCCTCTTGAGATGCGATGGGAACGACGGGAACTCTTGCCCGAAGAAGCAGGGATAGGATCCCTCATCTCGAGCTATGAGGCGGAAACGGGACTCCTCTGGATGTGGGCGGGACCCTCGTGATTCCTCTCGAGGGGAGACGGGTATGTCGGGGAACTTCTTGATTGCACCAAGGGTGTGAAGGACCCTTTCGAAGTTCCAGAGGTGAGGTGTGATCAGCCTCGAGACGCCTCAGTGGAAATGGGCCTCATCTCGCCTGGAGGGGAGAACCTCCTGAATTTTTTCGAGTTGCGGCAGGTCTTCTCGAGTTACGACGGGGACCTCAGGGACCCGCTCTGTTGGCCTCAGGAAAGGCCAGTCCCCATGCGAGTTGCTAGGGGACCTCTCGGGATTCCTCTCCCGTCCATGCCGGGGCCTCAGTCCTTGTGTGGAGTCGGGGCCGGAACCTGAGGATTCCTCTCCAGTGTTGCCATGGATCTTGGGGTGCTTCTGAGTCTCCCCAGGGGAGTCAGGCCTCGTCTCGTGTGGGGGCATGCACGTGCGCTTTCCTCCCGAGCTGCAGCAGTAGTGTCACGCTTCCTGTCACGTGGATCAAGGGATCTGTGGCTTTCCCTCGAGGCTGTCCCTCGAGGCTTTCCGATGATGCTTTCCCACAGGGCTGTGCCACGTGCCACCTTGGTGTGAGTCGATCCTCAGCGTGAAAGACGAGCCGGTGAAGGGAAAATAGGTTCCTCTGGTATGGACTGAGACATCTGGGGGACTCTTGGAATGGTGGCACGACCCTGGAGTTCCTCCCGCCGTTCCTGTTGAGAGGGCCTCCTCTTGAGATGCGACGGGAACGCCGGGAACTCTTTCCCGACGAAGCAGGGAAAGGATCCCACATCTCGAGCTACGAGGCGGAAAAGGGGCTCCTCTGGATGTGGGCGGGACCCTCGTGATTCCTCTCGAGTGGAGACGGGTATGTCGGGGAACTTGTTGATTTGCACCAAGGGTGTGAAGGACCTTTTCGAAGTTCCAGAGGTGAGGTGTGATCAGCCTCGAGACGCCTCCACGGAAATGGGCCTCATCTCGCCTGGAGGGGAGAACCTCCTGGATTTTCTCGAGTTGCGGCAGGTCTTCTCGAGTTACGACGGGGACCTCAGGGACCCGCTCTGGTGGCTTCATGAAAGACCAGTCCCCATGCGAGTTGCTAGGGGACCTCTCGGGATTCCTCTCCCGTCCATGCCGGGGCCTCAGTCCTTGTGTGGAGTCGGGGCCGGAACCTGAGGATTCCTCTCCAGTGTTGCCATGGATCTTGGGGTGCTTCTGAGTCTCCCCAGGGGAGTCAGGCCTCGTCTCGAGTGGGGTCATACACGAGCGCTTCCCTCCCGAGCTGCAGCAGTAGGGTCACGCTTCCTGTCACGTGGATCAAGGGATCTGTGGCTTTCCCTCGAGGCTGTCCCTCGAGGCTTTCCCACGAGGCTTTCCCACAGGGCTGTGCCACGTGCCACCTTGGTGTGAGTCGATCCTCGGCGTGAAAGACGAGCCGGTGAAGGGAAAAGAGGTTCCTCTGGAACGGACTGAGACATCTGGGGGACTCTTGGAATGGTGGCACGACCCTGGAGTTCCTCTCGCCGTTCCTGTTGAGAGGGCCTCCTCTTGAGATGCGACGGGAACGCCGGGAACTCTTTCCCGACGAAGCAGGGAAAGGATCCCTCATCTCGAGCTACGAGGCGGAAACGGGGCTCCTCTGGATGTGGGCGGGACCCTCGTGATTCCTCTCGAGTGGAGACGGGTATGTCGGGGAACTTCTTGATTTGCACCAAGGGTGTGAAGGACCCTTGCGAAGTTCCAGAGGTGAGGTGTGATCAGCCTCGAGACGCCTCAGCGGAAATGGGCCTCATCTCGCCTGGAGGGGAGAACCTCCTGGATTTTCTCGAGTTGCGGCAGGTCTTCTCGAGTTACGACGGGGACCTCAGGGACCCGCTCTGGTGGCCTCAGGAAAGGCCAGTCCCCATGCGAGTTGCTAGGGGTCCTCTCGGGATTCCTCTCCCGTCCATGCCGGGGCCTCAGTCCTTGTGTGGAGTCGGGGCCGGAACCTGAGCATTCCTCTCCAGTGTTGACATGGATATTGGGGTGCCTCTGAGTCTCCCCAGAGGAGTCAGGCCTCATCTCGAGTGTGGGCATGCACGTGCGCTTCTCTCCCGAGTTGCAGCAGTAGGGTCAGGCTTCCTGTCACGTGGATCAAGGGATCTGTGGCTTTCCCTCGAAGCTTTCCCTCGAGGCTTTCCCACGAGGCTTTCCCACAGGGCTGTGCCAAGTGCCACCTTAGTGTGAGTCGATCCTCGGCGTGAAAGACGAGCCGGTGAAGGGAAAAGAGGTTCCTCTGGAATGGACTGAGACATCTGGGGGACTCTTGGAATGGTGGCACGACCCTGGAGTTCCTCTCGCCGTTCCTGAGGAGAGGGCCTCCTCTTGAGATGGGACGGGAACGCCGGGAACTCTTTCCCGACGAAGAAGGGAAAGGATCCCTCATCTCGAGCTACGAGGCGGAAACGGGGCTCCCCTGGATGTGGGCGGGACCCTCGTGTTTCCTCTCGAGTGGAGACGGATATGTCGGGGAACTTCTTGAGTTGCACCAAGGGTGTGAAGGACCCTTTCGACGTTCCAGAGGTGAGGTGTGATTAGCCCCGAGAAGCCTCTGCGGAATTGGGCCTCATCTCGCCTGCAGGGGAGAACCTCCTGGATATTCTCGAGTTGCGGCAGGTCTTCTCGATTTACGACGGGGAACTCAGGACCAGCTCTGGCGGCCTCACGAAGGGCCAGTCCCCATTCGAGTTGCTTGGGGCCATCTCGGGATTCCTCTCCCGTCCATGCCGAGGCCTAAGACCTTGTGTGGAGTCGGGGTCGGGACCAGAGGATTCCTCTCCAGTGTTGACATGGATTTTGGGGTGCCTCTGAGTCTCCCCAGGGGAGTCAGGCCTCGTCTCGAGTGGGGGCATACACGTGCGCTTCCTTCCCGAGCTGCCGCAGTAGGGTCACGATTCCTGTCACGTGGATCAAGGGATCTGTGGCTTTCCCTCGAGGCTTTCCCTCGAGGCTTTCCCACGAGGCTTTCCCACAGGGCTGTGCCAAGTGCCACCTTGGTGTGAGTCGATCCTCGGCGTGAAAGACGAGCCGGTGAAGGGAAAAGAGGTTCCTCTGGAATGGACTGAGACATCTGGGGGACTCTTGGAATGGTGGCACGACCCTGGAGTTCCTCTCGCCGTTCCTGTTGAGAGGGCCTCCTCTTGAGATGCGACGGGAAGGCCGGGAACTCTTTCCCGACGAAGCAGGGAAAGGATCCCTCACCTCGAGCTACGAGGCGGAAACGGGGCTACTCTGGATGTGGGCGGGACCCACGTGTTTCCTCTCGAGTGGAGACGGGTTTGTCGGGGAACTTCTTGAGTTGCACCAAGGGTGGTAAGGACCCTTTCGACGTTCCAGAGGTGAGGTGTGATTAGCCCCGAGAAGCCTCTGCGGAAATGGGCCTCATCTCGCCTGGAGGGGAGAACCTCCTGGATATTCTCGAGTTGCGGCAGGTCTTCTCGAGTTACGACGGGGACCTCAGGGACCCGCTCTGGTGGCCTCAGAATCGCCAGTCCCCATGCTAGTTGCTAGGGGCCATCTCGGGATTCCTCTCCCGTTGATGCTGGGGCCTAAGACCTTGTGTGGAGTCGGGGCCGGAATCTGTGGATTCCTCTCCAGTGTTGACATGGATCTTGGGGTGCCTCTGAGTCTCCCCAGGGGAGGCAGGTCTCGTCTCGAGTGGGGGCATGCACGAGCGCTTTCCTCCCGAGCTGCAGCAGTAGGGTCACGCTTCCTGTCAAGTGGATCAAGGGATGTGTGTCTTTCCCTCGAGGCTTTCCATCAAGGATTTCCCACAGGGCTGTGCCAAGTGCCACCTTGGTGTGAGTCAATCCTCGGCGTGAAAGACGAGCCTTTGAAGGGAAAAGTCTTCCTCTGGAATGGACTGAGACATCTGGGGGACTCTTGGAATCGTGGCACGACCCTGGAGTTCCTCTTGCCGTTCCTGTTGAGAGGGCCTCCTCTTGAGATGCGACGGGAACGCCCGGAATTCTTTCCCGACGAAGCAGGGAAAGGATCCCTCACCTCGAGCTACGAGGCGGAAACGGGGCTCCTCTGGATGTGGGCGGGACCCACGTGTTTCCTCTCGAGTGGAGACGGGTTTGTCGGGGAACTTCTTGAGTTGCACTAAGGGTGGGAAGGACCCTTTCGACGTTCCACAGGTGAGGTGTGATTAGCCCCGAGAAGCCTCTGCGGAAATGGGCCTCATCTCGCCTGGAGGGGAGAACCTCCTGGATATTCTCGAGTTGCGGCAGGTCTTCTCGAGTTACGACGGGGACCTCAGGGACCCGCTCTGGTGGCCTCAGAAGCGCCAGTCCCCATGCGCCTTGCTAGTGGCCATCTCGGGATTCCTCTCCCATCGATGCCGGGGCCTAAGACCTTGTGTGGAGTCGGGGCCGGAACCTGAGAATTCCTCTCCAGTGTTAACATGGATCTTGGGGTGCCTCTGAGTCTCCCCAGGAGAGTCAGGCCTCGTCTCGAGTGGGGGCATGCACGTGCGCTTCCCTCCCGAACTGCAGCAGTAGGGTCACGTTGCCTGTCACGTGGATCAAGGGATGTGTGGCTTTCCCTCTAGGCTTTCCCTCGAGGCTTTCCCACGAGGCTTTCCCACAGGGCTGTGCCAAGTGCCACCTTGGTGTGAGTCGATCCTCGGCGTGAAAGACGAGCCGGTGAAGGGAAAAGAGGTTCCTCTGGAATGGAGTGAGACATCTGGGGGACACTTGGAATGGTGGCACGACCCTGGAGTTCTTCTCGCCGTTCCTGTTGAGAGGGCCTCCTCTTGAGATGCGACGGGAACGCCGGGAATTCTTTCCCGACGAAGCAAGGATAGGATCCCTCACCTCGAGCTACGAGGCGGAAACGGGGCTCCTCTGGATGTGGGCGGGACCCTCGTGTTTCCTCTCGAGTGGATACGGATATGTCCGGGAACTTCTTGAGTTGCACCAAGGGTGGGAAGGACCCTTTCGACGTTCCAGAGGTGAGGTGTGATTAGCCCCGAGAATCCTCTACGGAAATGGGCCTCATCTCGCCTGCAGGGGAGAACCTCCTGGATATTCTCGAGTTGCGGCAGGTCTTTTCGAGTTACGACGGGGACTTCAGGGACACGTTCTGTTGGCCTCAGGAAGGGCCAGTCCCCATGCGAGTTGCTAGGGGCCATCTCGGGATTCCTCTCCCGTCGATGCCGGGGCCAAAGACCTTGTGTGGAGTCGGGGCCGGAACCTGAGGATTCCTCTCCAGTGTTGCCATGGATCTTGGGGTGCCTCTGAGTCTCCCCAGGGGAGTCAGGCTTCGTCTCGAGTGGGGGCATTCACGTGCGCTTCCCTCCCGAGCTGCAGCAGTAGGGTCACGCTTCCTGTCACGTGGATCAAGGGATCTGTGGCTTTCCCTCGAGGCTTTCCCTCGAGGCTTTCCCACGAGGCTTTCCCACAGGGCTGTGCCACGTGCCACCTTGGTGTGAGTCGATCCTCGGCGTGAAAGACGAGCCGGTGAAGGGAAAAGAGGTTCCTCTGGAATGGACTGAGACATCTGGGGGACTCTTGGAATGGTGGTACGACCCCGGAGTTCCTCTCGCCGTTCCTGTTTAGAGGGCCTCCTCTTGAGATCCGACGGGAACGCCGGGAATTCTTTCCCGACGAAGCAGGGAAAGGATCCCTCACCTCGAGCTACGAGGTGGAAACGGGGCTCCTCTGGATGTGGGCGGAACCCTCGTGTTTCCTCTCGAGTGGAGAAGGGTATGTCGGGGAACTTCTTGAGTTGCACCAAGGGTGTGAAGGATGCTTTCGACGTTCCAGAGGTGAAGTGTGATTAGCCCCGAGAAGCCTCTGCGGAAATGGGCCTCATCTCGGCTGCAGGGGAGAACCTCCTGGATGTTCTCGAGTTGCGGCAGGTCTTTTCGAGTTACGACGGGGACCTCAGGGACACGTTCTGTTGGCCTCAGGAAGGGCCAGTCCCCATGCGAGTTGCTAGGGGCCATCTCGGGATTCCTCTCCCGTCGATGCCGGGGCCAAAGACCTTGTGTGGAGTCGGGGCCGGAACCTGAGGATTCCTCTCCAGTGTTGCCATGGATCTTGGGGTGCCTCTGAGTCTCCCCAGGGGAGTCAGGCTTCGTCTCGAGTGGGGGCATTCACGTGCGCTTCCCTCCCGAGCTGCAGCAGTAGGGTCACGCTTCCTGTCACGTGGATCAAGGGATCTGTGGCTTTCCCTCGAGGCTTTCCCTCGAGGCTTTCCCACGAGGCTTTCCCACAGGGCTGTGCCACGTGCCACCTTGGTGTGAGTCGATCCTCGGCGTGAAAGACGAGCCGGTGAAGGGAAAAGAGGTTCCTCTGGAATGGACTGAGACATCTGGGGGACTCTTGGAATGGTGGTACGACCCCGGAGTTCCTCTCGCCGTTCCTGTTTAGAGGGCCTCCTCTTGAGATCCGACGGGAACGCCGGGAATTCTTTCCCGACGAAGCAGGGAAAGGATCCCTCACCTCGAGCTACGAGGTGGAAACGGGGCTCCTCTGGATGTGGGCGGAACCCTCGTGTTTCCTCTCGAGTGGAGAAGGGTATGTCGGGGAACTTCTTGAGTTGCACCAAGGGTGTGAAGGATGCTTTCGACGTTCCAGAGGTGAAGTGTGATTAGCCCCGAGAAGCCTCTGCGGAAATGGGCCTCATCTCGGCTGCAGGGGAGAACCTCCTGGATGTTCTCGAGTTGCGGCAGGTCTTCTCGAGTTTCGACGGGGACCTCAGGGACCCGCTCTGGGGGCCTCAGGAAGGGCCAGTCCCCATGCGTGTTGCTAGGGGCCATCTCGGGATTCCTCTCCCATCGATGCCGGTTCCTAAGACCTTGTGTGGAGTCCGGGCCGGAATCTGAGCATTCCTCTCCAGTGTTGACATGGATCTTGGGGTGCTTCTGAGTCTCCCCAGGGGAGTCAGGCCTCGTCTCGAGTGGGGGCATGGGCGTGCGCTTCCCTCCAGAGCTGCAGGAGTAGGGTCACACTTCCTGTCACGTGGATCAAGGGATCTGTGGCTTTCCATCGAGGCTTTCCCTCGAAGCTTTCCAACGAGACTTTCCCACAGGACTGTGCCAAGTGCCACCTTGGTGTGTGTCGACCCTCGGCGTGAAAGACGAGCCGGTGAAGGGAAAAGAGGTTCCTCTGGAATGGACTGAGACATCTTGGGGACTCGTGGAATGGTGGCACGACCCTGGAGTTCCTCTCGCCGTTCCTGTTGAGAGGGCCTCCTCTTGAGATGCGACGGGAACGCCCGGAAATCTTTCCCGATGAAGCAGGGAAAGGATCCCTCACCTCGAGATACGAGGCGGAACCGGGGCACCTCTGGATGTGGGAGGGACCCTCGTGTTTTCTCTCGAGTGGAGAAGGGTATGTCGGGGAACTTCTTGAGTTGCACCAAGGGTGTGAAGGATGCTTTCGACGTTCCAGAGGTGAAGTGTGATTAGCCCCGAGAAGCCTCTGCGGAAATGGGCCTCATCTCGGCTGCAGGGGAGAACCTCCTGGATGTTCTCGAGTTGCGGCAGGTCTTTTCGAGTTACGACGGGGACCTCAGGGACACGTTCTGTTGGCCTCAGGAAGGGCCAGTCCCCATGCGAGTTGCTAGGGGCCATCTCGGGATTCCTCTCCCGTCGATGCCGGGGCCAAAGACCTTGTGTGGAGTCGGGGCCGGAACCTGAGGATTCCTCTCCAGTGTTGCCATGGATCTTGGGGTGCCTCTGAGTCTCCCCAGGGGAGTCAGGCTTCGTCTCGAGTGGGGGCATTCACGTGCGCTTCCCTCCCGAGCTGCAGCAGTAGGGTCACGCTTCCTGTCACGTGGATCAAGGGATCTGTGGCTTTCCCTCGAGGCTTTCCCTCGAGGCTTTCCCACGAGGCTTTCCCACAGGGCTGTGCCACGTGCCACCTTGGTGTGAGTCGATCCTCGGCGTGAAAGACGAGCCGGTGAAGGGAAAAGAGGTTCCTCTGGAATGGACTGAGACATCTGGGGGACTCTTGGAATGGTGGTACGACCCCCGGAGTTCCTCTCGCCGTTCCTGTTTAGAGGGCCTCCTCTTGAGATCCGACGGGAACGCCGGGAACTCTTTCCCGACGAAGCAGGGAAAGGATCCCTCACCTCGAGCTACGAGGTGGAAACGGGGCTCCTCTGGATGTGGGCGGAACCCTCGTGTTTCCTCTCGAGTGGAGAAGGTATGTCGGGGAACTTCTTGAGTTGCACCAAGGGTGTGAAGGATGCTTTCGACGTTCCAGAGGTGAAGTGTGATTAGCCCCGAGAAGCCTCTGCGGAAATGGGCCTCATCTCGGCTGCAGGGGAGAACCTCCTGGATGTTCTCGAGTTGCGGCAGGTCTTCTCGAGTTTCGACGGGGACCTCAGGGACCCGCTCTGGGGGCCTCAGGAAGGGCCAGTCCCCATGCGTGCTGCTAGGGGCCATCTCGGGATTCCTCTCCCATCGATGCCGGGGCCTAAGACCTTGTGTGGAGTCGGGGCTGGAACCTGAGCATTCCTCTCCAGTGTTGACATGGATCTTGGGGTGCCTCTGAGTCTCCCCAGGGGAGTCAGGCCTCGTCTCGAGTGGGGGCATGCGCGTGCGCTTCCCTCCACAGCTGCAGGAGTAGGGTCACACTTCCTGTCACGTGGATCAAGGGATCTGCGGCTTTCCCTCGAGGCTTTCCCTCTAAGCTTTCCAATGAGGCTTTCCCACAGGACTGTGCCAAGTGCCACCTTGGTGTGTGTCGACCCTCGGCGTGAAAGACGAGCCGATGAAGGGAAAAGAGGTTCCTCTGGAATGGACTGAGACATCTGGGGGACTCTTGGAACGGTGGCAGGACCCTGGAGTTCCTCTCGCCGTTCCTATTGAGAGGGCCTCCTCTTGAGATGCGACGGGAACGCCGGGAATTCTTTCCCGACGAAGCAGGGAAAGGATCCCTCACCTCGAGCTACGAGGCGGAAACGGTGCTCCTCTGGATGTGGGCGGGACCCTCGTGTTTCCTCTCGAGTGGAGACGGGTATGTCGGGGAACTTCTTGAGTTGCACCAAGGGTGTGAAGTACCCATTCGACGTTCCAGAGGTGAGGTGTGATTAGACCTGAGAAGCCTCTGCGGAAATGGGCCTCATCTCGCCTGCAAGGGAGAACCTCCTGGATATTCCCGAGTTGCGGCAGGTCTTCTTGAGTTACGACGGGGACCTCAGGGACCCGCTCTGGTGGCCACAGGAAGGGCCAGTCCCTTTGCGAGTTGCTAGGGGCCATCTGGGGATACTTCTCCCGTCGATGCCGCGGCCTAAGACCTTGTGTGGAGTCGGGGCCGGAACCTGAGGATTCCTCTCCAGAGTTGACAAGGATTTTGGGGTGCCTCTGAGTCTCCCCAGGCGAGTCAGGCCTCGTCTCGAATGGGGACATGCAGGTGCGCTTCCCTCCCGAGCTGCAGCAGTAGGGTCACGCTTCCTGTCACGTGGATCAAGGGATCTGTGGCTTTCCCTCGAGGCTGTCCCTCGAGGCTTTCCAACGAGGCTTTCCCAGAGGGCTGTGCCACGTGCCACCTTGGTGTGAGTCGATCCTCGGCGTGAAAGACGAGCCGGTGAAGGGAAAAGAGGTTCCTCTGGAATGGACTGAGACATCTGGGGGACTCTTGGAATGGTGGCACGACCCTGGAGTTCCTCTCGCCGTTCCTGTTGAGAGGGCCTCCTCTTGAGATGCGACGGGAACGCCGGGAACTCTTTCCCGACGAAGCAGGGAAAGGATCCCTCATCTCGAGCTACGAGGCGGAAACGGGGCTCCTCTGGATGTGGGCGGGACCCTCGTGATTCCTCTCGAGTGGAGACGGGTATGTCGGGGAACTTCTTGATTTGCACCAAGGGTGTGAAGGACCCTTTCGAAGTTCCAGAGGTGAGGTGTGATCAGCCTCGAGACGCCTCAGCGGAAATGGGCCTCATCTCGCCTGGAGGGGAGAACCTCCTGGATTTTCTCGAGTTGCGGCAGGTCTTCTCGAGTTACGACGGGGACCTCAGGGACCCGCTCTGGTGGCCTCAGGAAAGACCAGTCCCCATGCGAGTTGCTAGCGGACCTCTCGGGATTCCTCTCCCGTCCATGCCGGGGCCTCAGTCCTTGTGTGGAGTCGGGGCCGGAACCTGAGGATTCCTCTCCAGTGTTGCCATGGATCTTGGGGTGCTTCTGAGTCTCCCCAGGGGAGTCAGGCCTCGTCTAGAGTGGGAGCATGCACGTGCGCTTTCCTCCCGAGCTGCAGCAGTAGTGTCACGCTTCCTGTCACGTGGATCAAGGGATCTGTGGCTTTCCCTCGAGGCTGTCCCTCGAGGCTTTCCCACGAGGCTTTCCCACAGGGCTGTGCCACGTGCCACCTTGGTGTGAGTCGATCCTCGGCGTGAAAGACGAGCCGGTGAAGGGAAAAGAGGTTCCTCTGGAACGGACTGAGACATCTGGGGGACTATTGGAATGGTGGCACGACCCTGGAGTTCCTCTCGCCGTTCCTGTTGAGAGGGCCTCCTCTTGAGATGCGACGGGAACGCCGGGAACTCTTTCCCGACGAAGCAGGGAAAGGATCCCTCATCTCGAGCTACGAGGCGGAAACGGGGCTCCTCTGGATGTGGGCGGGACCCTCGTGATTCCTCTCCCTCGTGATTCCTCTCGAGTGGAGACGGGTATGTCGGGGAACTTCTTGATTTGCACCAAGGGTGTGAAGGACCCTTGCGAAGTTCCACAGGTGAGGTGTGATCAGCCTCGAGACGCCTCAGCGGAAATGGGCATCATCTCGCCTGGAGGGGAGAACCTCCTGGATTTTCTCAAGTTGCGGCAGGTCTTCTCGAGTTACGACGGGGAGCTCAGGGACACGCTCTGGTGGCCTCAGGAAAGCCCAGTCCCCATGCGAGTTGCTAGGGGACCTCTCGGGATTCCTCTCCCGTCCATGCCGGGGCCTCAGTCCTTGTGTGGAGTCGGGGCCGGAACCTGAGGATTCCTCTCCAGTGTTGCCATGGATCTTGGGGTGCTTCTGAGTCTCCCCAGGGGAGTCAGGCGTCGTCTCGAGTGGGGGCATGCACGTGCGCTTTCCTCCCGAGCTGCAGCAGTAGTGTCACGCTTCCTGTCACGTGGATCAAGGGATCTGTGGCTTTCCCTCGAGGCTGTCCCTCGAGGCTTTCCCACGAGGCTTTCCCACAGGGCTGTGCCACGTGCCACCTTGGTGGGAGTCGATCCTCGGCGTGAAAGACGAGCCGGTGAAGGGAAAAGAGGTTCCTCTGGAATGGACTGAGACATCTGGGGGACTCTTGGAATGGTGGCACGACCCTGGAGTTCCTCTCGCCGTTCCTGTTGAGAGGGCCTCCTCTTGAGATGCGACGGGAACGCCGGGAACTCTTTCCCGACGAAGCAGGGAAAGGATCCCTCATCTCGAGCTACGAGGCGGAAACGGGGCTCCTCTGGATGTGGGCGGGACCCTCGTGATTCCTCTCGAGTGGAGACGGCTAGGTCGGGGAACTTCTTGATTTGCACCAAGGGTGTGAAGGACCCTTTCGAGGTTCCAGAGGTGAGGTGTGATCAGCCTCGAGACGCCTCAGCGGAAATGGGCCTCATCTCGCCTGGAGGGGAGAACCTCCTGGATTTTCTCGAGTTGCGGCAGGTCTTCTCGAGTTACGAAGGGGACCTCAGGGACGCGCTCTGGTGGCCTCAGGAAAGGCCAGTCCCCATGCGAGTTGCTAGGGGACCTCTCGGGATTCCTCTCCCGTCCATGCCGGGGCCTCAGTCCTTGTGTGGAGTCGGGGCCGGAACCTGAGGATTCCTCTCCAGTGTTGCCATGGATCTTGGGGTGCTTCTGAGTCTCCCCAGGGGAGTCAGGCCTCATCTCGAGTGGGGGCATGCACGTGCGCTTTCTTCCCGAGCTACAGCAGTAGTGTCACGCTTCCTGTCACGTGGATCAAGGGATCTGTGGCTTTCCCTCGAGGCTGTCCCTCGAGGCTTTCCCACGAGGCTTTCCCACAGGGCTGTGCCACGTGCCACCTTGGTGTGAGTCGATCCTCGGCGTGAAAGACGAGCCGGTGAAGGGGAAAGAGGTTCCTCTGGAATGGACTGAGACATCTGGGGAACTCTTGGAATGGTGACACGACCCTGGAGTTCCTCTCGCCGTTTCTGTTGAGAGGGCCTCCTCTTGAGATGCGACGGGAACGCCGGGAACTCTTTCCCGACGAAGCAGGGAAAGGATCCCTCATCTCGAGCTTCGAGGCGGAAACGGGGCTCCTCTGGATGTGGGCGGGACCCTCGTGATTCCTCTCGAGTGGAGACGGGTATGTCGGGGAACTTCTTGATTTGCACCAAGGGTGGGAAGTACCCTTTCGAAGTTCCAGAGGTGAGGTGTGATCAGCCTCGAGACGCCTCAGCGGAAATGGGCCTCATCTCGCCTGGAGGGGAGAACCTCCTGGATTTTCTCCAGTTGCAGCATGTCTTCTCGAGTTACGAAGGGGACCTCAGGGACCCGCTCTGGTGGCCTCAGGAAAGGCCAGTCCCCATGCGAGTTGCTAGGGGACCTCTCGGGATTCCTCTCCCGTCCATGCCGGGGCCTCAGTCCTTGTGTGGAGTCGGGGCCGGAACCTGAGGATTCCTCTCCAGTGTTGCCATGGATCTTGGGGTGCTTCTGAGTCTCCCCAGGGGAGTCAGGCCTCGTCTCGAGTGGGGGCATGCACGTGCGCTTTCTTCCCGAGCTACAGCAGTAGTGTCACGCTTCCTGTCACGTGGATCAAGGGATCTGTGGCTTTCCCTCGAGGCTGTCCCTCGAGGCTTTCCCACGAGGCTTTCCCACAGGGCTGTGCCACGTGCCACCTTGGTGTGAGTCGATCCTCGGCGTGAAAGACGAGCCGGTGAAGGGGAAAGAGGTTCCTCTGGAATGGACTGAGACATCTGGGGAACTCTTGGAATGGTGGCACGACCCTGGAGTTCCTCTCGCCGTTTCTGTTGAGAGGGCCTCCTCTTGAGATGCGACGGGAACGCCGGGAACTCTTTCCCGACGAAGCAGGGAAAGGATCCCTCATCTCGAGCTACGAGGCGGAAACGGGGCTCCTCTGGATGTGGGCGGGACCCTCGTGATTCCTCTCGAGTGGAGACGGGTATGTCGGGGAACTTCTTGATTTGCACCAAGGGTGGGAAGGACCCTTTCGAAGTTCCAGAGGTGAGGTGTGATCAGCCTCGAGACGCCTCAGCGGAAATGGGCCTCATCTCGCCTGAAGGGGAGAACCTCCTGGATTTTCTCCAGTTGCAGCAGGTCTTCTCGAGTTACGAAGGGGACCTCAGGGACCCGCTCTGGTGGCCTCAGGAAAGGCCAGTCCCCATGCGAGTTGCTAGGGGACCTCTCGGGATTCTTCTCCCGTCCATGCCGGGGCCTCAGTCCTTGTGTGGAGTCGGGGCCGGAACCTGAGGATTCCTCTCCAGTGTTGCCATGGATCTTGGGGTGCTTCTGAGTCTCCCCAGGGGAGTCAGGCCTCGTCTCGAGTGGGGGCATGCACGTGCGCTTTCCTCCCGAGCTGCAGCAGTAGTTGTGGCTTTCCCTCGAGGCTGTCCCTCGAGGCTTTCCCACGAGGCATTCCCACAGGGCTGTGCCACGTGCCACCTTGGTGTGAGTTGATCCTCGGCGTGAAAGACGAGCCGGTGAATGGAAAAGAGGTTCCTCTGGAATGGACTGAGACATCTGGGGGACTCTTGGAATGGTGGCACGACCCTGGAGTTCCTCTCGCCGTTCCTGTTGAGAGGGCCTCCTCTTGAGATGCGACGGGAACGCCGGGAACTCTTTCCCGACGAAGCAGGGAAAGGATCCCTCATCTCGAGCTACGAGGCGGAAACGGGGCTCCTCTGGATGTGGGCGGGACCCTCGTGATTCCTCTCCCTCGTGATTCCTCTTGAGTGGAGACGGGTATGTCGGGGAACTTCTTGATTTGCACCAAGGGTGTGAAGGACCCTTGCGAAGTTCCACAGGTGAGGTGTGATCAGCCTCGAGACGCCTCAGCGGAAATGGGCCTCATCTCGCCTGGAGGGGAGAACCTCCTGGATTTTCTCAAGTTGCGGCAGGTCTTCTCGAGTTACGACGGGGACCTCAGGGACCCGCTCTGGTGGCCTCAGGAAAGCCCAGTCCCCATGCGAGTTGCTAGGGGACCTCTCGGGATTCCTCTCCCGTCCATGCCGGGGCCTCAGTCCTTGTGTGGAATCGGGGCCGGAACCTGAGGATTCCTCTCCAGTGTTGCCATGGATCTTGGGGTGCTTCTGAGTCTCCCCAGGGGAGTCAGGCCTCGTCTCGAGTGGGGGCATGCACGTGCGCTTTCCTCCCGAGCTGCAGCAGTAGTGTCACGCTTCCTGTCACGTGGATCAAGGGATCTGTGGCTTTCCCTCGAGGCTGTCCCTCGAGGCTTTCCCACGAGGCTTTCCCACAGGGCTGTGCCACGTGCCACCTTGGTGTCAGTCGATTCTCGGCGTGAAAGACGAGCCGGTGAAGGGAAAAGAGGTTCCTCTGGAATGGACTGAGACATCTGGGGGACTCTTGGCATGGTGGCACGACCCTGGAGTTCCTCTCGCCGTTCCTGTTGAGAGGGCCTCCACTTGAGATGCGACGGGAACGCCGGGAACTCTTTCCCGACGAAGCAGGGAAAGGATCCCTCATCTCGAGCTACGAGGTGGAAACGGGGCTCCTCTGGATGTGGGCGGGACCCTCGTGATTCCTCTCGAGTGGAGACGGCTAGGTCGGGGAACTTCTGGATTTGCACCAAGGGTGTGAAGGACCCTTTCGAAGTTCCAGAGGTGAGGTGTGATCAGCCTCGAGACGCCTCAGCGGAAATGGGCCTCATCTCGCCTGGAGGAGAGAACCTCCGGGATTTTCTCGAGTTGCGGCAGGTCTTCTCGAGTTACGACGGGGACCTCAGGGACCCGCTCTGGTGGCCTCAGGAAAGGCCAGTCCCCATGCGAGTTGCTAGGGGACCTCTCGGGATTCCTCTCCCGTCCATGCCGGGGACTCAGTCCTTGTGTGGAGTCGGGGCCGGAACCTGAGGATTCCTCTCCAGTGTTGCCATGGATCTTGGGGTGCTTCTGAGTCTCCCCAGGGGAGTCAGGCCTCGTCTCGAGTGGGGGCATGCACGTGCGCTTTCCTCCCGAGCTGCAGCAGTAGTGTCACGCTTCCTGTCACGTGGATCAAGGGATCTGTGGCTTTCCCTCGAGGCTGTCCCTCGAGGCTTTCCCACGAGGCTTTCCCACAGGGCTGTGCCACGTGCCACCTTGGTGGGAGTCGATCCTCGGCGTGAAAGACGAGCCGGTGAAGGGAAAAGAGGTTCCTCTGGAATGGACTGAGACATCTGGGGGACTCTTGGAATGGTGGCACGACCCTGGAGTTCCTCTCGCCATTCCTGTTGAGAGGGCCTCCTCTTGAGATGCGACGGGAACGCCGGGAACTCTTTCCCGACGAAGCAGGGAAAGGATCCCTCATCTTGAGCTACGAGGCGGAAACGGGGCTCCTCTGGATGTGGGCGGGACCCTCGTGATTCCTCTCGAGTGGAGACGGCTAGGTCGGGGAACTTCTTGATTTGCACCAAGGGTGTGAAGGACCCTTTCGAAGTTCCAGAGGTGAGGTGTGATCATCCTCGAGACGCCTCAGCGGAAATGGGCCTCATCTCGCCTGGAGGGGAGAACCTCCTGGATTTTCTCGAGTTGCGGTAGGTCTTCTCGAGTTACGACGGGGACCTCAGGGACCCGCTCTGGTGGCCTCAGGAAAGGCCAGTCCCCATGCGAGTTGCTAGGGGACCTCTCGGGATTCCTCTCCCGTCCATGCCGGGGCCTCAGTCCTTGTGTGGAGTCGGGGCTGGAACCTGAGGATTCCTCTCCAGTGTTGCCATGGATCTTGGGGTGCTTCTGAGTCTCCCCAGGGGAGTCAGGCCTCGTCTCGAGTGGGGGCATGCACGTGCGCTTTCCTCCCGAGTTGCAGCAGTAGTGTCACGCTTCCTGTCACGTGGATCAAGGGATCTGTGGCTTTCCCTCGAGGCTGTCCCTCGAGGCTTTCCCACGAGGCATTCCCACAGGGCTGTGCCATGTGCCACCTTGGTGTGAGTTGATCCTCGGCGTGAAAGACGAGCCGGTGAATGGAAAAGAGGTTCCTCTGGAATGGACTGAGACATCTGGGGGACTCTTGGAATGGTGGCACGACCCTGGAGTTCCTCTCGCCGTTCCTGTTGAGAGGGCCTCCTCTTGAGATGCGACGGGAACGCCGGGAACTCTTTCCCGACGAAGCAGGGAAAGGATCCCTCATCTCGAGCTACGAGGCGGAAACGGGGCTCCTCTGGATGTGGGCGGGACCCTCGTGATTCCTCTCCCTCGTGATTCCTCTCGAGTGGAGACGGGTATGTCGGGGAACTTCTTGATTTGCACCAAGGGTGTGAAGGACCCTTGCGAAGTTCCACAGGTGAGGTGTGATCAGCCTCGAGACGCCTCAGCGGAAATGGGCCTCATCTCGCCTGGAGGGGAGAACCTCCTGGATTTTCTCAAGTTGCGGCAGGTCTTCACGAGTTACGACGGGGAGCTCAGGGACCCGCTCTGGTGGCCTCAGGAAAGCCCAGTCCCCATGCGAGTTGCTAGGGGACCTCTCGGGATTCCTCTCCCGTCCATGCCGGGGCCTCAGTCCTTGTGTGGAATCGGGGCCGGAACCTGAGGATTCCTCTCCAGTGTTGCCATGGATCTTGGGGTGCTTCTGAGTCTCCCCAGGGGAGTCAGGCCTCGTCTCGAGTGGGGGCATGCACGTGCGCTTTCCTCCCGAGCTGCAGCAGTAGTGTCACGCTTCCTGTCACGTGGATCAAGGGATCTGTGGCTTTCCCTCGAGGCTGTCCCTCGAGGCTTTCCCACGAGGCTTTCCCACAGGGCTGTGCCACGTGCCACCTTGGTGGGAGTCGATCCTCGGCGTGAAAGACGAGCCGGTGAAGGGAAAAGAGGTTCCTCTGGAATGGACTGAGACATCTGGGGGACTCTTGGAATGGTGGCACGACCCTGGAGTTCCTCTCGCCGTTCCTGTTGAGAGGGCCTCCTCTTGAGATGCGACGGGAACGCCGGGAACTCTTTCCCGACGAAGCAGGGAAAGGATCCCTCATCTCGAGCTACGAGGCGGAAACGGGGCTCCTCTGGATGTGGGCGGGACCCTCGTGATTCCTCTCGAGTGGAGACGGCTAGGTCGGGGAACTTCTTGATTTGCACCAAGGGTGTGAAGGACCCTTTCGAGGTTCCAGAGGTGAGGTGTGATCAGCCTCGAGACGCCTCAGCGGAAATGGGCCTCATCTCGCCTGGAGGGGAGAACCTCCTGGATTTTCTCGAGTTGCGGCAGGTCTTCTCGAGTTACGACGGGGACCTCAGGGACCCGCTCTGGTGGCCTCAGGAAAGGCCAGTCCCCATGCGAGTTGCTAGGGGACCTCTCGGGATTCCTCTCCCGTCCATGCCGGGGCCTCAGTCCTTGTGTGGAGTAGGGGCCGGAACCTGAGGATTCCTCTCCAGTGTTGCCATGG
Source organism: Budorcas taxicolor (assembly GCF_023091745.1). Classification (NCBI taxonomy): domain Eukaryota; kingdom Metazoa; phylum Chordata; class Mammalia; order Artiodactyla; family Bovidae; genus Budorcas; species Budorcas taxicolor. The sequence continues at coordinate 149,871 of NW_026292590.1, forward strand.
ATCTTGGGGTGCTTCTGAGTCTCCCCAGGGGAGTCAGGCCTCATCTCGAGTGGGGGCATGCACGTGCGCTTTCTTCCCGAGCTACAGCTGTAGTGTCACGCTTCCTGTCACGTGGATCAAGGGATCTGTGGCTTTCCCTCGAGGCTGTCCCTCGAGGCTTTCCCACGAGGCTTTCCCACAGGGCTGTGCCACGTGCCACCTTGGTGTGAGTCGATCCTCGGCGTGAAAGACGAGCCGGTGAAGGGGATAGAGGTTCCTCTGTAATGGACTGAGACATCTGGGGAACTCTTGGAATGGTGGCACGACCCTGGAGTTCCTCTCGCCGTTTCTGTTGAGAGGGCCTCCTCTTGAGATGCGACGGGAACGCCGGGAACTCTTTCCCGACGAAGCAGGGAAAGGATCCCTCATCTCGAGCTACGAGGCGGAAACGGGGCTCCTCTGGATGTGGGCGGGACCCTCGTGATTCCTCTCGAGTGGAGACGGGTATGTCGGGGAACTTCTTGATTTGCACCAAGGGTGGGAAGGACCCTTTCGAAGTTCCAGAGTTGAGGTGTGATCAGCCTCGGGACGCCTCAGCGGAAATGGGCCTCATCTCGCCTGGAGGGGAGAACCTCCTGGATTTTCTCCAGTTGCAGCATGTCTTCTCGAGTTACGAAGGGGACCTCAGGGACCCGCTCTGGTGGCCTCAGGAAAGGCCAGTCCCCATGCGAGTTGCTAGGGGACCTCTCGGGATTCCTCTCCCGTCCATGCCGGGGCCTCAGTCCTTGTGTGGAGTCGGGGCCGGAACCTGAGGATTCCTCGCCAGTGTTGCCATGGATCTTGGGGTGCTTCTGAGTATCCCCAGGGGAGTCAGGCCTCGTCTCGAGTGGGGGCATGCACGTGCGCTTTCCTCCCGAGCTGCAGCAGTAGTGTCACGCTTCCTGTCACGTGGATCAAGGGATCTGTGGCTTTCCCTCGAGGCTGTCCCTCGAGGCTTTCCCACGAGGCTTTCCCACAGGGCTGTGCCACGTGCCACCTTGGTGGGAGTCGATCCTCGGCGTGAAAGACGAGCCGGTGAAGGGAAAAGAGGTTCCTCTGGAATGGACTGAGACATCTGGGGGACTCTTGGAATGGTGGCACGACCCTGGAGTTCCTCTCGCCGTTCCTGTTGAGAGGGCCTCCTCTTGAGATGCGACGGGAACGCCGGGAACTCTTTCCCGACGAAGCAGGGAAAGGATCCCTCATCTCGAGCTACGAGGCGGAAACGGGGCTCCTCTGGATGTGGGCGGGACCCTCGTGATTCCTCTCGAGTGGAGACGGCTAGGTCGGGGAACTTCTGGATTTGCACCAAGGGTGTGAAGGACCCTTTCGAAGTTCCAGAGGTGAGGTGTGATCAGCCTCGACACGCCTCAGCGGAAATGGTCCTCATCTCGCCTGGAGGGGAGAACCTCCTGGATTTTCTCGAGTTGCGGCAGGTCTTCTCGAGTTACGACGGGGACCTCAGGGACCCGCTCTGGTGGCCTCAGGAAAGGCCAGTCCCCATGCGAGTTGCTAGGGGACCCCTCGGGATTCCTCTCCCGTCCATGCCGGGGCCTCACTCCTTGTGTGGAGTCGGGGCCGGAACCTGAGGATTCCTCTCCAGTGTTGCCATGGATCTTGGGGTGCTTCTGAGTCTCCCCAGGGGAGTCAGGCCTCGTCTCGAGTGGGGGCATGCACGTGCGCTTTCCTCCCTAGTTGCCGCAGTAGTGTCACGCTTCCTGTCACGTGGATCAAGGGATCTGTGGCTTTCCCTCGAGGCTGTCCCTCGAGGCTTTCCCACGAGGCATTCCCACAGGGCTGTGCCACGTGCCACCTTGGTGTGAGTCGATCCTCGGCGTGAAAGACGAGCCGGTGAAGGGAAAAGAGGTTCCTCTGGAATGGACTGAGACATCTGGGGGACTCTTGGAATGGTGGCACGACCCTGGAGTTCCTCTCGCCGTTCCTGTTGAGAGGGCCTCCTCTTGAGATGCGACGGGAACGCCGGGAACTCTTTCCCGACGAAGCAGGGAAAGGATCCCTCATCTCGAGCTACGAGGCGGAAACGGGGCTCCTCTGGATGTGGGCGGGACCCTCGTGATTCCTCTCGAGTGGACACCGCTAGGTCGGGGAACTTCTTGATTTGCACCAAGGGTGTGAAGGACCCTTTCGAGGTTCCAGAGGTGAGGTGTGATCAGCCTCGAGAGGCCTCAGCGGAAATGGGCCTCATCTCGCCTGGAGGGGAGAACCTCCTGGATTTTCTCGAGTTGCGGCAGGTCTTCTCGAGTTACGACGGGGACCTCAGGGACCCGCTCTGGTGGCCTCAGGAAAGGCCAGTCCCCATGCGAGTTGCTAGGGGACCTCTCTGGATTCCTCTCCCGTCCATGCCGGGGCCTCAGTCCTTGTGTGGATTCGGGGCCGGAACCTCAGGATTCCTCTCCAGTGTTGCCATGGATCTTGGGGTGCTTCTGAGTCTCCCCAGGGGAGTCAGGCCTCGTCTCGAGTGGGGGCATGCACGTGCGCTTTCCTCCCGAGCTGCAGCAGTATTGTCACGCTTCCTGTCACGTGGATCAAGGGATCTGTGGCTTTCCCTCGAGGCTGTCCCTCGAGGCTTTCCCACGAGGCTTTCCCACAGCGCTGTGCCACGTGCCACCTTGGTGTGATTCGATCCTCGGCGTGAAAGACGAGCCGGTGAAGGGAAAAGAGGTTCCTCTGGAATGGACTGAGACATCTGGGGGACTCTTGGAATGGTGGCACGACCCTGGAGTTCCTCTCGCCGTTTCTGTTGAGAGGGCCTCCTCTTGAGATGCGACGGGAACGCCGGGAACTCTTTCCCGACGAAGCAGGGAAAGGATCCCTCATCTCGAGCTACGAGGCGGAAACGGGGCTCCTCTGGATGTGGGCGGGACCCTCGTGATTCCTCTCGAGTGGAGACGGCTAGGTCGGGGAACTTCTTGATTTGCACCAAGGGTGGGAAGTACCCTTTCGAAGTTCCAGAGGTGAGGTGTGATCAGCCTCGAGACGCCTCAGTGGAAATGGGCCTCATCTCGCCTGGAGGGGAGAACCTCCTGGATTTTCTCGAGTTGCGGCAGGTCTTCTCGAGTTACGAAGGGGACCTCAGGGACCCGCTCTGGTGGCCTCAGGAAAGGCCAGTCCCCATGCGAGTTGCTAGGGGACCTCTCGGGATTCCTCTCCCGTCCATGCCGGGGCCTCAGTCCTTGTGTGGAGTCGGGGCCGGAACCTGAGGATTCCTCTCCAGTGTTGCCATGGATCTTGGGGTGCTTCTGAGTCTCCCCAGGGGAGTCAGGCCTCGTCTCGAGTGGGGGCATGCCCGTGCGCTTTCCTCCCGAGCTGCAGCAGTAGTGTCACGCTTCCTGTCACGTGGATCAAGGGATCTGTGGCTTTCCCTCGAGGCTGTCCCTCGAGGCTTTCCCACGAGGCTTTCCCACAGGGCTGTGCCACGTGCCACCTTGGTGTGAGTCGATCCTCGGCGTGAAAGACGAGCCGGTGAAGGGAAAAGAGGTTCCTCTGGAATGGACTGAGACATCTGGGGGACTCTTGGAATGGTGGCACGACCCTGGAGTTCCTCTCGCCGTTCCTGTTGAGAGGGCCTCCTCTTGAGATGTGACGGGAACGCCGGGAACTCTTTCCCGACGAAGCAGGGAAAGGATCCCTCATCTCGAGCTACGAGGCGGAAACGGGGCTCCTCTGGATGTGGGCGGGACCCTCGTGATTCCTCTCGAGTGGAGACGGGTATGTCGGGGAACTTCTTGATTTGCACCAAGGGTGGGAAGTACCCTTTCGAAGTTCCAGAGGTGAGGTGTGATCAGCCTCGAGACGCCTCAGCGGAAATGGGCCTCATCTCGCCTGGAGGGGAGAACCTCCTGGATTTTCTCGAGTTGCGGCAGGTCTTCTCGAGTTACGACGGGGACCTCAGGGACCCGCTCTGGTGGCCTCAGGAAAGGCCAGTCCCCATGCGAGTTGCTAGGGGACCTCTCGGGATTCCTCTCCCGTCCATGCCGGGGCCTCAGTCCTTGTGTGGAGTCGGGGCCGGAACCTGAGGATTCCTCTCCAGTGTTGCCATGGATCTTGGGGTGCTTCTGAGTCTCCCCAGGGGAGTCAGGCCTCGTCTCGAGTGGGGGCATGCACGTGCGCTTTCCTCCCGAGTTGCAGCAGTAGTGTCACGCTTCCTGTCACGTGGATCAAGGGATCTGTGGCTTTCCCTCGAGGCTGTCCCTCGAGGCTTTCCCACGAGGCATTCCCACAGGGCTGTGCCACGTGCCACCTTGGTGTGAGTCGATCCTCGGCGTGAAAGACGAGCCGGTGAATGGAAAAGAGGTTCCTCTGGAATGAACTGAGACATCTGGGGGACTCTTGGAATGGTGGCACGACCCTGGAGTTCCTCTCGCCGTTCCTGTTGAGAGGGCCTCCTCTTGAGATGCGACGGGAACGCCGGGAACTCTTTCCCGACGAAGCAGGGAAAGGATCCCTCATCTCGAGCTACGAGGCGGAAACGGGGCTCCTCTGGATGTGGGCGGGACCCTCGTGATTCCTCTCGAGTGGAGACGGATAGGTCGGGGAACTTCTTGATTTGCACCAAGGGTGTGAAGGACCCTTTCGAGGTTCCAGAGGTGAGGTGTGATCAGCCTCGAGACGCCTCAGCGGAAATGGGCCTCATCTCGCCTGGAGGGGAGAACCTCCTGGAATTTCTTGAGTTGCGGCAGGTCTTCTCGAGTTACGACGGGGACCTCAGGGACCCGCTCTGGTGGCCTCAGGAAAGGCCAGTCCCCATGCGAGTTGCTAGGGGACCTCTCGGGATTCCTCTCCCGTCCATGCCGGGGCCTCAGTCCTTGTGTGGAGTCGGGGCCGGAACCTGAGGATTCCTCTCCAGTGTTGCCATGGATCTTGGGGTGCTTCTGAGTCTCCCCAGGGGAGTCAGGCCTCGTCTCGAGTGGGGGCATGCACGTGCGCTTTCCTCCCGAGCTACAGCAGTAGTGTCACGCTTCCTGTCACGTGGATCAAGGGATCTGTGGCTTTCCCTCGAGGCTGTCCCTCGAGGCTTTCCCACGAGGCTTTCCCACAGGGCTGTGCCACGTGCCACCTTGGTGTGAGTCGATCCTCGGCGTGAAAGACGAGCCGGTGAAGGGAAAAGAGGTTCCTCTGGAATGGACTGAGACATCTGGGGGACTCTTGGAATGGTGGCACGACCCTGGAGTTCCTCTCGCCGTTTCTGTTGAGAGGGCCTCCTCTTGAGATGCGACGGGAACGCCGGGAACTCTTTCCCGACGAAGCAGGGAAAGGATCCCTCATCTCGAGCTACGAGGCGGAAACGGGGCTCCTCTGGATGTGGGCGGGACCCTCGTGATTCCTCTCGAGTGGAGACGGGTATGTCGGGGAACTTCTTGATTTGCACCAAGGGTGGGAAGTACCCTTTCGAAGTTCCAGAGGTGAGGTGTGATCAGCCTCGAGACGCCTCAGCGGAAATGGGCCTCATCTCGCCTGGAGGGGAGAACCTCCTGGATTTTCTCGAGTTGCGGCAGGTCTTCTCGAGTTACGACGGGGACCTCAGGGACCCGCTCTGGTGGCCTCAGGAAAGGCCAGTCCCCATGCGAGTTGCTAGGGGACCTCTCTGGATTCCTCTCCCGTCCATGCCGGGGCCTCAGTCCTTGTGTGGAGTCGGGGCCGGAACCTCAGGATTCCTCTCCAGTGTTGCCATGGATCTTGGGGTGCTTCTGAGTCTCCCCAGGGGAGTCAGGCCTCGTCTCGAGTGGGGGCATGCACGTGCGCTTTCCTCCCGAGCTGCAGCAGTATTGTCACGCTTCCTGTCACGTGGATCAAGGGATCTGTGGCTTTCCCTCGAGGCTGTCCCTCGAGGCTTTCCCACGAGGCTTTCCCACAGCGCTGTGCCACGTGCCACCTTGGTGTGATTCGATCCTCGGCGTGAAAGACGAGCCGGTGAAGGGAAAAGAGGTTCCTCTGGAATGGACTGAGACATCTGGGGGACTCTTGGAATGGTGGCACGACCCTGGAGTTCCTCTCGCCGTTTCTGTTGAGAGGGCCTCCTCTTGAGATGCGACGGGAACGCCGGGAACTCTTTCCCGACGAAGCAGGGAAAGGATCCCTCATCTCGAGCTACGAGGCGGAAACGGGGCTCCTCTGGATGTGGGCGGGACCCTCGTGATTCCTCTCGAGTGGAGACGGGTATGTCGGGGAACTTCTTGATTTTCACCAAGGGTGGGAAGTACCCTTTCGAAGTTCCAGAGGTGAGGTGTGATCAGCCTCGAGACGCCTCAGTGGAAATGGGCCTCATCTCGCCTGGAGGGGAGAACCTCCTGGATTTTCTCGAGTTGCGGCAGGTCTTCTCGAGTTACGAAGGGGACCTCAGGGACCCGCTCTGGTGGCCTCAGGAAAGGCCAGTCCCCATGCGAGTTGCTAGGGGACCTCTCGGGATTCCTCTCCCGTCCATGCCGGGGCCTCAGTCCTTGTGTGGAGTCGGGGCCGGAACCTGAGGATTCCTCTCCAGTGTTGCCATGGATCTTGTGGTGCTTCTGAGTCTCCCCAGGGGAGTCAGGCCTCGTCTCGAGTGGGGGCATGCACGTGCGCTTTCCTCCCGAGCTGCAGCAGTAGTGTCACGCTTCCTGTCACGTGGATCAAGGGATCTGTGGCTTTCCCTCGAGGCTGTCCCTCGAGGCTTTCCCACGAGGCTTTCCCACAGGGCTGTGCCACGTGCCACCTTGGTGTGAGTCGATCCTCGGCGTGAAAGACGAGCCGGTGAAGGGAAAAGAGGTTCCTCTGGAATGGACTGAGACATCTGGGGGACTCTTGGAATGGTGGCACGACCCTGGAGTTCCTCTCGCCGTTCCTGTTGAGAGGGCCTCCTCTTGAGATGCGACGGGAACGCCGGGAACTCTTTCCCGACGAAGCAGGGAAAGGATCCCTCATCTCGAGCTACGAGGCGGAAACGGGGCTCCTCTGGATGTGGGCGGGACCCTCGTGATTCCTCTCGAGTGGAGACGGGTATGTCGGGGAACTTCTTGATTTGCACCAAGGGTGGGAAGTACCCTTTCGAAGTTCCAGAGGTGAGGTGTGATCAGCCTCGAGACGCCTCAGCGGAAATGGGCCTCATCTCGCCTGGAGGGGAGAACCTCCTGGATTTTCTCCAGTTGCAGCAGGTCTTCTCGAGTTACGAAGGGGACCTCAGGGACCCGCTCTGGTGGCCTCAGGAAAGGCCAGTCCCCATGCGAGTTGCTAGGGGACCTCTCGGGATTCCTCTCCCGTCCATGCCGGGGCCTCAGTCCTTGTGTGGAGTCGGGGCCGGAACCTGAGGATTCCTCTCCAGTGTTGCCATGGATCTTGTGGTGCTTCTGAGTCTCCCCAGGGGAGTCAGGCCTCGTCTCGAGTGGGGGCATGCACGTGCGCTTTCCTCCCGAGCTGCAGCAGTAGTGTCACGCTTCCTGTCACGTGGATCAAGGGATCTGTGGCTTTCCCTCGAGGCTGTCCCTCGAGGCTTTCCCACGAGGCTTTCCCACAGGGCTGTGCCACGTGCCACCTTGGTGGGAGTCGATCCTCGGCGTGAAAGACGAGCCGGTGAAGGGAAAAGAGGTTCCTCTGGAATGGACTGAGACATCTGGTGGACTCTTGGAATGGTGGCACGACCCTGGAGTTCCTCTCGCCGTTCCTGTTGAGAGGGCCTCCTCTTGAGATGTGACGGGAACGCCGGGAACTCTTTCCGGACGAAGCAGGGAAAGGATCCCTCATCTCGAGCTACGAGGCGGAAACGGGGCTCCTCTGGATGTGGGCGGGACCCTCGTGATTCCTCTCGAGTGGAGACGGCTAGGTCGGGGAACTTCTTGATTTGCACCAAGAGTGTGAAGGACCCTTTCGAAGTTCCAGAGGTGAGGTGTGATCATCCTCGAGACGCCTCAGCGGAAATGGGCCTCATCTCGCCTGGAGGGGAGAACCTCCTGGATTTTCTCGAGTTGCGGCAGGTCTTCTCGAGTTACGACGGGGACCTCAGGGACCCGCTCTGGTGGCCTCAGGAAAGGCCAGTCCCCATGCGAGTTGCTAGGGGACCTCTCGGGATTCCTTTCCCGTCCATGCCGGGGCCTCAGTCCTTGTGTGGAGTCGGGGCCGGAACCTGAGGATTCCTCTCCAGTGTTGCCATGGATCTTGGGGTGCTTCTGAGTCTCCCCAGGGGAGTCAGGCCTCGTCTCGAGTGGGGGCATGCACGTGCGCTTTCCTCCCGAGCTACAGCAGTAGTGTCACGCTTCCTGTCACGTGGATCAAGGGATCTGTGGCTTTCCCTCGAGGCTGTCCCTCGAGGCTTTCCCACGAGGCTTTCCCACAGGGCTGTGCCACGTGCCACCTTGGTGTGAGTCGATCCTCGGCGTGAAAGACGAGCCGGTGAAGGGAAAAGAGGTTCCTCTGGAATGGACTGAGACATCTGGGGGACTCTTGGAATGGTGGCACGACCCTGGAGTTCCTCTCGCCGTTTCTGTTGAGAGGGCCTCCTCTTGAGATGCGACGGGAATGCCGGGAACTCTTTCCCGACGAAGCAGGGAAAGGATCCCTCATCTCGAGCTACGAGGCGGAAACGGGGCTCCTCTGGATATGGGCGGGACCCTCGTGATTCCTCTCGAGTGGAGACGGCTAGGTCGGGGAACTTCTGGATTTGCACCAAGGGTGTGAAGGACCCTTTCGAAGTTCCAGAGGTGAGGTGTGATCAGCCTCGAGACGCCTCAGCGGAAATGGGCCTCATCTCGCCTGGAGGGGAGAACCTCCTGGATTTTCTCGAGTTGAGGCAGGTCTTCTCGAGTTACGACGGGGACCTCAGGGACCCGCTCTGGTGGCCTCAGGAAAGGCCAGTCCCCATGCGAGTTGCTAGGGGACCTCTCGGGATTCCTCTCCCGTCCATGCCGGGGCCTCAGTCCTTGTGTGGAGTCGGGGCCGGAACCTGAGGATTCCTCTCCAGTGTTGCCATGGATCTTGGGGTGCTTCTGAGTCTCCCCAGGGGAGTCAGGCCTCGTCTCGAGTGGGGGCATGCACGTGCGCTTTCCTCCCGAGTTGCAGCAGTAGTGTCACGCTTCCTGTCACGTGGATCAAGGGATCTGTGGCTTTCCCTCGAGGCTGTCCCTCGAGGCTTTCCCACGAGGCTTTCCCACAGGGCTGTGCCACGTGCCACCTTGGTGTGAGTCGATCCTCGGCGTGAAAGACGAGCCGGTGAAGGGAAAAGAGGTTCCTCTGGAATGGACTGAGATATCTGGGGGACTCTTGGAATGGTGGCACGACCATGGAGTTCCTCTCGCCGTTCCTGTTGAGAGGGCCTCCTCTTGAGATGCGACGGGAACGCCGGGAACTCTTTCCCGACGTAGCAGGGAAAGGATCCCTCATCTCGAGCTACGAGGCGGAAACGGGGCTCCTCTGGATGTGGGCGGGACCCTCGTGATTCCTCTCGAGTGGAGACGGCTAGGTCGGGGAACTTCTTGATTTGCACCAAGGGTGTGAAGGACCCTTTCGAAGTTCCAGAGGTGAGGTGTGATCAGCTTCGACACGCCTCAGCGGAAATGGGCCTCATCTCGCCTGGAGGGGAGAACCTCCTGGATTTTCTCGAGTTGTGGCAGGTCTTCTCGAGTTACGACGGGGACCTCAGGGACCCGCTCTGGTGGCCTCAGGAAAGGCCAGTCCCCATGCGAGTTGCTAGGGGACCTCTCGGGATTCCTCTCCCGTCCATGCCGGGGCCTCAGTCCTTGTGTGGAGTCGGGGCCGGAACCTGAGGATTCCTCTCCAGTGTTGCCATGGATCTTGGGGTGCTTCTGAGTCTCCCCAGGGGAGTCAGGCCTCGTCTCGAGTGGGGGCATGCACGTGCGCTTTCCTCCCGAGCTGCAGCAGTAGTGTCACGCTTCCTGTCACGTGGATCAAGGGATCTGTGGCTTTCCCTCGAGGCTGTCCCTCGAGGCTTTCCCACGAGGCTTTCCCACAGGCCTGTGCCACGTGCCACCTTGGTGTGAGTCGATCCTCGGCGTGAAAGACGAGCCGGTGAAGGGAAAAGAGGTTCCTCTGGAATGGACTGAGATATCTGGGGGACTCTTGGAATGGTGGCACGACCCTGGATTTCCTCTCGCCGTTCCTGTTGAGAGGGCCTCCTCTTGAGATGCGACGGGAACGCCGGGAACTCTTTCCCGACGAAGCAGGGAAAGGATCCCTCATCTCGAGCTACGAGGCGGAAACGGGGCTCCTCTGGATGTGGGCGGGACCCTCGTGATTCCTCTCGAGTGGAGACGGCTAGGTCGGGGAACTTCTTGATTTGCACCAAGGGTGTGAAGGACCCTTTCGAAGTTCCAGAGGTGAGGTGTGATCAGCCTCGACACGCCTCAGCGGAAATGGGCCTCATCTCGCCTGGAGGGGAGAACCTCCTGGATTTTCTCGAGTTGTGGCAGGTCTTCTCGAGTTACGACGGGGACCTCAGGGACCCGCTCTGGTGGCCTCAGGAAAGGCCAGTCCCCATGCGAGTTGCTAGGGGACCACTCGGGATTCCTCTCCCGTCCATGCCGGGGCATCAGTCCTTGTGTGGAGTCGGGGCCGGAACCTGAGGATTCCTCTCCAGTGTTGCCATGGATCTTGGGGTGCTTCTGAGTCTCCCCAGGGTAGTCAGGCCTCATCTCAAGTGGGGGCATGCACGAGCGCTTTCCTCCCGAGCTGCAGCAGTAGGGTCACGCTTCCTGTCACGTGGATCAAGGGATCTGTGGCTTTCCCTCGAGGCTGTCCCTCGAGGCTTTCCCACGAGACTTTCCCACAGGGCTGTGCCACGTGCCACCTTGGTGTGAGTCGATCCTCGGCGTGAAAGACGAGCCGGTGAAGGGAAAAGAAGTTCCTCTGGAATGGACTGAGACATCTGGGGGACTCTTGGAATGGTGGCACGACCCTGGAGTTCCTCTCGCCGTTCCTGTTGAGAGGGCCTCCTCTTGAGATGCGACGGGAACGCCGGGAACTCTTTCCCGACGAAGCAGGGAAAGGATCCCTCATCTCGAGCTACGAGGCGGAAACAGGGCTCCTCTGGATGTGGGCGGGACCCTCGTGATTCCTCTCGAGTGGAGACGGGTATGTCGGGGAACTTCTTGATTTGCACCAAGGGTGTGAAGGACCCTTTCGAAGTTCCAGAGGTGAGGTGTGATCAGCCTCGAGACGCCTCAGCGGAAATGGGCCTCATCTCGCCTGGAGGGGAGAACCTCCTGGAATTTCTCGAGTTGCGGCAGGTCTTCTCGAGTTACGACGGGGACCTCAGGGACCCGCTCTGGTGGCCTCAGGAAAGGCCAGTCCCCATGCGAGTTGCTAGGGGACCTCTCGGGATTCCTCTCCCGTCCATGCCGGGGCCTCAGTCCTTGTGTGGAGTCGGGGCCGGAACCTGAGGATTCCTCTCCAGTGTTGCCATGGATCTTGGGGTGCTTCTGAGTCTCCCCAGGGGAGTCAGGCCTCGTCTCGAGTGGGGGCATGCACGTGCGCTTTCCTCCCGAGCTGCAGCAGTAGTGTCACGCTTCCTGTCACGTGGATCAAGGGATCTGTGGCTTTCCCTCGAGGCTGTCCCTCGAGGCTTTCCCACGAGGCTTTCCCACAGGCCTGTGCCACGTGCCACCTTGGTGTGAGTCGATCCTCGGCGTGAAAGACGAGCCGGTGAAGGGAAAAGAGGTTCCTCTGGAATGGACTGAGATATCTGGGGGACTCTTGGAATGGTGGCACGACCCTGGAGTTCCTCTCGCCGTTCCTGTTGAGAGGGCCTCCTCTTGAGATGCGACGGGAACGCCGGGAACTCTTTCCCGACGAAGCAGGGAAAGGATCCCTCATCTCGAGCTACGAGGCGGAAACGGGGCTCCTCTGGATGTGGGCGGGACCCTCGTGATTCCTCTCGAGTGGAGACGGCTAGGTCGGGGAACTTCTTGATTTGCACCAAGGGTGTGAAGGACCCTTTCGAAGTTCCAGAGGTGAGGTGTGATCAGCCTCGACACGCCTCAGCGGAAATGGGCCTCATCTCGCCTGGAGGGGAGAACCTCCTGGATTTTCTCGAGTTGTGGCAGGTCTTCTCGAGTTACGACGGGGACCTCAGGGACCCGCTCTGGTGGCCTCAGGAAAGGCCAGTCCCCATGCGAGTTGCTAGGGGACCTCTCGGGATTCCTCTCCCGTCCATGCCGGGGCCTCAGTCCTTGTGTGGAGTCGGGGCCGGAACCTGAGGATTCCTCTCCAGTGTTGCCATGGATCTTGGGGTGCTTCTGAGTCTCCCCAGGGTAGTCAGGCCTCGTCTCAAGTGGGGGCATGCACGAGCGCTTTCCTCCCGAGCTGCAGCAGTAGGGTCACGCTTCCTGTCACGTGGATCAAGGGATCTGTGGCTTTCCCTCGAGGCTGTCCCTCGAGGCTTTCCCACGAGGCTTTCCCACAGGGCTGTGCCACGTGTCACCTTGCTGTGAGTCGATCCTCGGCGTGACAGACGAGCCGGTGAAGGGAAAAGAGGTTCCTCTGGAATGGACTGAGACATCTGGGGGACTCTTGGAATGGTGGCACGACCCTGGAGTTCCTCTCGCCATTCCTGTTGAGAGGGCCTCCTCTTGAGATGTGACGGGAACGCCGGGAACTCTTTCCCGACGAAGCAGGGAAAGGATCCCTCATCTCGAGCTACGAGGCGGAAACGGGGCTCCTCTGGATGTGGGCGGGACCCTCGTGATTCCTCTCGAGTGGAGACGGGTATGTCAGGGAACTTCTTGATTTGCACCAAGGGTGTGAAGGACCCTTTCGAAGTTCCAGAGGTGAGGTGTGATCAGCCTCGAGACGCCTCAGCGGAAATGGGCCTCATCTCGCCTGGAGGGGAGAACCTCCTGGAATTTCTCGAGTTGCGGCAGGTCTTCTCGAGTTACGACGGGGACCTCAGGGACCCGCTCTGGTGGCCTCAGGAAAGGCCAGTCCCCATGCGAGTTGCTAGGGGACCTCTCGGGATTCCTCTCCCGTCCATGCCGGGGCCTCAGTCCTTGTGTGGAGTCGGGGCCGGAACCTGAGGATTCCTCGCCAGTGTTGCCATGGATCTTGGGGTGCTTCTGAGTTTCCCCAGGGGAGTCAGACCTCGTCTCGAGTGGGGGCATGCACGTGCGCTTTCCTCCCGAGCTGCAGCAGTAGTGTCACGCTTCCTGTCACGTGGATCAAGGGATCTGTGGCTTTCCCTCGAGGCTGTCCCTCGAGGCTTTCCCACGAGGCTTTCCCACAGGCCTGTGCCACGTGCCACCTTGGTGTGAGTCAATCCTCGGCGTGAAAGACGAGCCGGTGAAGGGAAAAGAGGTTCCTCTGGAATGGACTGAGACATCTGGGGGACTCTTGGAATGGTGGCACGACCCTGGAGTTCCTCTCGCCGTTCCTGTTGAGAGGGCCTCCTCTTGAGATGCGACGGGAACGCCGGGAACTCTTTCCCGACGAAGCAGGGAAAGGATCCCTCATCTCGAGCTACGAGGCGGAAACGGGGCTCCTCTGGATGTGGGCGGGACCCTCGTGATTCCTCTCGAGTGGACACGGCTAGGTCGGGGAACTTCTTGATTTGCACCAAGGGTGTGAAGGACCCTTTCGAAGTTCCAGAGGTGAGGTGTGATCAGCCTCGAGACGCCTCAGCGGAAATGGGCCTCATCTCGCCTGGAGGGGAGAACCTCCTGGATTTTCTCGAGTTGCGGCAGGTCTTCTCGAGTTACGACGGGGACCTCAGGGACCCGCTCTGGTGGCCTCAGGAAAGGCCAGTCCCCATGCGAGTTGCTAGGGGATCTCTCGGGATTCCTCTCCCGACCATGCCGGGGCCTCAGTCCATGTGTGGAGTCGGGGCCGGAACCTGAGGGTTCCTCTCCAGTGTTGCCATGGATCTTGGGGTGCTTCTGAGTCTCCCCAGGGGAGTCAGGCCTCGTCTCGAGTGGGGGCATGCACGTGCGCTTTCCTCCCGAGCTGCAGCAGTAGTGTCACGCTTCCTGTCACGTGGATCAAGGGATCTGTGGCTTTCCCTCGAGGCTGTCCCTCGAGGCTTTCCCACGAGGCTTTCCCACAGGGCTGTGCCACGTGTCACCTTGCTGTGAGTCGATCCTCGGCGTGACAGACGAGCCGGTGAAGGGAAAAGAGGTTCCTCTGGAATGGACTGAGACATCTGGGGGACTCTTGGAATGGTGGCACGACCCTGGAGTTCCTCTCGCCATTCCTGTTGAGAGGGCCTCCTCTTGAGATGCGACGGGAACGCCGGGAACTCTTTCCCGACGAAGCAGGGAAAGGATCCCTCATCTCGAGCTACGAGGCGGAAACGGGGCTCCTCTGGATGTGGGCGGGACCCTCGTGATTCCTCTCGAGTGGAGACGGGTATGTCGGGGAACTTCTTGATTTGCACCAAGGGTGTGAAGGACCCTTTCGAAGTTCCAGAGGTGAGGTGTGATCAGCCTCGAGACGCCTCAGCGGAAATGGGCCTCATCTCGCCTGGAGGGGAGAACCTCCTGGATTTTCTCCAGTTGCGGCAGGTCTTCTCGAGATACGACGGGGACCACAGGGACCCGCTCTGGTGGCCTCAGGAAAGGCCAGTCCCCATGCGAGTTGCTAGGGGACCTCTCGGGATTCCTCTCCCGTCCATGCCGGGGCCTCAGTCCTTGTGTGGAGTCGGGGCCGGAACCTGAGGATTCCTCTCCAGTGTTGCCATGGATCTTGGGGTGCTTCTGAGTCTCCCCAGGGGAGTCAGGCCTCGTCTCGAGTGAGGGCATGCACGTGCGCTTTCCTCCCGAGTTGCAGCAGTAGTGTCACGCTTCCTGTCACGTGGATCAAGGGATCTGTGGCTTTCCCTCGAGGCTGTCCCTCGAGGCTTTCCCACGAGGCATTCCCACAGGGCTGTGCCATGTGCCACCTTGGTGTGAGTTGATCCTCGGCGTGAAAGACGAGCCGGTGAATGGAAAAGAGGTTCCTCTGGAATGGACTGAGACATCTGGGGGACTCTTGGAATGGTGGCACGACCCTGGAGTTCCTCTCGCCGTTCCTGTTGAGAGGGCCTCCTCTTGAGATGCGACG
This sequence comes from Budorcas taxicolor, assembly GCF_023091745.1. Classification (NCBI taxonomy): domain Eukaryota; kingdom Metazoa; phylum Chordata; class Mammalia; order Artiodactyla; family Bovidae; genus Budorcas; species Budorcas taxicolor. The sequence continues at coordinate 164,919 of NW_026292590.1, forward strand.
GGAACGCCGGGAACTCTTTCTCGACGAAGCAGGGAAAGGATCCCTCATCTCGAGCTACGAGGCGGAAACGGGGCTCCTCTGGATGTGGGCGGGACCCTCGTGATTCCTCTCGAGTGGAGACGGCTAGGTCGGGGAACTTCTTGATTTGCACCAAGGGTGTGAAGGACCCTTTCGAGGTTCCAGAGGTGAGGTGTGATCAGCCTCGAGACGCCTCAGCGGAAATGGGCCTCATCTCGCCTGGAGGGGAGAACCTCCTGGATTTTCTCGAGTTGCGGCAGGTCTTCTCGAGTTACGACGGGGACCTCAGGGACCCGCTCTGGTGGCCTCAGGAAAGGCCAGTCCCCATGCGAGTTGCTAGGGGACCTCTCGGGATTCCTCTCCCGTCCATGCCGGGGCCTCAGTCCTTGTGTGGAGTCGGGGCCGGAACCTGAGGATTCCTCTCCAGTGTTGCCATGGATCTTGGGGTGCTTCTGAGTCTCCCCAGGGGAGTCAGGCCTCGTCTCGAGTGGGGGCATGCACGTGCGCTTTCCCCCCGAGCTACAGCAGTAGTGTCACGCTTCCTGTCACGTGGATCAAGGGATATGTGGCTTTCCCTCGAGGCTGTCCCTCGAGGCTTTCCCACGAGGCTTTCCCACAGGGCTGTGCCACGTGCCACCTTGGTGTGAGTCGATCGTCGCCGTGAAAGACGAGCCAGTGAAGGGAAAAGAGGTTCCTCTGGAATGGACTGAGACATCTGGGGGACTCTTGGAATGGTGGCACGACCCTGGAGTTCCTCTCGCCGTTCCTGTTGAGAAGGCCTCCTCTTGAGATGCGACGGGAACGCCGGGAACTCTTTCCCGACGAAGCAGGGAAAGGATCCCTCATCTCGAGCTACGAGGCGGAAACGGGGCTCCTCTGGATGTGGGCGGGACCCTCGTGATTCCTCTCGAGTGGAGACGGGTATGTCGGGGAACTTCTTGATTTGCACCAAGGGTGGGAAGTACCCTTTCGAAGTTCCAGAGGTGAGGTGTGATCAGCCTCGAGACGCCTCAGCGGAAATGGGCCTCATCTCGCCTGGAGGGGAGAACCTCCTGGATTTTCTCCAGTTGCAGCAGGTCTTCTCGAGTTACGAAGGGGACCTCAGGGACCCGCTCTGGTGGCCTCAGGAAAGGCCAGTCCCCATGCGAGTTGCTAGGGGACCTCTCGGGATTCCTCTCCCGTCCATGCCGGGGCCTCAGTCCTTGTGTGGAGTCGGGGCCGGAACCTGAGGATTCCTCTCCAGTGTTGCCATGGATCTTGGGGTGCTTCTGAGTCTCCCCAGGGGAGTCAGGCCTCGTCTCGAGTGGGGGCATGCACGTGCGCTTTCCTCCCGAGCTGCAGCAGTAGTGTCACGCTTCCTGTCACGTGGATCAAGGGATCTGTGGCTTTCCCTCGAGGCTGTCCCTCGAGGCTTTCCCACGAGGCTTTCCCACAGGGCTGTGCCACGTGCCACCTTGGTGGGAGTCGATCCTCGGCGTGAAAGACGAGCCGGTGAAGGGAAAAGAGGTTCCTCTGGAATGGACTGAGACATCTGGGGGACTCTTGGAATGGTGGCACGACCCTGGAGTTCCTCTCGCCGTTCCTGTTGAGAGGGCCTCCTCTTGAGATGCGACGGGAACGCCGGGAACTCTTTTCCGACGAAGCAGGGAAAGGATCCCTAATCTCGAGCTACGAGGCGGAAACGGGGCTCCTCTGGATGTGGGCGGGACCCTCGTGATTCCTCTCGAGTGGAGACGGGTAGGTCGGGGAACTTCTGGATTTGCACCAAGGGTGTGAAGGACCCTTTCGAAGTTCCAGAGGTGAGGTGTGATCAGCCTCGAGACGCCTCAGCGGAAATGGGCCTCATCTCGCCTGGAGGGGAGAACCTCCTGGATTTTCTCGAGTTGCGGCAGGTCTTCTCGAGTTACGACGGGGACCTCAGGGACCCGCTCTGGTGGCCTCAGGAAAGGCCAGTCCCCATGCGAGTTGCTAGGGGACCTCTCGGGATTCCTCTCCCGTCCATGCCGGGGCCTCAGTCCTTGTGTGGAGTCGGGGCCGGAACCTGAGGATTCCTCTCCAGTGTTGCCATGGATCTTGGGGTGCTTCTGAGTCTCCCCAGGGGAGTCAGGCCTCGTCTCGAGTGGGGGCATGCACGTGCGCTTTCCCCCCGAGCTACAGCAGTAGTGTCACGCTTCCTGTCACGTGGATCAAGGGATATGTGGCTTTCCCTCGAGGCTGTCCCTCGAGGCTTTCCCACGAGGCTTTCCCACAGGGCTGTGCCACGTGCCACCTTGGTGTGAGTCGATCGTCGCCGTGAAAGACGAGCCAGTGAAGGGAAAAGAGGTTCCTCTGGAATGGACTGAGACATCTGGGGGACTCTTGGAATGGTGGCACGACCCTGGAGTTCCTCTCGCCGTTCCTGTTGAGAGGGCCTCCTCTTGAGATGCGACGGGAACGCCGGGAACTCTTTCCCGACGAAGCAGGGAAAGGATCCCTCATCTCGAGCTACGAGGCGGAAACGGGGCTCCTCTGGATGTGGGCGGGACCCTCGTGATTCCTCTCGAGTGGAGACGGGTATGTCGGGGAACTTCTTGATTTGCACCAAGGGTGGGAAGTACCCTTTCGAAGTTCCAGAGGTGAGGTGTGATCAGCCTCGAGACGCCTCAGCGGAAATGGGCCTCATCTCGCCTGGAGGGGAGAACCTCCTGGATTTTCTCCAGTTGCAGCAGGTCTTCTCGAGTTACGAAGGGGACCTCAGGGACCCGCTCTGGTGGCCTCAGGAAAGGCCAGTCCCCATGCGAGTTGCTAGGGGACCTCTCGGGATTCCTCTCCCGTCCATGCCGGGGCCTCAGTCCTTGTGTGGAGTCGGGGCCGGAACCTGAGGATTCCTCTCCAGTGTTGCCATGGATCTTGGGGTGCTTCTGAGTCTCCCCAGGGGAGTCAGGCCTCGTCTCGAGTGGGGGCATGCACGTGCGCTTTCCTCCCGAGCTGCAGCAGTAGTGTCACGCTTCCTGTCACGTGGATCAAGGGATCTGTGGCTTTCCCTCGAGGCTGTCCCTCGAGGCTTTCCCACGAGGCTTTCCCACAGGGCTGTGCCACGTGCCACCTTGGTGGGAGTCGATCCTCGGCGTGAAAGACGAGCCGGTGAAGGGAAAAGAGGTTCCTCTGGAATGGACTGAGACATCTGGGGGACTCTTGGAATGGTGGCACGACCCTGGAGTTCCTCTCGCCGTTCCTGTTGAGAGGGCCTCCTCTTGAGATGCGACGGGAACGCCGGGAACTCTTTTCCGACGAAGCAGGGAAAGGATCCCTAATCTCGAGCTACGAGGCGGAAACGGGGCTCCTCTGGATGTGGGCGGGACCCTCGTGATTCCTCTCGAGTGGAGACGGGTAGGTCGGGGAACTTCTGGATTTGCACCAAGGGTGTGAAGGACCCTTTCGAAGTTCCAGAGGTGAGGTGTGATCAGCCTCGAGACGCCTCAGCGGAAATGGGCCTCATCTCGCCTGGAGGGGAGAACCTCCTGGATTTTCTCGAGTTGAGGCAGGTCTTCTCGAGTTACGACGGGGACCTCAGGGACCCGCTCTGGTGGCCTCAGGAAAGGCCAGTCCCCATGCGAGTTGCTAGGGGACCTCTCGGGATTCCTCTCCCGTCCATGCCGGGGCCTCAGTCCTTGTGTGGAGTCGGGGCCGGAACCTGAGGATTCCTCTCCAGTGTTGCCATGGATCTTGGGGTGCTTCTGAGTCTCCCCAGGGGAGTCAGGCCTTGTCTCGTGTGGGGGCATGCACGTGCGCTTTCCTCCCGAGTTGCAGCAGTAGTGTCACGCTTCCTGTCACGTGGATCAAGGGATCTGTGGCTTTCCCTCGAGGCTGTCCCTCGAGGCTTTCCCACGAGGCTTTCCCACAGGGCTGTGCCACGTGCCACCTTGGTGTGAGTCGATCCTCGGCGTGAAAGACGAGCCGGTGAAGGGAAAAGAGGTTCCTCTGGAATGGACTGAGATATCTGGGGGACTCTTGGAATGGTGGCACGACCCTGGAGTTCCTCTCGCCGTTCCTGTTGAGAGGGCCTCCTCTTGAGATGCGACGGGAACGCCGGGAACTCTTTCCCGACGAAGCAGGGAAAGGATCCCTCATCTCGAGCTACGAGGCGGAAACGGGGCTCCTCTGGATGTGGGCGGGACCCTCGTGATTCCTCTCGAGTGGAGACGGCTAGGTCGGGGAACTTCTTGATTTGCACCAAGGGTGTGAAGGACCCTTTCGAAGTTCCAGAGGTGAGGTGTGATCAGCCTCGACACGCCTCAGCGGAAATGGGCCTCATCTCGCTTGGAGGGGAGAACCTCCTGGATTTTCTCGAGTTGTGGCAGGTCTTCTCGAGTTACGAGGGGGACCTCAGCGACCCGCTCTGGTGGCCTCAGGAAAGGCCAGTCCCCATGCGAGTTGCTAGGGGACCTCTCGGGATTCCTCTCCCGTCCATGCCGGGGCCTCAGTCCTTGTGTGGAGTCGGGGCCGGAACCTGAGGGTTCCTCTCCAGTGTTGCCATGGATCTTGGGGTGCTTCTGAGTCTCCCCAGGGGAGTCAGGCCTCGTCTCGAGTGGGGGCATGCACGTGCGCTTTTCTCCCGAGGTGCAGCAGTAATGTCACGCTTCCTGTCACGTGGATCAAGGGATCTGTGGCTTTCCCTCGAGGCTGTCCCTCGAGGCTTTCCCACGAGGCTTTCCCACAGGGCTGTGCCACGTGTCACCTTGCTGTGAGTCGATCCTCGGCGTGACAGACGAGCCGGTGAAGGGAAAAGAGGTTCCTCTGGAATGGACTGAGACATCTGGGGGACTCTTGGAATGGTGGCACGACCCTGGAGTTCCTCTCGCCATTCCTGTTGAGAGGGCCTCCTCTTGAGATGCGACGGGAACGCCGGGAACTCTTTCCCGACGAAGCAGGGAAAGGATCCCTCATCTCGAGCTACGAGGCGGAAACGGGGCTCCTCTGGATGTGGGCGGGACCCTCGTGATTCCTCTCGAGTGGAGACGGCTAGGTCGGGGAACTTCTGGATTTGCACCAAGGGTGTGAAGGACCCTTTCGAAGTTCCAGAGGTGAGGTGTGATCAGCCTCGAGACGCCTCAGCGGAAATGGGCCTCATCTCGCCTGGAGGGGAGAACCTCCTGGATTTTCTCGAGTTGCGGCAGGTCTTCTCGAGTTACGCCGGGGACCTCAGGGACCCGCTCTGGTGGCCTCAGGAAAGGCCAGTCCCCATGCGAGTTGCTAGGGGACCTCTCGGGATTCCTCTCCCGTCCATGCCGGGGCCTCAGTCCTTGTGTGGAGTCGGGGCCGGAACCTGAGGATTCCTCTCCAGTGTTGCCATGCATCTTGGGGTGCTTCTGAGTCTCCCCAGGGGAGTCAGGCCTCGTCTCGAGTGGGGGCATGCACGTGCGCTTTCCTTCCGAGCTGCAGCAGTAGTGTCACGCTTCCTGTCACGTGGATCAAGGGATCTGTGGCTTTCCCTCGAGGCTGTCCCTCGAGGCTTTCCCACGAGGCTTTCCCACAGGGCTGTGCCACGTGCCACCTTGGTGTGAGTCGATCCTCGGCGTGAAAGACGAGCCGGTGAAGGGAAAAGAGGTTCCTCTGGAATGGACTGAGACATCTGGGGGACTCTTGGAATGGTGGCACGACCCTGGAGTTCCTCTCGCCATTCCTGTTGAGAGGGCCTCCTCTTGAGATGCGACGGGAACGCCGGGAACTCTTTCCCGACGAAGCAGGGAAAGGATCCCTCATCTCGAGCTACGAGGCGGAAACGGGGCTCCTCTGGATGTGGGCGGGACCCTCGTGATTCCTCTCGAGTGGAGACGGCTAGGTCGGGGAACTTCTTGATTTGCACCAAGGGTGTGAAGGACCCTTTCGAAGTTCCAGAGGTGAGGTGTGATCAGCCTCGAGACGCCTCAGCGAAAATGGGCCTCATCTCGCCTGGAGGGGAAAACCTCCTGGATTTTCTCGAGTTGCGGCAGGTCTTCTCGAGATACGACGGGGACCACAGGGACCCGCACTTGTGGCCTCAGGAAAGGCCAGTCTCCATGCGAGTTGCTAGGGGACCTCTCGGGATTCCTCTCCCGTCCATGCCGGGGCCTCAGTCCTTGTGTGGATTCGGGGCTGGAACCTGAGGATTCCTCTCCAGTGTTGCCATGGATCTTGGGGTGCTTCTGAGTCTCCCCAGGGGAGTCAGGCCTCGTCTCGAGTGGGGGCATGCACGTGCGCTTTCCTCCCGAGCTGCAGCAGTAGTGTCACGCTTCCTGTCACGTGGATCAAGGGATCTGTGGCTTTCCCTCGAGGCTGTCCCTCGAGGCTTTCCCACGAGGCTTTCCCACAGGGCTGTGCCACGTGCCACCTTAGTGTGAGTCGATCCTCGGCGTGAAAGACGAGCCGGTGAAGGGAAAAGAGGTTCCTCTGGAATGGACTGAGACATCTGGGGGACTCTTGGAATGGTGGCACGACCCTGGAGTTCCTCTCGCCGTTCCTGTTGAGAGGGCCTCCTCTTGAGATGCGACGGGAACGCCGGGAATTCTTTCCCGACGAAGCAGGGAAAGGATCCCTCATCTCGAGCTACGAGGCGGAAACGGGGCTCCTCTGGATGTGGGCGGGACCCTCGTGATTCTTCTCGAGTGGAGACGGCTAGGTCGGGGAACTTCTGGATTTGCACCAAAGGTGTGAAGGACCCTTTCGAAGTTCCAGAGGTGAGGTGTGATCAGCCTCGAGACGCCTCAGCGGAAATGGGCCTCATCTCGCCTGTAGGGGAGAACCTCCTGGATTTTCTCGAGTTGCGGCAGGTCTTCTCGAGTTACGCCGGGGACCTCAGGGACCCGCTCTGGTGGCCTCAGGAAAGGCCAGTCCCCATGCGAGTTGCTAGGGGACCTCTCGGGATTCCTCTCCCGTCCATGCCGGGGCCTCAGTCCTTGTGTGGAGTCGGGGCCGGAACCTGAGGATTCCTCTCCAGTGTTGCCATGGATCTTGGGGTGCTTCTGAGTCTCCCCAGGGGAGTCAGGCCTCGTCTCGAGTGGGGGCATGCACGTGCGCTTTCCTCCCGAGCTGCAGCAGTAGTGTCACGCTTCCTGTCACGTGGATCAAGGGATCTGTGGCTTTCCCTCGAGGCTGTCCCTCGAGGCTTTCCCACGAGGCTTTCCCACAGGGCTGTGCCACGTGCCACCTTGGTGTGAGTCGATCCTCGGCGTGAAAGACGAGCCGGTGAAGGGAAAAGAGGTTCCTCTGGAATGGACTGAGACATCTGGGGGACTCTTGGAATGGTGGCACGACCCTGGAGTTCCTCTCGCCATTCCTGTTGAGAGGGCCTCCTCTTGAGATGCGACGGGAACGCCGGGAACTCTTTCCCGACGAAGCAGGGAAAGGATCCCTCATCTCGAGCTACGAGGCGGAAACGGGGCTCCTCTGGATGTGGGCGGGACCCTCGTGATTCCTCTCGAGTGGAGACGGCTAGGTCGGGGAACTTCTTGATTTGCACCAAGGGTGTGAAGGACCCTTTCGAAGTTCCAGAGATGAGGTGTGATCAGCCTCGAGACGCCTCAGCGGAAATGGGCCTCATCTCGCCTGGAGGGGAGAACCTCCTGGATTTTCTCGACTTGCGGCAGGTCTTCTCGAGTTACGACGGGGACCTCAGGGACCCGCTCTGGTGGCCTCAGGAAAGGCCAGTCCCCATGCGAGTTGCTAGGGGACCTCTCGGGATTCCTCTCCCGTCCATGCCGGGGCCTCAGTCCTTGTGTGGAGTCGGGGCCGGAACCTGAGGATTCCTCTCCAGTGTTGCCATGGATCTTGGGGTGCTTCTGAGTCTCCCCAGGGGAGTCAGGCCTCGTCTCGAGTGGGGGCATGCACGTGCGCTTTCCTCCCGAGCTGCAGCAGTGGTGTCACGCTTCCTGTCACGTGGATCAAGGGATCTGTGGCTTTCCCTCGAGGCTGTCCCTCGAGGCTTTCCCACGAGGCTTTCCCACAGGGCTGTGCCACGTGCCACCTTGGTGTGAGTCGATCCTCGGCGTGACAGACGAGCCTGTGAAGGGAAAAGAGGTTCCTCTGGAATGGACTGAGACATCTGGGGGACTCTTGGAATGGTGGCACGACCCTGGAGTTCCTCTCGCCATTCCTGTTGAGAGGGCCTCCTCTTGAGATGCGACGGGAACGCCGGGAACTCTTTCCCGACGAAGCAGGGAAAGGATCCCTCATCTCGAGCTACGAGGCGGAAACGGGGCTCCTCTGGATGTGGGCGGGACCCTCGTGATTCCTCTCGAGTGGAGACGGCTAGGTCGGGGAACTTCTTGATTTGCACCAAGGGTGTGAAGGACCCTTTCGAAGTTCCAGAGGTGAGGTGTGATCAGCCTCGAGACGCCTCAGCGGAAATGGGCCTCATCTCGCCTGGAGGGGAGAACCTCCTGGATTTTCTCCAGTTGCGGCAGGTCTTCTCGAGATACGACGGGGACCACAGGGACCCGCACTGGTGGCCTCAGGAAAGGCCAGTCTATATGCGAGTTGCTAGGGGACCTCTCGGGATTCCTCTCCCGTCCATGCTGGGGCCTCAGTCCTTGTGTGGAGTCGGGGCCGGAACCTGAGGATTCCTCTCCAGTGTTGCCATGGATCTTGGGGTGCTTCTGAGTCTCCCCAGGGGAGTCAGGCCTCGTCTCGAGTGGGGGCATGCACGTGCGCTTTCCTCCCGAGCTGCAGCAGTAGTCTCACGCTTCCTGTCACGTGGATCAATGGATCTGTGGCTTTCCCTCGAGGCTGTCCCTCGAGGCTTTCCCACGAAGCTTTCCCACAGGGCTGTGCCACGTGCCACCTTAGTGTGAGTCGATCCTCGGCGTGAAAGACGAGCCGGTGAAGGGAAAAGAGGTTCCTCTGGAATGGACTGAGACATCTGGGGGACTCTTGGAATGGTGGCACGACCCTGGAGTTCCTCTCGCCGTTCCTGTTGAGAGGGCCTCCTCTTGAGATGCGACGGGAACGCCGGGAACTCTTTCCTGACGAAGCAGGGAAAGGATCCCTCATCTCGAGCTACGAGGCGGAAACGGGGCTCCTCTGGATGTGGGCGGGACCCTCGTGATTCCTCTCGAGTGGAGACGGCTAGGTCGGGGAACTTCTGGATTTGCACGAAAGGTGTGAAGGACCCTTTCGAAGTTCCAGAGGTGAGGTGTGATCAGCCTCGAGACGCCTCAGCGGAAATGGGCCTCATCTCGCCTGGAGGGGAGAACCTCCTGGATTTTCTCGAGTTGCGGCAGGTCTTCTCGAGTTACGACGGGGACCTCAGGGACCCGCTCTGGTGCCCTCAGGAAAGGCCAGTCCCCATGCGAGTTGCTAGGGGACCTCTCGGGATTCCTCTCCCGTCCATGCCGGGGCCTCAGTCCTTGTGTGGAGTCGGGGCCGGAACCTGAGGATTCCTCTCCAGTGTTGCCATGGATCTTGGGGTGCTTCTGAGTCTCCCCAGGGGAGTCAGGCCTCGTCTCGAGTGGGGGCATGCACGAGCGCTTTCCTCCCGAGCTGGAGCAGTAGGGTCACGCTTCCTGTCACGTGGATCAAGGGATCTGTGGCTTTCCCTCGAGGCTGTCCCTCGAGGCTTTCCCACGAGGCTTTCCCACAGGGCTGTGCCACGTGCCACCTTGGTGGGAGTCGATCCTCGGCGTGAAAGACGAGCCGGTGAAGGGAAAAGAAGTTCCTCTGGAATGGACTGAGACATCTGGGGGACTCTTGGAATGGTGGCACGACCCTGGAGTTCCTCTCGCCTTTCCTGTTGAGAGGGCCTCCTCTTGAGATGCGACGGGAACGCCGGGAACTCTTTCCCGACGAAGCAGGGAAAGGATCCCTCATCTCGAGCTACGAGGCGGAAACGGGGCTCCTCTGGATGTGGGCGGGACCCTCGTGATTCCTCTCGAGTAGAGACGGGTATGTCGGGGAACTTCTTGATTTGCACCAAGGGTGTGAAGGACCCTTTCGAAGTTCCAGAGGTGAGGTGTGATCAGCCTCGAGACGCCTCAGCGGAAATGGGCCTCATCTCGCCTGGAGGGGAGAACCTCCTGGATTTTCTCCAGTTGCGGCAGGTCTTCTCGAGTTACGACGGGGACCTCAGGGACCCGCTCTGGTGGCCTCAGGAAAGGCCAGTCCCCATGCGAGTTGCTAGGGGACCTCTCGGGATTCCTCTCCCGTCCATGCCGGGGCCTCAGTCCTTGTGTGGAGTCGGGGCCGGAACCTGAGGATTCCTCTCCAGTGTTGCCATGGATCTTGGGGTGCTTCTGAGTCTCCCCAGGGGAGTCAGGCCTCGTCTCGAGTGGGGGCATGCACGTGCGCTTTCCTCCCGAGCTGCAGCAGTGGTGTCACGCTTCCTGTCACGTGGATCAAGGGATCTGTGGCTTTCCCTCGAGGCTGTCCCTCGAGGCTTTCCCACGAGGCTTTCCCACAGGGCTGTGCCACGTGCCACCTTGCTGTGAGTCGATCCTCGGCGTGACAGACGAGCCGGTGAAGGGAAAAGAGGTTCCTCTGGAATGGACTGAGACATCTGGGGGACTCTTGGAATGGTGGCACGACCCTGGAGTTCCTCTCGCCATTCCTGTTGAGAGGGCCTCCTCTTGAGATGCGACGGGAACGCCGGGAACTCTTTCCCGACGAAGCAGGGAAAGGATCCCTCATCTCGAGCTACGAGGCGGAAACGGGGCTACGCTGGATGTGGGCGGGACCCTCGTGATTCCTCTCGAGTGGAGACGGGTATGTCGGGGAACTTCTTGATTTGCACCAAGGGTGTGAAGGACCCTTTCGAAGTTCCAGAGGTGAGGTGTGATCAGCCTCGAGACACCTCAGCGGAAATGGGCCTCATCTCGCCTGGAGGGGAGAACCTCCTGGATTTTCTCCAGTTGCGGCAGGTCTTCTCGGGATACGACGGGGACCACAGGGACCCGCCCTGGTGGCCTCAGGAAAGGCCAGTCTCCATGCGAGTTGCTAGGGGACCTCTCGGGATTCCTCTCCCGTCCATGCCGGGGCCTCAGTCCTGGTGTGGAGTCGGGGCCGGAACCTGAGGATTTCTCTCCAGTGTTGCCATGGATCTTGGGGTGCTTCTGAGTCTCCCCAGGGGAGTCAGGCCTCGTCTCGAGCGGGGGCATGCACGTGCGCTTTCCTCCCGAGCTGCAGCAGTAGGGTCACGCTTCCTGTCACGTGGATCAAGGGATCTGTGGCTTTCCCTCGAGGCTGTCCCTCGAGGCTTTCCCACGAGGCTTTCCCACAGGGCTGTGCCACGTGCCACCTTGGTGTGAGTCGATCCTCGGCGTGAAAGACGAGCCGGTGAAGGGAAAAGAAGTTCCTCTGGAATGGACTGAGACATCTGGGGGACTCTTGGAATGGTGGCACGACCCTGGAGTTCCTCTCACCGTTCCTGTTGAGAGGGCCTCCTCTTGAGATGCGACGGGAACGCCGGGAACTCTTTCCCGACGAAGCAGGGAAAGGATCCCTCATCTCGAGCTACGAGGCGGAAACGGGGCTCCTCTGGATGTGGGCGGGACCCTCGTGATTCCTCTCGAGTGGAGACGGCTAGGTCGGGGAACTTCTTGATTTGCACCAAGGGTGTGAAGGACCCTTTCGAAGTTCAGAGGTGAGGTGTGATCAGCCTCGAGACGCCTCAGCGGAAATGGGCCTCATCTCGCCTGGAGGGGAGAACCTCCTGGATTTTCTCCAGTTGCGGCAGGTCTTCTCGAGTTACGACGGGGACCACAGGGACACGCACTGGTGGCCTCAGGAAAGGCCAGTCCCCATGCGAGTTGCTAGGGGACCTCTCGGGATTCCTCTCCCGTCCATGCCGGGGCCTCAGTCCTTGTGTGGAGTCAGGGCCGGAACCTGAGGATTCCTCTCCAGTGTTGCCATGGATCTTGGGGTGCTTCTGAGTCTCCACAGGGGAGTCAGGCCTCGTCTCGAGTGGGGGCATGCACGTGCGCTTTCCTCCCGAGCTGCAGCAGTAGTGTCACGCTTCCTGTCACGTGGATCAAGGGATCTGTGGCTTTCCCTCGAGGCTGTCCCTCGAGGCTTTCCCACGAGGCTTTCCCACAGGGCTGTGCCACGTGCCACCTTGGTGTGAGTCGATCCTCGGCGTGAAAGACGAGCCGGTGAAGGGAAAAGAGGTTCCTCTGGAATGGACTGAGACATCTGGGGGACTCTTGGAATGGTGGCACGACCCTGGAGTTCCTCTCGCCATTCCTGTTGAGAGGGCCTCCTCTTGAGATGCGACGGGAACGCCGGGAACTCTTTCCCGACGAAGCAGGGAAAGGATCCCTCATCTCGAGCTACGAGGCGGAAACGGGGCTCCTCTGGATGTGGGCGGGACCCTCGTGATTCCTCTCGAGTGGAGACGGCTACGTCGGGGAACTTCTGGATTTGCACCAAGGGTGTGAAGGACCCTTTCGAAGTTCCAGAGGTGAGGTGTGATCAGCCTCGAGACGCCTCAGTGGAAATGGGCCTCATCTCGCCTGGAGGGGAGAACCTCCTGGATTTTCTCGAGTTGCGGCAGGTCTTCTCGAGTTACGACGGGGACCTCAGGGACCCGCTCTGGTGGCCTCAGGAAAGGCCAGTCCCCATGCGAGTTGCTAGGGGACCTCTCGGGATTCCTCTCCCGTCCATGCCGGGGCCTCAGTCCTTGTGTGGAGTCGGGGCCGGAACCTGAGGATTCCTCTCCAGTGTTGCCATGGATCTTGGGGTGCTTCTGAGTCTCCCCAGGGGAGTCAGGCCTCGTCTCGAGTGGGGGCATGCACGTGCGCTTTCCTCCCGAGCTGCAGCAGTAGTGTCACGCTTCCTGTCACGTGGATCAAGGGATCTGTGGCTTTCCCTCGAGGCTGTCCCTCGAGGCTTTCCCACGAGGCTTTCCCACAGGGCTGTGCCACGTGCCACCTTGGTGTGAGTCGATCCTCGGCGTGACAGACGAGCCTGTGAAGGGAAAAGAGGTTCCTCTGGAATGGACTGAGACATCTGGGGGACTCTTGGAATGGTGGCACGACCCTGGAGTTCCTCTCGCCATTCCTGTTGAGAGGGCCTCCTCTTGAGATGCGACGGGAACGCCGGGAACTCTTTCCCGACGAAGCAGGGAAAGGATCCCTCATCTCGAGCTACGAGGCGGAAACGGGGCTCCTCTGGATGTGGGCGGGACCCTCGTGATTCCTCTCGAGTGGAGACGGCTAGGTCGGGGAACTTCTTGATTTGCACCAAGGGTGTGAAGGACCCTTTCGAAGTTCCAGAGGTGAGGTGTGATCAGCCTCGAGACGCCTCAGCGGAAATGGGCCTCATCTCGCCTGGAGGGGAGAACCTCCTGGATTTTCTCGAGTTGCGGCAGGTCTTCTCGAGATACGACGGGGACCACAGGGACCCGCACTGGTGGCCTCAGGAAAGGCCAGTCTCCATGCGAGTTGCTAGGGGACCTCTCGGGATTCCTCTCCCGTCCATGCTGGGGCCTCAGTCCTTGTGTGGAGTCGGGGCCGGAACCTGAGGATTCCTCTCCAGTGTTGCCATGGATCTTGGGGTGCTTCTGAGTCTCCCCAGGGGAGTCAGGCCTCGTCTCGAGTGGGGGCATGCACGTGCGCTTTCCTCCCGAGCTGCAGCAGTAGTCTCACGCTTCCTGTCACGTGGATCAATGGATCTGTGGCTTTCCCTCGAGGCTGTCCCTCGAGGCTTTCCCACGAAGCTTTCCCACAGGGCTGTGCCACGTGCCACCTTAGTGTGAGTCGATCCTCGGCGTGAAAGACGAGCCGGTGAAGGGAAAAGAGGTTCCTCTGGAATGGACTGAGACATCTGGGGGACTCTTGGAATGGTGGCACGACCCTGGAGTTCCTCTCGCCGTTCCTGTTGAGAGGGCCTCCTCTTGAGATGCGACGGGAATGCCGGGAACTCTTTCCCGACGAAGCAGGGAAAGGATCCCTCATCTCGAGCTACGAGGCGGAAACGGGGCTCCTCTGGATGTGGGCGGGACCCTCGTGATTCCTCTCGAGTGGAGACGGCTAGGTCGGGGAACTTCTGGATTTGCACGAAAGGTGTGAAGGACCCTTTCGAAGTTCCAGAGGTGAGGTGTGATCAGCCTCGAGACGCCTCAGCGGAAATGGGCCTCATCTCGCCTGGAGGGGAGAACCTCCTGGATTTTCTCGAGTTGCGGCAGGTCTTCTCGAGTTACGACGGGGACCTCAGGGACCCGCTCTGGTGCCCTCAGGAAAGGCCAGTCCCCATGCGAGTTGCTAGGGGACCTCTCGGGATTCCTCTCCCGTCCATGCCGGGGCCTCAGTCCTTGTGTGGAGTCGGGGCCGGAACCTGAGGATTCCTCTCCAGTGTTGCCATGGATCTTGGGGTGCTTCTGAGTCTCCCCAGGGGAGTCAGGCCTCGTCTCGAGTGGGGGCATGCACGAGCGCTTTCCTCCCGAGCTGGAGCAGTAGGGTCACGCTTCCTGTCACGTGGATCAAGGGATCTGTGGCTTTCCCTCGAGGCTGTCCCTCGAGGCTTTCCCACGAGGCTTTCCCACAGGGCTGTGCCACGTGCCACCTTGGTGTGAGTCGATCCTCGGCGTGAAAGACGAGCCGGTGAAGGGAAAAGAAGTTCCTCTGGAATGGACTGAGACATCTGGGGGACTCTTGGAATGGTGGCACGACCCTGGAGTTCCTCTCGCCGTTCCTGTTGAGAGGGCCTCCTCTTGAGATGCGACGGGAACGCCGGGAACTCTTTCCCGACGAAGCAGGGAAAGGATCCCTCATCTCGAGCTACGAGGCGGAAACGGGGCTCCTCTGGATGTGGGCGGGACCCTCGTGATTCCTCTCGAGTAGAGACGGGTATGTCGGGGAACTTCTTGATTTGCACCAAGGGTGTGAAGGACCCTTTCGAAGTTCCAGAGGTGAGGTGTGATCAGCCTCGAGACGCCTCAGCGGAAATGGGCCTCATCTCGCCTGGAGGGGAGAACCTCCTGGATTTTCTCCAGTTGCGGCAGGTCTTCTCGAGTTACGACGGGGACCTCAGGGACCCGCTCTGGTGGCCTCAGGAAAGGCCAGTCCCCATGCGAGTTGCTAGGGGACCTCTCGGGATTCCTCTCCCGTCCATGCCGGGGCCTCAGTCCTTGTGTGGAGTCGGGGCCGGAACCTGAGGATTCCTCTCCAGTGTTGCCATGGATCTTGGGGTGCTTCTGAGTCTCCCCAGGGGAGTCAGGCCTCGTCTCGAGTGGGGGCATGCACGTGCGCTTTCCTCCAGAGCTGCAGCAGTAGTGTCACGCTTCCTGTCACGTGGATCAAGGGATCTGTGGCTTTCCCTCGAGGCTGTCCCTCGAGGCTTTCCCACGAGGCTTTCCCACAGGGCTGTGCCACGTGCCACCTTGGTGTGAGTCGATCCTCGGCGTGAAAGACGAGCCGGTGAAGGGAAAAGAGGTTCCTCTGGAATGGACTGAGACATCTGGGGGACTCTTGGAATGGTGGCACGACCCTGGAGTTCCTCTCGCCGTTCCTGTTGAGAGGGCCTCCTCTTGAGATGCGACGGGAACGCCGGGAACTCTTTCCCGACGAAGCAGGGAAAGGATCCCTCATCTCGAGCTACGAGGCGGAAACGGGGCTCCTCTGGATGTGGGCGGGACACTCGTGATTCCTCTCGAGTGGAGACGGCTAGGTCGGAGAACTTCTTGATTTGCACCAAGGGTGTGAAGGACCCTTTCGAAGTTCCAGAGATGAGGTGTGATCAGCCTCGAGACGCCTCAGCGGAAATGGGCCTCATCTCGCCTGGAGGGGAGAACCTCCTGGATTTTCTCGAGTTGCGGCAGGTCTTCTCGAGTTACGACGGGGACCTCAGGGACCCGCTCTGGTGGCCTCAGGAAAGGCCAGTCCCCATGCGAGTTGCTAGGGGACCTCTCGGGATTCCTCTCCCATCCATGCCGGGGCCTCAGTCCTTGTGTGGAGTCGGGGCCGGAACCTGAGGATTCCTCTCCAGTGTTGCCATGGATCTTGGGGTGCTTCTGAGTCTCCCCAGGGGAGTCAGGCCTCGTCTCGAGTGGGGGCATGCACGTGCGCTTTCCTCCCGAGCTGCAGCAGTGGTGTCACGCTTCCTGTCACGTGGATCAAGGGATCTGTGGCTTTCCCTCGAGGCTGTCCCTCGAGGCTTTCCCACGAGGCTTTCCCACAGGGCTGTGCCACGTGCCACCTTGCTGTGAGTCGATCCTCGGCGTGACAGACGAGCCGGTGAAGGGAAAAGAGGTTCCTCTGGAATGGACTGAGACATCTGGGGGACTCTTGGAATGGTGGCACGACCCTGGAGTTCCTCTCGCCATTCCTGTTGAGAGGGCCTCCTCTTGAGATGCGACGGGAACGCCGGGAACTCTTTCCCGACGAAGCAGGGAAAGGATCCCTCATCTCGAGCTACGAGGCGGAAACGGGGCTCCTCTGGATGTGGGCGGGACCCTCGTGATTCCTCTCGAGTGGAGACGGGTATGTCGGGGAACTTCTTGATTTGCACCAAGGGTGTGAAGGACCCTTTCGAAGTTCCAGAGGTGAGGTGTGATCAGCCTCGAGACACCTCAGCGGAAATGGGCCTCATCTCGCCTGGAGGGGAGAACCTCCTGGATTTTCTCCAGTTGCGGCAGGTCTTCTCGAGATACGACGGGGACCACAGGGACCCGCCCTGGTGGCCTCAGGAAAGGCCAGTCTCCATGCGAGTTGCTAGGGGACCTCTCGGGATTCCTCTCCCGTCCATGCCGGGGCCTCAGTCCTGGTGTGGAGTCGGGGCCGGAACCTGAGGATTTCTCTCCAGTGTTGCCATGGATCTTGGGGTGCTTCTGAGTCTCCCCAGGGGAGTCAGGCCTCGTCTCGAGTGGGGGCATGCACGTGCGCTTTCCTCCCGAGCTGCAGCAGTAGGGTCACGCTTCCTGTCACGTGGATCAAGGGATCTGTGGCTTTCCCTCGAGGCTGTCCCTCGAGGCTTTCCCACGAGGCTTTCCCACAGGGCTGTGCCACGTGCCACCTTGGTGTGAGTCGATCCTCGGCGTGAAAGACGAGCCGGTGAAGGGAAAAGAAGTTCCTCTGGAATGGACTGAGACATCTGGGGGACTCTTGGAATGGTGGCACGACCCTGGAGTTCCTCTCACCGTTCCTGTTGAGAGGGCCTCCTCTTGAGATGCGACGGGAACGCCGGGAACTCTTTCCCGACGAAGCAGGGAAAGGATCCCTCATCTCGAGCTACGAGGCGGAAACGGGGCTCCTCTGGATGTGGGCGGGACCCTCGTGATTCCTCTCGAGTGGAGACGGCTAGGTCGGGGAACTTCTTGATTTGCACCAAGGGTGTGAAGGACCCTTTCGAAGTTCAGAGGTGAGGTGTGATCAGCCTCGAGACGCCTCAGCGGAAATGGGCCTCATCTCGCCTGGAGGGGAGAACCTCCTGGATTTTCTCCAGTTGCGGCAGGTCTTCTCGAGTTACGACGGGGACCACAGGGACACGCACTGGTGGCCTCAGGAAAGGCCAGTCCCCATGCGAGTTGCTAGGGGACCTCTCGGGATTCCTCTCCCGTCCATGCCGGGGCCTCAGTCCTTGTGTGGAGTCAGGGCCGGAACCTGAGGATTCCTCTCCAGTGTTGCCATGGATCTTGGGGTGCTTCTGAGTCTCCACAGGGGAGTCAGGCCTCGTCTCGAGTGGGGGCATGCACGTGCGCTTTCCTCCCGAGCTGCAGCAGTAGTGTCACGCTTCCTGTCACGTGGATCAAGGGATCTGTGGCTTTCCCTCGAGGCTGTCCCTCGAGGCTTTCCCACGAGGCTTTCCCACAGGGCTGTGCCACGTGCCACCTTGGTGTGAGTCGATCCTCGGCGTGAAAGACGAGCCGGTGAAGGGAAAAGAGGTTCCTCTGGAATGGACTGAGACATCTGGGGGACTCTTGGAATGGTGGCACGACCCTAGAGTTCCTCTCGCCATTCCTGTTGAGAGGGCCTCCTCTTGAGATGCGACGGGAACGCCGGGAACTCTTTCCCGACGAAGCAGGGAAAGGATCCCTCATCTCGAGCTACGAGGCGGAAACGGGGCTCCTCTGGATGTGGGCGGGACCCTCGTGATTCCTCTCGAGTCGAGACGGCTAGGTCGGGGAACTTCTTGATTTGCACCAAGGGTGTGAAGGACCCTTTCGAAGTTCCAGAGGTGAGGTGTGATCAGCCTCGAGACGCCTCAGCGGAAATGGGCCTCATCTCGCCTGGAGGGGAGAACCTCCTGGATTTTCTCGAGTTGCGGCAGGTCTTCTCGAGTTACGACTGGGACCTCAGGGACCCGCTCTGGTGGCCTCAGGAAAGGCCAGTCCCCATGCGAGTTGCTAGGGGACCTCTCGGGATTCCTCTCCCGTCCATGCCGGGGCCTCAGTCCTTGTGTGGAGTCGGGGCCGGAACCTGAGGATTCCTCGCCAGTGTTGCCATGGATCTTGGGGTGCTTCTGAGTCTCCCCAGGGGAGTCAGGCCTCGTCTCGAGTGGGGGCATGCACGTGCGCTTTCCTCCCGAGCTGCAGCAGTAGTGTCACGCTTCCTGTCACGTGGATCAAGGGATCTGTGGCTTTCCCTCGAGGCTGTCCCTCGAGGCTTTCCCACGAGGCTTTCCCACAGGGCTGTGCCACGTGCCACCTTGGTGTGAGTCGATCCTCGGCGTGAAAGACGAGCCGGTGAAGGGAAAAGAGTTTCCTCTGGAATGGACTGAGACATCTGGGGGACGCTTGGAATGGTGGCACGACCCTGGAGTTCCTCTCGCCATTCCTGTTGAGAGGGCCTCCTCTTGAGATGCGACGGGAACGCCGGGAACTCTTTCCCGACGAAGCAGGGAAAGGATCCCTCATCTCGAGCTACGAGGCGGAAACGGGGCTCCTCTGGATGTGGGCGGGACCCTCGTGATTCCTCTCGAGTGGAGACGGCTACGTCGGGGAACTTCTGGATTTGCACCAAGGGTGTGAAGGACCCTTTCGAAGTTCCAGAGGTGAGGTGTGATCAGCCTCGAGACGCCTCAGTGGAAATGGGCCTCATCTCGCCTGGAGGGGAGAACCTCCTGGATTTTCTCGAGTTGCGGCAGGTCTTCTCGAGTTACGACGGGGACCTCAGGGACCCGCTCTGGTGGCCTCAGGAAAGGCCAGTCCCCATGCGAGTTGCTAGGGGACCTCTCGGGATTCCTCGCCCGTCCATGCCGGGGCCTCAGTCCTTGTGTGGAGTCGGGGCCGGAACCTGAGGATTCCTCTCCAGTGTTGCCATGGATCTTGGGGTGCTTCTGAGTCTCCCCAGGGGAGTCAGGCCTCGTCTCGAGTGGGGGCATGCACGTGCGCTTTCCTCCCGAGCTGCAGCAGTAGTGTCACGCTTCCTGTCACGTGGATCAAGGGATCTGTGGCTTTCCCTCGAGGCTGTCCCTCGAGGCTTTCCCACGAGGCTTTCCCACAGGGCTGTGCCACGTGCCACCTTGGTGTGAGTCGATCCTCGGCGTGAAAGACGAGCCGGTGAAGGGAAAATAGGTTCCTCTGGAATGGACTGAGACATCTGGGGGACTCTTGGAATGGTGGCACGACCCTGGAGTTCCTCTCGCCGTTCCTGTTGAGAGGGCCTCCTCTTGAGATGCGACGGGAACGCCGGGAACTCTTTCCCGACGAAGCAGGGAAAGGATCCCTCATCTCGAGCTACGAGGCGGAAACGGGGCTCCTCTGGATGTGGGCGGGACCCTCGTGATTCCTCTCGAGTGGAGACGGCTAGGTCGGGGAACTTCTTGATTTGCACCAAGGGTGTGAAGGACCCTTTCGAAGTTCCAGAGATGAGGTGTGATCAGCCTCGAGACGCCTCAGCGGAAATGGGCCTCATCTCGCCTGGAGGGGAGAACCTCCTGGATTTTCTCGACTTGCGGCAGGTCTTCTCGAGTTACGACGGGGACCTCAGGGACCCGCTCTGGTGGCCTCAGGAAAGGCCAGTCCCCATGCGAGTTGCTAGGGGACCTCTCGGGATTCCTCTCCCGTCCATGCCGGGGCCTCAGTCCTTGTGTGGAGTCGGGGCCGGAACCTGAGGATTCCTCTCCAGTGTTGCCATGGATCTTGGGGTGCTTCTGAGTCTCCCCAGGGGAGTCAGGCCTCGTCTCGAGTGGGGGCATGCACGTGCGCTTTCCTCCCGAGCTGCAGCAGTAGGGTCACGCTTCCTGTCACGTGGATCAAGGGATCTGTGGCTTTCCCTCGAGGCTGTCCCTCGAGGCTTTCCCACGAGGCTTTCCCACAGGGCTGTGCCACGTGCCACCTTGGTGTGAGTCGATCCTCGGCGTGAAAGACGAGCCGGTGAAGGGAAAAGAAGTTCCTCTGGAATGGACTGAGACATCTGGGGGACTCTTGGAATGGTGGCACGACCCTGGAGTTCCTCTCACCGTTCCTGTTGAGAGGGCCTCCTCTTGAGATGCGACGGGAACGCCGGGAACTCTTTCCCGACGAAGCAGGGAAAGGATCCCTCATCTCGAGCTACGAGGCGGAAACGGGGCTCCTATGGATGTGGGCGGGACCCTCGTGATTCCTCTCGAGTGGAGACGGCTAGGTCGGGGAACTTCTTGATTTGCACCAAGGGTGTGAAGGACCCTTTCGAAGTTCCAGAGGTGAGGTGTGATCAGCCTCGAGACGCCTCAGCGGAAATGGGCCTCATCTCGCCTGGAGGGGAGAACCTCCTGGATTTTCTCGAGTTGCGGCAGGTCTTCTCGAGTTACGACGGGGACCACAGGGACACGCACTGGTGGCCTCAGGAAAGGCCAGTCCCCATGCGAGTTGCTAGGGGACCTCTCGGGATTCCTCTCCCGTCCATGCCGGGGCCTCAGTCCTTGTGTGGAGTCAGGGCCGGAACCTGAGGATTCCTCTCCAGTGTTGCCATGGATCTTGGGGTGCTTCTGAGTCTCCCCAGGGGAGTCAGGCCTCGTCTCGAGTGGGGGCATGCACGTGCGCTTTCCTCCCGAGCTGCAGCAGTAGTGTCACGCTTCCTGTCACGTGGATCAAGGGATCTGTGGCTTTCCCTCGAGGCTGTCCCTCGAGGCTTTCCCACGAGGCTTTTCCACAGGGCTGTGCCACGTGCCACCTTGGTGTGAGTCGATCCTCGGCGTGAAAGACGAGCCGGTGAAGGGAAAAGAGGTTCCTCTGGAATGGACTGAGACATCTGGGGGAATCTTGGAATGGTGGCACGACCCTGGAGTTCCTCTCGCCGTTCCTGTTGAGAGGGCCTCCTCTTGAGATGCGACGGGAACGCCGGGAACTCTTTCCCGACGAAGCAGGGAAAGGATCCCTCATCTCGAGCTACGAGGCGGAAACGGGGCTCCTCTGGATGTGGGCGGGACCCTCGTGATTCCTCTCGAGTGGAGACGGCTAGGTCGGGGAACTTCTTGATTTGCACCAAGGGTGTGAAGGACCCTTTCGAAGTTCCAGAGGTGAGGTGTGATCAGCCTCGAGATGCCTCAGCGGAAATGGGCCTCATCTCGCCTGGAGGGGGAACCTCCTGGATTTTCTCGAGTTGCGGCAGGTCTTCTCGAGTTACGACTGGGACCTCAGGGACCCGCTCTGGTGGCCTCAGGAAAGGCCAGTCCCCATGCGAGTTGCTAGGGGACCTCTCGGGATTCCTCTCCCGTCCATGCCGGGGCCTCAGTCCTTGTGTGGAGTCGGGGCCGGAACCTGAGGATTCCTCGCCAGTGTTGCCATGGATCTTGGGGTGCTTCTGAGTCTCCCCAGAGGAGTCAGGCCTCGTCTCGAGTGGGGGCATGCACGTGCGCTTTCCTCCCGAGCTACAGCAGTAGTGTCACGCTTCCTGTCACGTGGATCAAGGGATCTGTGGCTTTCCCTCGAGGCTGTCCCTCGAGGCTTTCCCACGAGGCTTTCCCACAGGGCTGTGCCACGTGCCACCTTGGTGTGAGTCGATCCTCGGCGTGAAAGACGAGCCGGTGAAGGGAAAAGAGTTTCCTCTGGAATGGACTGAGACATCTGGGGGACTCTTGGAATGGTGGCACGACCCTGGAGTTCCTCTCGCCATTCCTGTTGAGAGGGCCTCCTCTTGAGATGCGACGGGAACGCCGGGAACTCTTTCCCGACGAAGCAGGGAAAGGATCCCTCATCTCGAGCTACGAGGCGGAAACGGGGCTCCTCTGGATGTGGGCGGGACCCTCGTGATTCCTCTCGAGTGGAGACGGCTACGTCGGGGAACTTCTGGATTTGCACCAAGGGTGTGAAGGACCCTTTCGAAGTTCCAGAGGTGAGGTGTGATCAGCCTCGAGACGCCTCAGCGGAAATGGGCCTCATCTCGCCTGGAGGGGAGAACCTCCTGGATTTTCTCGAGTTGCGGCAGGTCTTCTCGAGTTACGACGGGGACCTCAGGGACCCGCTCTGGTGGCCTCAGGAAAGGCCAGTCCCCATGCGAGTTGCTAGGGGACCTCTCGGGATTCCTCTCCCGTCCATGCCGGGGCCTCAGTCCTTGTGTGGAGTCGGGGCCGGAACCTGAGGATTCCTCTCCAGTGTTGCCATGGATCTTGGGGTGCTTCTGAGTCTCCCCAGGGGAGTCAGGCCTCGTCTCGAGTGGGGGCATGCACGTGCGCTTTCCTCCCGAGATGCAGCAGTAGTGTCACGCTTCCTGTCACGTGGATCAAGGGATCTGTGGCTTTCCCTCGAGGCTGTCCCTCGAGGCTTTCCCACGAGGCTTTCCCACAGGGCTTTGCCACGTGCCACCTTGGTGTGAGTCGATCCTCGGCGTGAAAGACGAGCCGGTGAAGGGAAAAGAGTTTCCTCTGGAATGGACTGAGACATCTGGGGGACTCTTGGAATGGTGGCACGACCCTGGAGTTCCTCTCGCCGTTCCTGTTGAGAGGGCCTCCTCTTGAGATGCGACGGGAACGCCGGGAACTCTTTCCCGACGAAGCAGGGAAAGGATCCCTCATCTCGAGCTACGAGGCGGAAACGGGGCTCCTCTGGATGTGAGCGGGACCCTCGTGATTCCTCTCGAGTGGAGACGGCTAGGTCGGGGAACTTCTGGATTTGCACCAAGGGTGTGAAGGACCCTTTCGAAGTTCCAGAGGTGTGGTGTGATCAGCCTCGAGACGCCTCAGCGGAAATGGGCCTCATCTAGCCTGGAGGGGAGAACCTCCTGGATTTTCTCCAGTTGCGGCAGGTCTTCTCGAGTTACGACGGGGACCTCAGGGACCCACTCTGGTGGCCTCAGGAAAGGCCAGTCCCCATGCGAGTTGCTAGGGGACCTCTCGGGATTCCTCTCCCGTCCATGCCGGGGGCCTCAGTCCTTGTGTGGAGTCGTGGCCGGAACCTGAGGTTTCCTCTCCAGTGTTGCCATGGATCTTGGGGTGCTTCTGAGTCTCCCCAGGGGAGTCAGGCATCGTCTCGAGTGGGGGCATGCACGTGCGCTTTCCTCCCGAGCTGCAGCAGTAGTGTCACGCTTCCTGTCACGTGGATCAAGGGATCTGTGGCTTTCCCTCGAGGATGTCCCTCGAGGCTTTCCCACGAGGCTTTCCCACAGGGCTGTGCCACGTGCCACCTTGGTGTGAGTCGATCCTCGGCGTGAAAGACGAGCCGGTGAAGGGAAAAGAGGTTCCTCTGGAATGGACTGAGACATCTGGGGGACTCTTGCAATGGTGGCACGACCCTGGAGTTCCTCTCGCCGTTCCTGTTGAGAGGGCCTCCTCTTGAGATGCGACGGGAACGCCGGGAACTCTTTCCCGACGAAGCAGGGAAAGGATCCCTCATCTCGAGCTACGAGGCGGAAACGGGGCTCCTCTGGATGTGGGCGGGACCCTCGTGATTCCTCTCGAGTGGAGACGGCTAGGTCGGGGAACTTCTGGATTTGCACCAAGGGTGTGAAGGACCCTTTCGAATTTCCAGAGGTGAGGTGTGATCAGCCTCGAGACGCCTCAGTGGAAATGGGCCTCATCTCGCCTGGAGGGGAGAACCTCCTGGATTTTCTCGAGTTGCGGCAGGTCTTCTCGAGTTACGACGGGGACCTCAGGGACCCGCTCTGGTGGCCTCAGGAAAGGCCAGTCCCCATGCGAGTTGCTAGGGGACCTCTCGGGATTCCTCTCCCGTCCATGCCGGGGCCTCAGTCCTTGTGTGGAGTCGGGGCCGGAACCTGAGGATTCCTCTCCAGTGTTGCCATGGATCTTGGGGTGCTTCTGAGTCTCCCCAGGGGAGTCAGGCCTCGTCTCGAGTTGGGGCATGCACGTGCGCTTTCCTCCCGAGCTGCAGCAGTAGTGTCACGCTTCCTGTCACGTGGATCAAGGGATCTGTGGCTTTCCCTCGAGGCTGTCCCTCGAGGCTTTCCCACGAGGCTTTCCCACAGGGCTGTGCCACGTGCCACCTTGGTGGGAGTCGATCCTCGGCGTGAAAGAAGAGCCGGTGAAGGGAAAAGAGGTTCCTCTGGAATGGACTGAGACATCTGGGGGACTCTTGGAATGGTGGCACGACCCTGGAGTTCCTCTCGCCGTTCCTGTTGAGAGGGCCTCCTCTTGAGATGCGACGGGAACGCCGGGAACTCTTTCCCGACGAAGCAGGGAAAGGATCCCTCATCTCGAGCTACGAGGTGGAAACGGGGCTCCTCTGGATGTGGGCGGGACCCTCGTGATTCCTCTCGAGTGGAGACGGCTAGGTCGGGGAACTTCTGGATTTGCACCAAGGGTGTGAAGGACCCTTTCGAAGTTCCAGAGGTGAGGTGTGATCAGCCTCGAGACGCCTCAGCGGAAATGGGCCTCATCTCGCCTGGAGGGGAGAACCTCCTGGATTTTCTCGAGTTGCGGCAGGTCTTCTCGAGTTACGACGGGGACCTCAGGGACCCGCTCTGGTGGCCTCAGGAAAGGCCAGTCCCCATGCGAGTTGCTAGGGGACCTCTCGGGATTCCTCTCCCGTCCATGCCGGGGCCTCAGTCCTTGTGTGGAGTCGGGGCCGGAACCTGAGGATTCCTCTCCAGTGTTGCCATGGATCTTGGGGTGCTTCTGAGTCTCCCCAGGGGAGTCAGGCCTCGACTCGAGTGGGGGCATGCACGTGCGCTTTCCTCCCGAGCAGCAGCAGTAGTGTCACGCTTCCTGTCACGTGGATCAAGGGATCTCTGGCGTTCCCTCGAGGATGTCCCTCGAGGCTTTCCCACGAGGCTTTCCCACAGGGCTGTGCCACGAGCCACCTTGGTGTGAGTCCATCCTCGGCGTGAAAGACGAGCCGGTGAAGGGAAAAGTGGTTCCTCTGGAATGGACTGAGACATCTGGGGGACTCTTGGAATGGTGGCACGACCCTAGAGTTCCTCTCGCCGTTCCTGTTGAGAGGGCTTCCTCTTGAGAAGCGACGGGAACGCCGGGAACTCTTTCCCGACGAAGCAGGGAAAGGATCCCTCATCTCGAGCTACGAGGCGGAAACGGGGCTCCTCTGGATGTGGGCGGGACCCTCGTGATTCCTCTCGAGTGGAGACGGCTAGGTCGGGGAACTTCTGGATTTCCACAAGGGTGTGAAGGACCCTTTCGATGTTCCAGAGGTGAGGTGTGATCAGCCTCGAGACGCCTCAGCGGAAATGGGCCTCATCTCGCCTGGAGGGGAGAACCTCCTGGATTTTCTCGAGTTGCGGCAGGTCTTCTCGAGTTACGACGGGGACCTCAGGGACCCGCTCTGGTGGCCTCAGGAAAGGCCAGTCCCCATGCGAGTGGCTAGGGGACCTCTCGGGATTCCTCTCCCGTCCATGCCGGGGCCTCAGTCCTTGTGTGGAGTCGGGGCCGGAACCTGAGGATTCCTCTCCAGTGTTGCCATGGATCTTGGGGTGCTTCTGATTCTCCCCAGGGGAGTCAGGCCTCGTCTCGAGTGGGGGCATGAACGTGCGCTTTCCTCCCGAGCTGCAGCAGTAGTGTCACGCTTCCTGTCACGTGGATCAAGGGATCTGTGGCTTTCCCTCGAGGCTGTCCCTCGAGGCTTTCCCACGAGGCTTTCCCACAGGGCTGTGCCACGTGCCACCTTGGTGGGAGTCGATCCTCGGCGTGAAAGACGAGCCGGTGAAGGGAAAAGAGTTTCCTAAGGAATGGACTGAGACATCTGGGGGACTCTTGGAATGGTGGCACGACCCTGGAGTTCCTCTCGCCATTCCTGTTGAGAGGGCCTCCTCTTGAGATGCGACGGGAACGCCGGGAACTCTTTCCCGACGAAGCAGGGAAAGGATCCCTCATCTCGAGCTACGAGGTGGAAACGGGGCTCCTCTGGATGTGGGCGGGACCCTCGTGATTCCTCTCGAGTGGAGACGGCTAGGTCGGGGAACTTCTGGATTTGCACCAAGGGTGTGAAGGACCCTTTCGAAGTTCCAGAGGTGAGGTGTGATCAGCCTCGAGACGCCTCAGTGGAAATGGGCCTCATCTCCCCTGGAGGGGAGAACCTCCTGGATTTTCTCCAGTTGCGGCAGGTCTTCTCGAGTTACGAGGGGGACCTCAGAGACCCGCTCTGGTGGCCTCAGGAAAGGCCAGTCCCCATGCGAGTTGCTACGGGACCTCTCGGGATTCCTCTCCCGTCCATGCCGGGGCCTCAGTCCTTGTGTGGAGTCGGGGCCGGAACCTGAGGATTCCTCTCCAGTGTTGCCATGGATCTGGGGGTGCTTCTGAGTCTCCCCAGGGGAGTCAGGCCTCGTCTCGAGTGGGGGCATGCACGTGCGCTTTCCTCCCGAGCTGCAGCAGTAGTGTCACGCTTCCTGTCACGTGGATCAAGGGATCTGTGGCTTTCCCTCGAGGCTGTCCCTCGAGGCTTTCCCACGAGGCTTTCCCACAGGGCTGTGCCACGTGCCACCTTGGTGTGAGTCGATCCTCGGCGTGAAAGACGAGCCGGTGAAGGGAAAAGAGGTTCCTCTGGAATGGACTGAGACATCTGGGGGACTCTTGGAATGGTGGCACGACCCTGGAGTTCCTCTCGCCATTCCTGTTGAGAGGGCCTCCTCTTGAGATGCGACGGGAACGCCGGGAACTCTTTCCCGACGAAGCAGGGAAAGGATCCCTCATCTCGAGCTACGAGGCGGAAACGGGGCTCCTCTGGATGTGGGCGGGACCCTCGTGATTCCTCTCGAGTCGAGACGGCTAGGTCGGGGAACTTCTGGATTTGCACCTAGGGTGTGAAGGACCCTTTCGAAGTTCCAGAGGTGAGGTGTGATCAGCCTCGAGACGCCTCAGCGGAAATGGGCCTCATCTCGCCTGGAGGGGAGAACCTCCTGGATTTTCTCCAGTTGCGGCAGGTCTTCTCGAGTTACGACGGGGACCTCAGGGACCCGCTCTGGTGGCCTCAGGAAAGGCCAGTCCCCATGCGAGTTGCTAGGGGACCTCTCGGGATTCCTCTCCCGTCCATGCCGGGGCCTCAGTCCTTGTGTGGAGTCGGGGCCGGAACCTGAAGATTCCTCTCCAGTGTTGTCATGGATCTTGGGGTGCTTCTGAGTCTCCCCAGGGGAGTCAGGCTTCGTCTCGAGTGGGGGCATGCACGTGCGCTTTCCTCCCGAGCTGCAGCAGTAGTGTCACGCTTCCTGTCACTTGGATCAAGGGATCTGTGGCTTTCCCTCGAGGCTGTCCCTCGAAGCTTTCCCACGAGGCTTTCCCACAGGGCTGTGCCACGTGCCACCTTGGTGGGAGTCGATCCTCTGCGTGAAAGACGAGCCGGTGAAGGGAAAAGAGGTTCCTCTGGAATGGACTGAGACATCTGGGGGACTCTTGGAATGGTGGCACGACCCTGGAGTTCCTCTCGCCGTTCCTGTTGAGAGGGCCTCCTCTTGAGATGCGACGGGAACGCCGGGAACTCTTTCCCGACGAAGCAGGGAAAGGATCCCTCATCTCGAGCTACGAGGCGGAAACGGGGCTCCTCTGGATGTGGGCGGGACCGTCGTGATTCCTCTCGAGTGGAGACGGCTAGGTCGGGGAACTTCTTGATTTGCACCAAGGGTGTGAAGGACCCTTTCGAAGTTCCAGAGGTGAGGTGTGATCAGCCTCGAGACGCCTCAGCGGAAATGGGCCTCATCTCGCCTGGAGGGGAGAACCTCCTGGATTTTCTCGAGTTGCGGCAGGTCTTCTCGAGTTACGACGGGGACCTCAGGGACCCGCTCTGGTGGCCTCAGGAAAGGCCAGTCCCCATGCGAGTTGCTAGGGGACCTCTCGGGATTCCTCTCCCGTCCATGCCGGGGCCTCAGTCCTTGTGTGGAGTCGGGGCCGGAACCTGAGGATTCCTCGCCAGTGTTGCCATGGATCTTGGGGTGCTTCTGAGTCTCCCCAGGGGAGTCAGGCCTCGTCTCGAGTGGGGGCATGCACGTGCGCTTTCCTCCCGAGCTGCAGCAGTAGTGTCACGCTTCCTGTCTCGTGGATCAAGGGATCTGTGGCTTTCCCTCGAGGCTGTCCCTCGAGGCTTTCCCACGAGGCTTTCCCACAGGGCTGTGCCACGTGCCACCTTGGTGTGAGTCGATCCTCGGCGTGAAAGACGAGCCGGTGAAGGGAAAATAGGTTCCTCTGGAATGGACTGAGACATCTGGGGGACTCTTGGAATGGTGGCACGACCCTGGAGTTCCTCTCGTCATTCCTGTTGAGAGGGCCTCCTCTTGAGATGCGACGGGAACGCCGGGAACTCTCTCCCGACGAAGCAGGGAAAGGATCCCTCATCTCGAGCTACGAGGCGGAAACGGGGCTCCTCTGGATGTGGGCGGGACCCTCGTGATTCCTCTCGAGTGGAGACGGCTAGGTCGGGGAACTTCTGGATTTGCACCAAGGGTGTGAAGGACCCTTTCGAAGTTCCAGAGGTGAGGTGTGATCAGCCTCGAGACGCCTCAGCGGAAATGGGCCTCATCTCGCCTGGAGGGGAGAACCTCCTGGATTTTCTCCAGTTGCGGCAGGTCTTCTCGAGTTACGACGGGGACCTCAGGGACCCGCTCTGGTGGCCTCAGGAAAGGCCAGTCCCCATGCGAGTTGCTAGGGGACCTCTCGGGATTCCTCTCCTGTCCATGCCGGGGCCTCAGTCCTTGTGTGGAGTCGGGGCTGGAACCTGAGGATTCCTCTCCAGTGTTGCCATGGATCTTGGGGTGCTTCTGAGTCTCCCCAGGGGAGTCAGGCCTCGTCTCGAGTGGGGGCATGCACGTGCGCTTTCCTCCCGAGCTGCAGCAGTAGTGTCACGCTTCCTGTCACGTGGATCAAGGGATCTGTGGCTTTCCCTCGAGGCTGTCCCTCGAGGCTTTCCCACGAGGCTTTCCCACAGGGCTGTGCCACGTGCCACCTTGGTGTGAGTCGATCCTCGGCGTGAAAGTCGAGCCGGTGAAGGGAAAAGAGTTTCCTCTGGAATGGACTGAGACATCTGGGGGACTCTTGGAATGGTGGCACGACCCTGGAGTTCCTCTCGCCATTCCTGTTGAGAGGGCCTCCTCTTGAGATGCGACGGGAACGCCGGGAACTCTTTCCCGACGAAGCAGGGAAAGGATCCCTCATCTCGAGCTACGAGGCGGAAACGGGGCTCCTCTGGATGTGGGCGGGACCCTCGTGATTCCTCTCGAGTGGAGACGGCTAGGTCGGGGAACTTCTGGATTTGCACCAAGGGTGTGAAGGACCCTTTCGAAGTTCCAGAGGTGAGGTGTGATCAGCCTCGAGACGCCTCAGTGGAAATGGGCCTCATCTCGCCTGGAGGGGAGAACCTCCTGGATTTTCTCGAGTTGCGGCAGGTCTTCTCGAGTTACGACGGGGACCTCAGGGACCGACTCTGGTGGCCTCAGGAAAGGCCAGTCCCCATGCGAGTTGCTAGGGGACCTCTCGGGATTCCTCTCCCGTCCATGCCGGGGCCTCAGTCCTTGTGTGGAGTCGTGGCCGGAACCTGAGATTTCCTCTCCAGTGTTGCCATGGATCTTGGGGTGCTTCTGAGTCTCCCCAGGGGAGTCAGGCATCGTCTCGAGTGGGGGCATGCACGTGCGCTTTCCTCCCGAGCTGCAGCAGTAGTGTCACGCTTCCTGTCACGTGGATCAAGGGATCTGTGGCTTTCCCTCGAGGATGTCCCTCGAGGCTTTCCCACGAGGCTTTCCCACAGGGCTGTGCCACGTGCCACCTTGGTGTGAGTCGATCCTCGGCGTGAAAGACGAGCCGGTGAAGGGAAAAGAGGTTCCTCTGGAATGGACTGAGACATCTGGGGGACTCTTGCAATGGTGGCACGACCCTGGAGTTCCTCTCGCCGTTCCTGTTGAGAGGGCCTCCTCTTGAGATGCGACGGGAACGCCGGGAACTCTTTCCCGACGAAGCAGGGAAAGGATCCCTCATCTCGAGCTACGAGGCGGAAACGGGGCTCCTCTGGATGTGGGCGGGACCCTCGTGATTCCTCTCGAGTGGAGACGGCTAGGTCGGGGAACTTCTGGATTTGCACCAAGGGTGTGAAGGACCCTTTCGAAGTTCCAGAGGTGAGGTGTGATCAGCCTCGAGACGCCTCAGCGGAAATGGGCCTCATCTCGCCTGGAGGGGAGAACCTCCTGGATTTTCTCGAGTTGCGGCAGGTCTTCTCGAGTTACGACGGGGACCTCAGGGACCCGCTCTGGTGGCCTCAGGAAAGGCCAGTCCCCATGCGAGTTGCTAGGGGACCTCTCTGGATTCCTCTCCCGTCCATGCCGGGGCCTCAGTCCTTGTGTGGAGTCGGGGCCGGAACCTGAGGATTCCTCTCCAGTGTTGCCATGGATCTTGGGGTGCTTCTGAGTCTCCCCAGGGGAGTCAGGCCTCGTCTCGAGTGGGGGCATGCACGTGCGCTTTCCTCCCGAGCTGCAGCAGTAGTGTCACGCTTCCTGTCACGTGGATCAAGGGATCTGTGGCTTTCCCTCGAGGCTGTCCCTCGAGGCTTTCCCACGAGGCTTTCCCACAGGGCTGTGCCACGTGCCACCTTGGTGTGAGTCGATCCTCGGCGTGAAAGACGAGCCGGTGAAGGGAAAACAGGTTCCTCTGGAATGGACTGAGACATCTGGGGGACTCTTGGAATGGTGGCACGACCCTGGAGTTCCTCTCGCCATTCCTGTTGAGAGGGCCTCCTCTTGAGATGCGACGGGAACGCCGGGAACTCTTTCCCGACGAAGCAGGGAAAGGATCCCTCATCTCGAGCTACGAGGCGGAAACGGGGCTCCTCTGGATGTGGGCGGGACCGTCGTGATTCCTCTCGAGTGGAGACGGCTAGGTCGGGCAACTTCTGGATTTGCACCAAGGGTGTGAAGGACCCTTTCGAAGTTCCAGAGGTGAGGTGTGATCAGCCTCGATACGCCTCAGCGGAAATGGGCCTCATCTCGCCTGGAGGGGAGAACCTCCTGGATTTTCTCGAGTTGCGGCAGGTCTTCTCGAGTTACGACGGGGACCTCAGGGACCCGCTCTGGTGGCCTCAGGAAAGGCCAGTCCCCATGCGAGTTGCTAGGGGACCTCTCGGGATTCCTCTCCCGTCCATGCCGGGGCCTCAGTCCTTGTGTGGAGTCGGGGCCGGAACCTGAGGATTCCTCTCCAGTGTTGCCATGGATCTTGGGGTGCTTCTGAGTCTCCCCAGGGGAGTCAGGCCTCGTCTCGAGTGGGGGCATGCACGTGCGCTTTCCTCCCGAGCTGCAGCAGTAGTGTCACGCTTCCTGTCACGTGGATCAAGGGATCTGTGGCTTTCCCTCGAGGCTGTCCCTCGAGGCTTTCCCACGAGGCTTTCCCACAGGGCTGTGCCACGTGCCACCTTGGTGGGAGTCGATCCTCGGCGTGAAAGACGAGCCGGTGAAGGGAAAAGAGGTTCCTCTGGAATGGACTGAGACATCTGGGGGACTCTTGGAATGGTGGCACGACCCTGGAGTTCCTCTCGCCGTTCCTGTTGAGAGGGCCTCCTCTTGAGATGCGACGGGAACGCCGGGAACTCTTTCCCGACGAAGCAGGGAAAGGATCCCTCATCTCGAGCTACGAGGCGGAAACGGGGCTCCTCTGGATGTGGGCGGGACCGTCGTGATTCCTCTCGAGTGGAGACGGCTAGGTCGGGGAACTTCTTGATTTGCACCAAGGGTGTGAAGGACCCTTTCGAAGTTCCAGAGGTGAGGTGTGATCAGCCTCGAGACGCCTCAGCGGAAATGGGCCTCATCTCGCCTGGAGGGGAGAACCTCCTGGATTTTCTCGAGTTGCGGCAGGTCTTCTCGAGTTACGACGGGGACCTCAGGGACCCGCTCTGGTGGCCTCAGGAAAGGCCAGTCCACATGCGAATTGCTAGGGGACCTCTCGGGATTCCTCTCCCGTCCATGCCGGGGCCTCAGTCCTTGTGTGGAGTCGGGGCCGGAACCTGAGGATTCCTCTCCAGTGTTGCCATGGATCTTGGGGTGCTTCTGAGTCTCCCCAGGGGAGTCAGGCCTCGTCTCGAGTGGGGTCATGCACGTGCGCTTTCCTCCCGAGCTGCAGCAGTAGTGTCACGCTTCCTGTCACGTGGATCAAGGGATCTGTGGCTTTCCCTCGAGGCTGTCCCTCGAGGCTTTCCCACGAGGCTTTCCCACAGGGCTGTGCCACGTGCCACCTTGGTGTGAGTCGATCCTTGGCGTGAAAGACGAGCCGGTGAAGGGAAAAGAGGTTCCTCTGGAATGGACTGAGACATCTGGGGGACTCTTGGAATGGTGGCACGACCCTGGAGTTCCTCTCGCCGTTCCTGTTGAGAGGGCCTCCTCTTGAGATGCGACGGGAACGCCGGGAACTCTTTCCCGACGAAGCAGGGAAAGGATCCCTCATCTCGAGCTACGAGGCGGAAACGGGGCTCCTCTGGATGTGGGCGGGACCCTCGTGATTCCTCTCGAGTGGAGACGGCTAGGTCGGGGAACTTCTTGATTTGCACCAAGGGTGTGAAGGACCCTTTCGAAGTTCCAGAGGTGAGGTGTGATCAGCCTCGAGACGCCTCAGTGGAAATGGGCCTCATCTCGCCTGGAGGGGAGAACCTCCTGGATTTTCTCGAGTTGCGGCAGGTCTTCTCGAGTTACGACGGGGACCTCAGGGACCCGCTCTGGTGGCCTCAGGAAAGACCAGTCCCCATGCGAGTTGCTAGGGGACCTCTCGGGATTCCTCTCCCGTCCATGCCGGGGCCTCAGTCCTTGTGTGGAGTCGGGGCCGGAACCTGAGGATTCCTCTCCAGTGTTGCCATGGATCTTGGGGTGCTTCTGAGTCTCCCCAGGGGAGTCAGGCCTCGTCTCGAGTGGGGGCATGCACGTGCGCTTTCCTCCCGAGCTGCAGCAGTAGTGTCACGCTTCCTGTCACGTGGATCAAGGGATCTGTGGCTTTCCCTCGAGGCTGTCCCTCGAGGCTTTCCCACGAGGCTTTCCCACAGGGCTGTGCCACGTGCCACCTTGGTGTGAGTCGATCCTCGGCGTGAAAGACGAGCCGGTGAAGGGAAAAGAGGTTCCTCTGGAATGGACTGAGACATCTGGGGGACTCTTGGAATGGTGGCACGACCCTGTAGTTCCTCTCGCCGTTCCTGTTGAGAGGGCCTCCTCTTGAGATGCGACGGGAACGCCGGGAACTCTTTCCCGACGAAGCAGGGAAAGGATCCCTCATCTCGAGCTACGAGGCGGAAACGGGGCTCCTCTGGATGTGGGCGGGACCCTCGTGTTTCCTCTCGAGTGGAGACGGGTATGTCGGGGAACTTCTTGATTTGCACCAAGGGTGTGAAGGACCCTTTCGAAGTTCCAGAGGTGAGGTGTGATCAGCCTCGAGACGCCTCAGCGGAAATGGGCCTCATCTCGCCTGGAGGGGAGAACCTCCTGGATTTTCTCGAGTTGCGGCAGGTCTTCTCGAGTTACGACGGGGACCTCAGGGACCCGCTCTGGTGGCCTCAGGAAAGGCCAGTCCCCATGCGAGTTGCTAGGGGACCTCTCGGAATTCCTCTCCCGTCCATGCCGGGGCCTCAGTCCTTGTGTGGAGTCGGGGCCGGAACCTGAGGATTCCTCTTCAGTGTTGCCATGGATCTTGGGGTGCTTCTGAGTCTCCCCAGGGGAGTCAGGCCTCGTCTCGAGTTGGGGCATGCACGTGCGCTTTCCACCCGAGCTGCAGCAGTAGTGTCACGCTTCCTGTCACGTGGATCAAGGGATCTGTGGTTTCCCTCGAGGGTTTCTCTCGAGGCTTTGCCACGAGGCTTTCCCACAGTGCTGTGCCACGTGCCACCTTGGTGTGAGTCGATCCTCGGCGTGAAAGACGAGCCGGTGAAGGGAAAAGAGGTTCCTCTGGAATGGACTGAGACATCTGGGGGACTCTTGGAATGGTGGCACGACCCTGGAGTTCCTCTCGCCGTTCCTGTTGAGAGGGCCTCCTCTTGAGATGCGACGGGAACGCCGGGAACTCTTTCGCGACGAAGCAGGGAAAGGATCCCTCATCTCGAGCTACCAGGCGGAAACGGGGCTCCTCTGGATGTGGGCGGGACCCTCGTGTTTCCTCTCGAGTGGAGACGGGTATGTCGGGGAACTTCTTGAATTGCACCAAGGGTGTGAAGGACCCTTTCGAAGTTCCAGAGGTGAGGTGTGATCAGCCTCGAGACGCCTCAGCGGAAATGGGCCTCATCTCGCCTGGAGGGGAGAACCTCCTGGATTTTCTCCAGTTGCGGCAGGTCTTCTCGAGTTACGACGGGGACCTCAGGGACCCGCTCTGGTGGCCTCAGGAAAGGCCAGTACCCGTGCGAGTTGCTAGGGGCCATCTCGGGATTCCTCTCCCGTCCATGCCGGGGACTAAGACCTTTTGTGGAGTCGGGGCCGGAACCTGAGGATTCCTCTCAAGTGTTGCCATGTATCTTGGGGTGCTTCTGAGTCTCCCCAGGGAAGTCAGGCCTCGTCTCGAGTTGGGGCATGCCCGTGCGCTTTCCTCCCGAGCTGCAGCAGTAGTGTCACGCTTCCTGTCACGTGGCAAGGGATCTGTAGTTTCCCTCGAGGATTTCGCTCGAGGCTTTCCCACGAGGCTTTCCCACAGGGCTGTGCCACGGGCCACCTTGGTGTTAGTCGATCCTCGGCCTGAAAGACGAGCCGGTGAAGGGAAAAGAGGTTCCTCTGGAATGGACTGAGACATCTGGGGGACTCTTGGAATGGTGGCATGACCCTAGAGTTCCTCTCGTCGATCCTCTTGAGAGGGCCTCATGTTGAGTTGCGACGGAAACCCCGGGAACTCTTTCCCGACGAAGCAGGGAAAGAATCCCTCATCTCGAGCTACGAGGCGGAAACGGGGCTCCTCTGGATGTGGGCGGGACCCTCGTGTTTCCTCTCGAGTGGAGACGGGTATGTCGGGGAACTTCTTGATTTGCACCAAGGGTGTGAAGGACCCTGTCGAAGTTCCAGAGGTGAGGTGTGATCAGCCTCGAGACGCCTCAGCGGAAATGGGCCTCATCTCGCCTGGAGGGGAGAACCTCCTGGATTTTCTCGACTTGCGGCAGGTCTACTCGAGTTACGACGGGGAACTCAGGGACCCGCTCTGGTGGCCTCAGGAAAGGCCAGTCCCCGTGCGAGTTGCTAGGGGACCTCTCGGGATTCCTCTCCCGTCCATGCCGGGGTCTAAGACCTTTTGTGATGTCGGGGCCGGAACCTGAGGATTCCTCTCCAGTGTTGCCATGGATCTTGGGGTGCTTCTGAGTCTCCCCATGGGAGTCAGGCCTCGTCTCGTGTGGGGGCATGCACGTGCGCTTTCCTCCCGAGCTGCAGCAGTAGTGTCACGCTTCCTGTCACGTGGATCAAGGGATCTGCTGTTTCCCTCGAGGCTGTCCCTCGAGGCTTTCCCACGAGGCTTTCCCACAGGGCTGTGCCACGTGCCACCTTGCTGTGAGTCGCTCCTCGGCGTGAAAGACGAGCCCGTGAAGGGAACAGAGTTTCCTCTGGAATGCACTGAGACATCTGGGGGACTCTTGGAATGGTGGCACGACCCTGGAGTTCCTCTCGCCGTTCCTGTTGAGAGGGCCTCCTCTTGACATGCGACGGGAACGCCGGGAACTCTTTCCCGACGAAGCAGGGAAAGGATCCCTCATCTCGAGCTACCAGGCGGAAACGGGGCTCCTCTGGATGTGGGCGGGACCCTCGTGTTTCCTCTCGAGTGGAGACGGGTATGTCGGGAAACTTCTTGATTTGCCCCAAGGGTGTGAAGGATCCTTTCGAAGTTCCAGAGGTGAGGTGTGATCAGCCTCGAGACGCCTCAGCGGAAATGGGCCTCATCTCGCCTGGAGGGGAGAACCTCCTGGATTTTCTCGAGTTGCGGCAGGTCTTCTCGAGTTACGACGGGGACCTCAGGGACCCTATCTGGTGGCCTCAGGAAAGGCCAGTCCCCATGCGAGTTGCTAGGGGCCATCTCAGGATTCCTCTTCCGTCCATGCCGGGGCCTAAGACCTTGTGTGATGTCGGGGCCGGAACCTGAGGATTCCTCTCCAGTGTTGCCATGGATCTTGGGGTGCTTCTGAGTCTCCCCAGGGGAGTCAGGCCTCGTCTCGAGTAGGGGCATGCCCGTGCGCTTTCCTCCCGAGCTGCAGCAGTAGTGTCACGCTTCCTGTCACGTGGATCAAAGGATCTGTGGTTTCCCTCGAGGCTTTCGCTCGAGGCTTTCCCACGAGGCTTCTCACAGGGCTGTGCCACGTGCCACATTGGTGGGAGTCGATCCTCGGCGTGAAAGACGAGCCGGTGAAGGGAAAAGAGGTTCCTCTGGAATGGACTGAGACATCTGGGGGACTCTTGGAATGGTGGCACGACCCTGGAGTTCCTCTCGCCGTTCCTGTTGAGAGGGCCTCCTGTTGAGATGATACGGGAACGCCGGGAACTCTTTCCCGACGAAGCAGGGAAAGGATCCCTCATCTCGAGCTACGAGGCGGAAACGGGGCTCCTCTGGATGTGGGCGGGACCCTCGTGTTTCCTCTCGAGTGGAGACGGGTATTTCGGGTAACTTCTTGATTTGCACCAAGGGTGTGAAGGACCCTGTCGAAGTTCCAGAGGTGAGGTGTGATCAGCCTCGAGACGCCTCAGCGGAAATTGGCCTCATCTCGCCTGGAGGGGAGAACCTCCTGGATTTTCTCGAGTTGCGGTAGGTCTTCTCGTGTTACGACGGGGATCTCAGGGACCCGCTCTGGTGGCCTCAGGAAAGGCCAGTCCCCGTGCGAGTTGCTAGGGGCCATCTCGGGATTCCTCTCCCGTCCATGCTGGGGCCTAAGACCTTGTGTGGAGTCGTGGCCGGAACCTGAGGATTCCTCTCCAATGTTGCCATGGATCTTGGGGTGCTTGTGAGGCTCCCCAGGGGAGTCAGGCCTCGTCTTGAGTGGGGGCATGCACATGCGCTTTCCTCCTGAGCTGCAGCAGTAGTATCACGCTTCCTGTCACGTGGATCAAGGGATCATTGGCTTTCCCTCGAGGCTGTCCTTCGAGGCTTTCCCACGAGGCTTTCCCACAGGGCTGTGCCACGTGGCACCTTGCTGTGAGTCGATCCTCGGCGTGAAAGACGAGCCGGTGAAGGGAAAAGAGGTTCCTCTGGAATGGACTGAGACATCTGGGGGACTCTTCGAATGGTGGCACGCCCCTGGAGTTCCTCTCTTCGATCCTCTTTAGAGGGCCTCGTTTTGAGATGCGACGGAAACGCCGGGAACTCTTTCCCGACGAAGCAGGGAAAGGATCCCTCATGTCGAGCTACTAGGCAGAAACGGGGCTCCTCTAGATGTGGGCGGGACCCTCGTGTTTCCTCTCGAGTGGAGACGGGTATGTCGGGGAACTTCTTGATTTGCACCAAGGGTGTGAAGGACCCTTTCGAAGTTCCAGAGGTGAGGTGTGATCAGCCTCGAGACGCCTCAGCGGAAATGGGCCTCATCTCGCCTGGAGGGGAGAACCTCCTGGATTTTCTCGAGTTGCGGCAGGTCTACTCGAGTTACGACGGGGACCTCAGGGAACCGCTCTGGTGACCTCAGGAAAGGCCAGTCCCCGTGCGAGTTGCTAGGGGCCATCTCGGGATTCCTCTCCCATCCATCCTGGGGCCTAAGACCTTGTGTGGAGTCGGGGCCGGAACCTGAGGATTCCTCTCCAGCGTTGCCATGGATATTGGGGTGCTTCTGAGTCTCCCCAAGGGAGTCAGGCCTCGTCTCGAGTAGGGGTATGCACGTGCGCTTTCCTCCCGAGCTGCAGCAGTAGTGTCACGCTTCCTGTCACGTGGATCAAGGGATCTGTGGTTTCCCTCGAGGCTTTCGCTCGAGGCTTTCCCACGAGGCTTTCCCACAGGGCTGTGCCACGTGCCACCTTGGTGTGAGTCGATCCTCGGCGTGAAAGACGAGCCGGTGAAGGGAAAAGAGGTTCCTCTGGAATGGACTGAGAAATCTGGGGGACTCTTGGAATGGTGGCACGACCCTGGAGTTCCTCTCGCCTTTCCTGTTGAGAGTGCCTCCACTTGAGATGCGACGGGAACGCCGGGAACTCTTTCCCGACGAAGCAGGGAAAGGATCCCTCATCTCGAGCTACGAGGCGGAAACGGGGCTCCTCTGGATGTGGGCGGAACCCTCGTGTTTCCTCTCGAGTGGAGACGGGTATGTCGGGGAACTTCTTGATTTGCACCAAGGGTGTGAAGGACCCTTTCGAAGTTCCAGAGGTGAGGTGTGATCAGCCTCGAGACGCCTCAGCGGAAATGGGCCTCATCTCGCCTGGAGGGGAGAACCTCCTGGATTCTCTCGAGTTGCGGCAGGTCTTCTCGAGTTACGACGGGGACCTCAGGGACCCGCTCTGGTGGCCTCAGGAAAGGCCAGTCCCCGTGCGAGTTGCTAGTGGCCATCTCGGGATTCCTCTCCCGTCCATGCCGGGGCCTAAGACCTTCTTTGGAGTCGGGGGCGGAAACTGAGGATTCCTCTCCAGTGTTGCCATGGATCTTGGGGTGCTTCTGAGTCTCCCTAGAGGAGTCAGACCTCGTCTCGAGTGGGGGCATGCACGTGTGCTTTCCTCCCGAGCTGCAGCAGTAGTGTCACGCTCCCTGTCACGTGGATCAAGGGATCTGTGGTTTCCCTCGAGGCTTTCGCTCGAGGCTTTCCCACGAGGCTTTCCCACAGGCCTGTGCCACGTGCCACCTTGGTGGGAGTCGATCCTTGGCGTGAAAGACGAGCCGGTGAAGGGAAAAGAGGTTCCTCTGGAATGGACTGAGACATCTTGGGGACTCTTGGAATGGTGGCACGACCCTGGAGTTCCTCTCGCCGTTCCTGTTGAGAGGGCCTCCTCTTGAGATGCGACGGGAACGCCGGGAACTCTTTCCCGACGAAGCAGGGAAAGGATCCCTCATCTCGAGCTACGAGGCGGAAACGGGGCTCCTCTGGATGTGGGCGGGACCCTCGTGTTTCCGCTCGAGTGGGGACGGGTATGTCGGGGAACTTCTTGATTTGCACCAAGGGTGTGAAGGACCCTTTCGAAGTTCCAGAGGTGAGGTGTGATCAGCCTCGAGACGCCTCAGCGGAAATGGGCCTCATCTCGCCTGGAGGGGAGAACCTCCTGGATTTTCTCGAGTTGCGGCACGTCTTCTCGAGTTACAACGGGGACCTCAGGGACCCGCTCTGGTGGCCTCATGAAAGGCCAGTCCCCGTGCGAGTTGCTAGGGGCCATCTCGGGATTCCTCTCCCGTCCATGCCGGGGCCTAAGACCTTGTGTGGAGTCGGGGCCGGAACCTGAGGATTCCTCTCCACTGTTGCCATGGATCTTGGGGTGCTTCTGAGTTTCCCCAGGGGAGTCAGGCCTCGTCTCGAGTGGGGGCATGCACGTGCGCTTTCCTCCCGAGCTGCAGCAGTAGTGTCACGCTTCCTGTCACGTGGATCAAGGGATCTGTTGCTTTCCCTCGAGGCTTTCGCTCGAGGCTTTCCCACGAGGCTTTCCCATAGGCCTGTGCCACGTGCCTCCTTGGTGTGAGTCGATCCTCGGCGTGAAAGACGAGCCGGTGAAGGGAAAAGAGGTTCCTCTGGAATGGACTGAGACATCTGGGGGACTCTTGGAATGGTGGCACGACCCTGGAGTTCCTCTCGCCGTTCCTGTTGAGAGGGCCTCCTCTTGAGATGCGACGGGAACGCCGGGAACTCTTTCCCGACGAAGCAGGGAAAGGATCCCTCATCTCGAGCTACGAGGCGGAAACGGGGCTCCTCTGGATGTGGGCGGGACCCTCGTGTTTCCTCTCGAGTGGGGACGGGTACGTCGGGGAACTTCTTGATTTGCACCAAGGGTGTGAAGGACTCTGTCGAAGTTCCAGAGGTGAGGTGTGATCAGCCACGAGACGCCTCAGCGGAAATGGGCCTCATCTCGCCTGGAGGGGAGAACCTCCTGGATTTTCTCGAGTTGCGGCAGGTCTTCTCGAGTTACAACGGGGACCTCAGGGACCCGCTCTGGTGGCCTCAGGAAAGGCCAGTCCCCGTGCGAGTTGCTAGGGGCCATCTCGGGATTCCTCTCCCGTCCATGCCGGGGCCTAAGACCTTGTTTGCAGTCGGGGCCGGAACCTGAGGATTCCTCTCCAGTGTTGCCATGGATCTTGGGGTGCTTCTGAGTCTCCCCAGGGAAGTCAGGCCTCGTCTCGAGTGGGGGCATGCACGTGCGCTTTCCTCCCGAGCTGCAGCAGTAGTGTCACGCTTCCTGTCACGTGGATCAAGGCATCTGTGGTTTCCCTCGAGGCTTTCGCTCGAGGCTTTCCCACGAGGCTTTCCCACAGGGCTGTGCCACGCGCCACCTTGATGGGAGTCGATCCTCGCCGTGAAAGACGAGCCTGTGAAGGGAAAAGAGGTTCCTCTGGAATGGACTGAGACATCTGGGGGACTCTTGGAATGGTGGCACGACGCTGAAGTTCCTCTCGCCGTTCCTGTTGAGAGGGCCTCCTCTTGAGATGCGACGGGAACGCCAGGAACTCTTTCCCGACGAAGCAGGGAAAGGATCCCTCATCTCGAGCTACCAGGCGGAAACGGGGCTCCTCTGGATGTGGGCGGGACCCTCGTGTTTCCTCTCGAGTGGAGACTGGTATGTCGGGGAACTTCTTGATTTGCACCAAGGGTGTGAAGGACCCTTTCGAAGTTCCAGAGGTGAGGTGTGATCAGCCTCGAGACGCCTCAGCTGAAATGGGCCTCATCTCGCCTGGAGGGGAGAAACTAATGGATTTTCTCGAGTTGCGGCAGGTCTTCTCGAGTTACGATGGGGACCTCAGGGACCCGCTCTGGTGGCCTCAGGAAAGGCCAGTCCCCGTACGAGATACTAGGGGCCATCTCGGGATTCCTCTCCCGTCCGTGCCTGGGCCTAAGACCTTGTGTGGAGTCGGGGCCAGAACCTGAGGATTCCTCTCCAGTGTTGCCATGGATCTTGGGGTGCTTCTGAGTCTCCCCAGGGGAGTCAGGCCTCGTCTCGAGTGGCGGCATGCACGTGCGCTTTCCTCCCGAGCTGCATCAGTAGTGTCACGCTTCCTGTCACGTGGATAAAGGGATCTGTGGTTTCCCCCGAGGCTTTCTCTCGAGGCTTTCCCACGAGGCTTTCCCACAGGGCTGTGCCACGTGCCACCTTGTTGGGAGTCGATCCTCGGCGTGAAAGACGAGCCAGTGAAGGGAAAAGAGGTTCCTCTGGAATGGACTGAGACATCTGGGGACTCTTGGAATGGTGGCACGACCCTGGAGTTCCTATCGCCGTTCCTGTTGAGAGGGCCTCCTCTTGAGATGCGACGGGAACGCCAGGAACTCTTTCCCGACGAAGCAGGGAAAGGATCCCTCATCTCGAGCTACCAGGCGGAAACGGGGCTCCTCTGGATGTGGGCGCGACCCTCGTGTTTCCTCTCGAGTGGAGACTGGTATGTCGGGGAACTTCTTGATTTGCACCAAGGGTGTGAAGGACCCTTTCTAAGTTCCAGAGGTGAGGTGTGATCAGCCTCGAGACGCCTCAACTGAAATGGGCCTCATCTCGCCTGGAGGGGAGAAACTAATGGATTTTCTCGAGTTGCGGCAGGTCTTCTCGAGTTACGACGGGGACCTCAGGGACCCGCTCTGGTGGCCTCAGGAAAGGCCAGTCCCCTTGAGAGTTGCTAGGGGCCATCTCGGGATTCCTCTCCCGTCCATGCCGGGGCCTAAGACCTTGTGTGGAGTCGGGGCCGGAACCTGAGGATTCCTCTCC
Organism: Budorcas taxicolor; assembly: GCF_023091745.1. Classification (NCBI taxonomy): domain Eukaryota; kingdom Metazoa; phylum Chordata; class Mammalia; order Artiodactyla; family Bovidae; genus Budorcas; species Budorcas taxicolor. The sequence goes on from NW_026292590.1 coordinate 206,963, forward strand.
AGTGTTGCCATGGATCTTGGGGTGCTTCTGAGTCTCCCCAGGGGAGTCAGGCGTCGTCTCGTGTGGGGGCATGCACGTGCGCTTTCCTCCCGAGCTGCAGCAGTAGTGTCACGCTTCCTGTCACGTGGATCAAGGGATCTGTAGTTTCCCTCGAGGATTTCGCTCGAGGCTTTCCCACGAGACTTTCCCACAGGGCTGTGCCCCGGGCCACGTTGGTGTTAGTCGATCCTCGGCCTGAAAGACGAGCCGGTGAAGGGAAAAGAGTTTCCTCTGGAATGGACTGAGACATCTGGGGGACTCTTCGAATGGTGGCACGACCCTGGAGTTCCTCTCGCCGTTCCTGTTGAGAGGGCCTCCTCTTGAGATGCTACGGGAACGCCGGGAACTCTTTCCCGACGAAGCAGGGAAAGGATCCCTCATCTCGAGCTACGAGGCGGAAACGGGGCTCCTATGGATGTGGGCGGGACCCTCGTATTTCCTCTCGAGTGGGGACGGGTATGTCGGGGAACTTCTTGATTTGCACCAAGGGTGTGAAGCACCCTTTCGAAATTCCAGAGGTGATGTGTGATCCGCCTCGAGACGCCTCAGCGGAAATGGGCCTCATCTCGCCTGGAGGGGAGAACCTCCTGGATTTTCTCGAGTTGCGGCAGGTCTTCTCGAGTTACGACGTGGACCTCAGGGACCCGCTCTGGTGGCCTCAGGAAAGGCCAGTCCCCGTGCGAGTTGCTAGGGGCCATCTCGGGATTCCTCTCCCGTCCATGCCGGGGCCTAAGACTTTGTGTGGAGTCGGGGCCGGAACCTGAGGATTCCTCTCCAGTGTTGCCATGGATCTTGGGGTGCTTCTGAGTCTCCCCAGGGGAGTCAGGCCTCGTCTCGAGTGGGGGCATGCACGTGCGCTTTCCTCCCGAGCTGCAGCAGTAGTGTCACGCTTCCTGTCACGTGGTTCAAGGCATCTGTGGTTTCCCTCGAGGCTTTCGCTCGAGGCTTTCCCACGAGGCTTTCCCACAGAGCTCTGCCACGTGCCACCTTGGTGTGAGTCGATCCTCGGCGTGAAAGACGACCCGGTGAAGGGAAAAGAGGTTCCTCTGGAATGGACTGAGACATCTGGGGGACTCTTGGAATGGTGGCACGACCCTGGAGTTCCTCTCGCCGTTCCTGTTGAGAGGGCCTCCTCTTGAGATGCGACGGGAACGCCGGGAACTCTTTCCCGACGAAGCAGGGAAAGGATCCCTCATCTCGAGCTACGAGGCGGAAACGGGGCTCCTCTGGATGTGGGCGGGACCCTCGTGTTTCCTCTCGAGTGGGGACGGGTATGTCGGGGAACTTCTTGATTTGCACCAAGGGTGTGAAGGACTCTGTCGAAGTTCCAGAGGTGAGGTGTGATCAGCCACGAGACGCCTCAGCGGAAATGGGCCTCATCTCGCCTGGAGGGGAGAACCTCCTGGATTTTCTCGAGTTGCGGCAGGTCTTCTCGAGTTACAACGGGGACCTCAGGGACCCGCTCTGGTGGCCTCAGGAAAGGCCAGTCCCCGTGCGAGTTGCTAGGGGCCATCTCTGGATTCCTCTCCCGTCCATGCCGGGGCCTAAGACCTTGTTTGCAGTCGGGGCCGGAACCTGAGGATTCCTCTCCAGTGTTGCCATGGAACTTGGGGTGCTTCTGAGTCTCCCCAGGGAAGTCAGGCCTCGTCTCGAGTGGGGGCATGCACGTGCGCTTTCCTCCGGAGCTGCAGCAGTAGTGTCACGCTTCCTGTCACGTGGATCAAGGCATCTGTGGTTTCCCTCGAGGCTTTCGCTCGAGGCTTTCCCACGAGGCTTTCCCACAGGGCTGTGCCACGTGCCACCTTGGTGGGAGTCGATCCTCGGCGTGAAAGACGAGCCGGTGAAGGGAAAAGAGGTTCCTCTGGAATGGACTGAGACATCTGGGGGACTCTTGGAATGGTGGCACGACGCTGAAGTTCCTCTCGCCGTTCCTGTTGAGAGGGCCTCCTCTTGAGATGCGACGGGAACGCCAGGAACTCTTTCCCGACGAAACAGGGAAAGGATCCCTCATCTCGAGCTACCAGGCGGAAACGGGGCTCCTCTGGATGTGGGCGCGACCCTCGTGTTTCCTCTCGAGTGGAGACTGGTATGTCGGGGAACTTCTTGATTTGCACCAAGGGTGTGAAGGACCCTTTCGAAGTTCCAGAGGTGAGGTGTGATCAGCCTCGAGACGCCTCAGCTGAAATGGGCCTCATCTCGCCTGGAGGGGAGAAACTAATGGATTTTCTCGAGTTGCGGCAGGTCTTCTCGAGTTACGATGGGGACCTCAGGGACCCGCTCTGGTGGCCTCAGGAAAGGCCAGTCCCCGTACGAGATACTAGGGGCCATCTCGGGATTCCTCTCCCGTCCGTGCCTGGGCCTAAGACCTTGTGTGGAGTCGGGGCCAGAACCTGAGGATTCCTCTCCAGTGTTGCCATGGATCTTGGGGTGCTTCTGAGTCTCCCCAGGGGAGTCAGGCCTCGTCTCGAGTGGCGGCATGCACGTGCGCTTTCCTCCCGAGCTGCATCAGTAGTGTCACGCTTCCTGTCACGTGGATAAAGGGATCTGTGGTTTCCCCCGAGGCTTTCTCTCGAGGCTTTCCCACGAGGCTTTCCCACAGGGCTGTGCCACGTGCCACCTTGTTGGGAGTCGATCCTCGGCGTGAAAGACGAGCCAGTGAAGGGAAAAGAGGTTCCTCTGGAATGGACTGAGACATCTGGGGACTCTTGGAATGGTGGCACGACCCTGGAGTTCCTATCGCCGTTCCTGTTGAGAGGGCCTCCTCTTGAGATGCGACGGGAACGCCAGGAACTCTTTCCCGACGAAGCAGGGAAAGGATCCCTCATCTCGAGCTACCAGGCGGAAACGGGGCTCCTCTGGATGTGGGCGCGACCCTCGTGTTTCCTCTCGAGTGGAGACTGGTATGTCGGGGAACTTCTTGATTTGCACCAAGGGTGTGAAGGACCCTTTCTAAGTTCCAGAGGTGAGGTGTGATCAGCCTCGAGACGCCTCAACTGAAATGGGCCTCATCTCGCCTGGAGGGGAGAAACTAATGGATTTTCTCGAGTTGCGGCAGGTCTTCTCGAGTTACGACGGGGACCTCAGGGACCCGCTCTGGTGGCCTCAGGAAAGGCCAGTCCCCTTGAGAGTTGCTAGGGGCCATCTCGGGATTCCTCTCCCGTCCATGCCGGGGCCTAAGACCTTGTGTGGAGTCGGGGCCGGAACCTGAGGATTCCTCTCCAGTGTTGCCATGGATCTTGGGGTGCTTCTGAGTCTCCCCAGGGGAGTCAGGCGTCGTCTCGTGTGGGGGCATGCACGTGCGCTTTCCTCCCGAGCTGCAGCAGTAGTGTCACGCTTCCTGTCACGTGGATCAAGGGATCTGTAGTTTCCCTCGAGGATTTCGCTCGAGGCTTTCCCACGAGACTTTCCCACAGGGCTGTGCCCCGGGCCACGTTGGTGTTAGTCGATCCTCGGCCTGAAAGACGAGCCGGTGAAGGGAAAAGAGTTTCCTCTGGAATGGACTGAGACATCTGGGGGACTCTTCGAATGGTGGCACGACCCTGGAGTTCCTCTCGCCGTTCCTGTTGAGAGGGCCTCCTCTTGAGATGCTACGGGAACGCCGGGAACTCTTTCCCGACGAAGCAGGGAAAGGATCCCTCATCTCGAGCTACGAGGCGGAAACGGGGCTCCTCTGCATGTGGGCGGGACCCTCGTATTTCCTCTCGAGTGGGGACGGGTATGTCGGGGAACTTCTTGATTTGCACCAAGGGTGTGAAGCACCCTTTCGAAATTCCAGAGGTGATGTGTGATCCGCCTCGAGACGCCTCAGCGGAAATGGGCCTCATCTCGCCTGGAGGGGAGAACCTCCTGGATTTTCTCGAGTTGCGGCAGGTCTTCTCGAGTTACGACGTGGACCTCAGGGACCCGCTCTGGTGGCCTCAGGAAAGGCCAGTCCCCGTGCGAGTTGCTAGGGGCCATCTCGGGATTCCTCTCCCGTCCATGCCGGGGCCTAAGACTTTGTGTGGAGTCGGGGCCGGAACCTGAGGATTCCTCTCCAGTGTTGCCATGGATCTTGGGGTGCTTCTGAGTCTCCCCAGGGGAGTCAGGCCTCGTCTCGAGTGGGGGCATGCACGTGCGCTTTCCTCCCGAGCTGCAGCAGTAGTGTCACGCTTCCTGTCACGTGGTTCAAGGCATCTGTGGTTTCCCTCGAGGCTTTCGCTCGAGGCTTTCCCACGAGGCTTTCCCACAGAGCTCTGCCACGTGCCACCTTGGTGTGAGTCGATCCTCGGCGTGAAAGACGACCCGGTGAAGGGAAAAGAGGTTCCTCTGGAATGGACTGAGACATCTGGGGGACTCTTGGAATGGTGGCACGACCCTGGAGTTCCTCTCGCCGTTCCTGTTGAGAGGGCCTCCTCTTGAGATGCGACGGGAACGCCGGGAACTCTTTCCCGACGAAGCAGGGAAAGGATCCCTCATCTCGAGCTACGAGGCGGAAACGGGGCTCCTCTGGATGTGGGCGGGACCCTCGTGTTTCCTCTCGAGTGGGGACGGGTATGTCGGGGAACTTCTTGATTTGCACCAAGGGTGTGAAGGACTCTGTCGAAGTTCCAGAGGTGAGGTGTGATCAGCCACGAGACGCCTCAGCGGAAATGGGCCTCATCTCGCCTGGAGGGGAGAACCTCCTGGATTTTCTCGAGTTGCGGCAGGTCTTCTCGAGTTACAACGGGGACCTCAGGGACCCGCTCTGGTGGCCTCAGGAAAGGCCAGTCCCCGTGCGAGTTGCTAGGGGCCATCTCTGGATTCCTCTCCCGTCCATGCCGGGGCCTAAGACCTTGTTTGCAGTCGGGGCCGGAACCTGAGGATTCCTCTCCAGTGTTGCCATGGAACTTGGGGTGCTTCTGAGTCTCCCCAGGGAAGTCAGGCCTCGTCTCGAGTGGGGGCATGCACGTGCGCTTTCCTCCGGAGCTGCAGCAGTAGTGTCACGCTTCCTGTCACGTGGATCAAGGCATCTGTGGTTTCCCTCGAGGCTTTCGCTCGAGGCTTTCCCACGAGGCTTTCCCACAGGGCTGTGCCACGTGCCACCTTGGTGGGAGTCGATCCTCGGCGTGAAAGACGAGCCGGTGAAGGGAAAAGAGGTTCCTCTGGAATGGACTGAGACATCTGGGGGACTCTTGGAATGGTGGCACGACGCTGAAGTTCCTCTCGCCGTTCCTGTTGAGAGGGCCTCCTCTTGAGATGCGACGGGAACGCCAGGAACTCTTTCCCGACGAAACAGGGAAAGGATCCCTCATCTCGAGCTACCAGGCGGAAACGGGGCTCCTCTGGATGTGGGCGCGACCCTCGTGTTTCCTCTCGAGTGGAGACTGGTATGTCGGGGAACTTCTTGATTTGCACCAAGGGTGTGAAGGACCCTTTCTAAGTTCCAGAGGTGAGGTGTGATCAGCCTCGAGACGCCTCAACTGAAATGGGCCTCATCTCGCCTGGAGGGGAGAAACTAATGGATTTTCTCGAGTTGCGGCAGGTCTTCTCGAGTTACGATGGGGACCTCAGGGACCCGCTCTGGTGGCCTCAGGAAAGGCCAGTCCCCTTGCGAGTTGCTAGGGGCCATCTCGGGATTCCTCTCCCGTCCATGCCGGGGCCTAAGACCTTGTGTGGAGTCGGGGCCGGAACCTGAGGATTCCTCTCCAGTGTTGCCATGGATCTTGGGGTGCTTCTGAGTCTCCCCAGGGGAGTCAGGCGTCGTCTCGTGTGGAGGCATGCACGTGCGCTTTCCTCCCGAGCTGCAGCAGTAGTGTCACGCTTCCTGTCACGTGGATCAAGGGATCTGTGGTTTCCCTCGAGGCTTTCGCTAGAGGCGTTCCCACGAGGCTTTCCCACAGAGCTGTGCCACGTGCAACCTTGGTGTGAGTCAATCCTCGGCGTGAAAGACGAGCCGTTGATGGGAAAAGAGGTTCCTCTGGATTGGACTGAGACATCTGGGGGACTCTTGGAATGGTGGCACGACCCTGGAGTTCCTCTCGCCGTTCCTGTTGAGAGGGCCTCCTCTTGAGATGCGACGGGAACGCCGGGAACTCTTTCCCGACGAAGCAGGGAAAGGATCCCTCATCTCGAGCTACGAGGCGGAAACGGGGCTCCTATGGATGTGGGCGGGACCCTCGTGTTTCCTCTCGAGTGGGGACGGGTATGTCGGGGAACTTCTTGATTTGCACCAAGGGTGTGAAGCACCCTTTCGAAATTCCAGAGGTGAGGTGTGATCCGCCTCGAGACGCCTCAGCGGAAATGGGCCTCATCTCGCCTGGAGGGGAGAACCTCCTGGATTTTCTCGAGTTGTGGCAGGTCTTCTCGAGTTACGACGTGGACCTCAGGGACCCGCTCTGGTGGCCTCAGGAAAGGCCAGTCCCCGTGCGAGTTGCTAGGGGCCATCTCGGGATTCCTCTCCCGTCCATGCCGGGGCCTAAGACTTTGTGTGGAGTCGGGGCCGGAACCTGAGGATTCCTCTCCAGTGTTGCCATGGATCTTGGGGTGCTTCTGAGTCTCCCCAGGGGAGTCAGGCCTCGTCTCGAGTGGGGGCATGCACGTGCGCTTTCCTCCCGAGCTGCAGCAGTAGTGTCACGCTTCCTTTCACGTGGATCAAGGGATCTGTGGTATCCCTCGAGGCTTTCGCTAGAGGCTTTCCCACGAGGCTTTCCCACAGAGCTGTGCCACGTGCCACCTTGGTGTGAGTCAATCCTCGGCGAGAAAGACGAGTCGTTGAAGGGAAAAGAGGTTCGTCTGGAATGGACTGAGACATCTGGGGGACTCTTGGAATGGTGGCACGACCCTGGAGTTCCTCTCGCCGTTCCTGTTGAGAGGGCCTCCTCTTGAGATGCGACGGGAACGCTGGGAACTCTTTCCCGAGCAAGCAGGGAAAGGATCCCTCATCTCGACCTACCAGGCAAAAACGGGGCTCCTCTGGATGTGGGCGGGACCCTCGTGTTTCCTCTCGAGTGGAGACGGGTATGTCGGGGAACTTCTTGAGTTGCACCAAGGATGTGAAGGACCCTTTCGAAGTTCCAGAGGTGAGGTGTGATCCGCCTCGAGACGCCTCAGCGGAAATGGGCCTCATCTCGCCTGGAGGGGAGAACCTCCTGGATTTTCTCGAGTTGCGGCAGGTCTTCTCGAGTTACGACGGGGACCTCAGGGACCCGCTCTGGTGGCCTTAGGAAAGGCCAGTCCCCGTGCGTGTTGCTAGGGGCCATCTCGGGATTCCTCTCCCGTCCATGCCGGAGCAAAAAACCTTGTGTGGAGTCGGGCCCGGAACCTGAGGATTCCTCTCCAGTGTTGCCATGGATCTTGGGGTGCTTCTGAGTCTCCCCAGGGGAGTCAGGCCTCGTCTCGAGTGGGGGCATGCACGTGCGCTTTCCTCCCGAGCTGCAGCAGTAGTGTCACGCTTCCTGTCACGTGGATCAAGGGATCTGTGGTTTCCCTCGAGGCTTTCGCTAGAGGCTTTCCGACGAGGCTTTCCCACAGGGCTGTGCCACGTGCCACCTTGCTGTGAGTCGATCCTCGGCGTGAAAGACGAGCCGGTGAAGGGAAAAGTGTTTCCTCTGGAATGGACTGAGATATCTGGGGGAATCTTGGAATGGTGGCACGACCCTGGAGTTCCTCTCGCCGTTCCTGTTGAGAGGGCCTCCTCTTGAGGTGCGACGGGAACGCCGGGAACTCTTTCTCGACGAAGCGGGGAAAGGATCCCTCATCTCGAGCTACGAGGTGGAAACGGGGCTCCTCTGGATGTGGGCGGGACCCTCGTGTTTCCTCTCGAGTGGAGACGGGTATGTCGGGAACCTTCTTGATTTGCACCAAGGGTGTGAAGGACCCTATCGAAGTTCCAGAGGTGAGGTGTGATCAGCCTCGAGACCCCTCAGCGGAAATGGGCCTCATCTCGCCTGGAGGGGAGAACCTCCTGGATTTTCTCGAGTTGCGGCAGGTTGTCTCGAGTTACGACGGGGACCTCAGTGACCCGCTCTCGTGGCCTCAGGAAAGGCCAGTCCCCGTGCGAGTTGCTAGGGGCCACCTCGGGATTCCTCTCCCGTCCATGCCGGGGCCTAAGACCTTGTGTGGAGTCGGCCCGGAACCTGAGGATTCCTCTCCAGTGTTGGCATGGATCTTGGGGTGCTTCTGAGTCTCCCCAGGGGAGTCAGGCCTCGTCTCGTGTGGGGGCATGCAAGTGCGTTTTCCTCCCGAGCTGCAGCAGTAGTGTCACGCTTCCTGTCAGGTTGATCAAGGGATCTGTGGTTTTCCTCGAGGCTTTCGCTCGAGGCTTTCCCACGAGGCTTTCCCACAGGGCTGTGCCACGTGCCAACTTGGTGTGAGTCGATCCTCGGCGTGAAAGACGAGCCGGTGAAGGGAAAAGAGGTTCCTCTGGAATGGACTGAGACATCTGGGGGACTCTTGGAATGGTGGCACGACCCTGGATTTCCTCTCGCCGTTCCTGTTGAGAGGGCCTCCTCTTGACATGCGACGGGAACGCCGGGAACTCTTTCCCGACGAAGCAGGGAAAGGATCCCTCATCTCGAGCTACGAGGCGGAAACGGGGCTCCTCTGGATGTGGGCGGAACCCTCGTGTTTCCTCTCGATTGGAGACGGGTATGTCGGGAAACTTCTTGATTTGCCCCAGGGTGTGAAGGACCCTTTCGAAGTTCCAGAGGTGAGGTGTGATCACACTCGAGACGCCTCAGCGGAAATGGGCCTCATCTCGCCTGGAGGGGAGAACCTCCTGGATTTTCTCGAGTTGCGGCAGGTCTTCTCGAGTTACGACGGGGACCTCAGGGACCCTAACTGGTGGCCTCAGGAAAGGCCAGTCCCCATGCGAGTTGCTAGGGGCCATCTTAGGATTCCTCTTCCGTCCATGCCGGGGCCTAAGACCTTTTGTGGAGTCGGGGCCGGAACCTGAGGATTACTCTCCAGCGTTGCCATGGATCTTGGTGTGCTTCTGAGTCTCCCCAGGGGAGTCAGGCCTCGTCTCGAGTAAGCGCATGCCCGTGCGCTTTCCTCCCGAGCTGCAGCAGTAGTGTCACGCTTCCTGTCACTTGGATCAAGGGATCTGTGGTTTCCCTCGAGGCTTTCGCTCGAGGCTTTCCCACGAGGCTTTTCACAGGGCTGTGCCACGTGCCACATTGGTGGGAGTCGATCCTCGGCGTGAAAGACGACCCGGTGAAGGGAAAAGAGGTTCCTCTGGAATGGACTGAGACATCTGGGGGACTCTTGGAATGGTGGCACGACCCTGGAGTTCCTCTCGCCGTTCCTGTTGAGAGGGCCTCCCCTTGAGATGCGACGGGAATGCCGGGAACTCTTTCCCGAAGAAGCAGGGAAAGGATCCCTCATCTCGAGCTACGAGGCGGAAACAGGGCTCCTCTGGATGTGGGCGGGACCCTCGTGTTTCCTCTCGAGTGGGGACGGGTATGTCGGGGAACTTCTTGATTTGCACCAAGGGTGTGAAGCACCCTTTCGAAGTTCCAGAGGTGAGGTGTGATCCGCCTGGAGACGCCTCAGCGGAAATGGGCCTCATCTCGCCTGGAGGGGAGAACCTCCTGGATTTTCTCGAGTTGCGGCAGGTCTTCTCGAGTTACGACGGGGACCTCAGGGACCCGCTCTGGTGGCCTCAGGAAAGCCCAGTACCAGTGCGAGTTGCTAGGGGCCATCTCGGGATTCCTCTCCCGTCCATGCCGGGGCCTAAGACCTTTTGTGGAGTCGGGGCCGGAACCTGAGGATTCCTCTCCAGTGTTGCCATGGATCTTGGGGTGCTTCTGAGTCTCCCCAGGGGAGTCAGGCCTCGTCTCCAGTTGGGGCATGCACGTGCGCTTTCCTCCCGAGCTGCAGCAGTAGTGTCACGCTTCCTGTCACGTGGCAAGGGATCTGTAGTTTCCCTCGAGGATTTCGCTCGAGGCTTTCCCACGAGACTTTCCCACAGGGCTGTGCCACGGGCCACGTTGGTGTTAGTCGATCCTCGGCCTGAAAGACGAGCCGGTGAAGGGAAAAGAGTTTCCTCTGGAATGGACTGAGACATCTGGGGGACTCTTCGAATGGTGGCACGACCCTGGAGTTCCTCTCGCCGTTCCTGTTGAGAGGGCCTCCTCTTGAGATGCTACGGGAACGCCGGGAACTCTTTCCCGACGAAGCAGGGAAAGGATCCCTCATCTCGAGCTACGAGGCGGAAACGGGGCTCCTCTGGATGTGGGCGGGACCCTCGTGTTTCCTCTCGAGTGGGGACGGGTATGTCGGGGAACTTCTTGATTTGCACCAAGGGTGTGAAGCACCCTTTCGAAATTCCAGAGGTGAGGTGTGATCCGCCTCGAGACGCCTCAGCGGAAATGGGCCTCATCTCGCCTGGAGGGGAGAACCTCCTGGATTTTCTCGAGTTGCGGCAGGTCTTCTCGAGTTACGACGTGGACCTCAGGGACCCGCTCTGGTGGCCTCAGGAAAGGCCAGTCCCCGTGCGAGTTGCTAGGGGCCATCTCGGGATTCCTCTCCCGTCCATGCCGGGGCCTAAGACCTTGTGTGGAGTCGGGGCCGGAAACTGAGGATTCCTCTCGAGTGTTGCCATGGATCTTGGTGTGCTTCTGAGTCTCCCCAGGGGAGTCAGGCCTCGTCTCGTGTGGGGGCATGCACGTGCGCTTTCCTCCCGAGCTGCAGCAGTAGTGTCACGCTTCCTTTCACGTGGATCAAGGGATCTGTGGTTTCCCTCGAGGCTTTCGCTAGAGGCTTTCCCACGAGGCTTTCCCACAGAGCTGTGCCACGTGCCACCTTGGTGTGAGTCAATCCTCGGCGAGAAAGACGAGTCGTTGAAGGGAAAAGAGGTTCGTCTGAAATGGACTGAGACATCTGGGGGACTCTTGGAATGGTGGCACGACCCTGGAGTTCCTCTCGCCGTTCCTGTTGAGAGGGCCTCCTCTTGAGATGCGACGGGAACGCCGGGAACTCTTTCCCGAGCAAGCAGGGAAAGGATCCCTCATCTCGACCTACCAGGCAAAAACGGGGCTCCTCTGGATGTGGGCGGGACCCTCGTGTTTCCTCTCGCGTGGAGACGGGTATGTCGGGGAACTTCTTGAGTTGCACCAAGGATGTGAAGGACCCTTTCGAAGTTCCAGAGGTGAGGTGTGATCCGCCTCGAGACGCCTCAGCGGAAATGGGCCTCATCTCGCCTGGAGGGGAGAACCTCCTGGATTTTCTCGAGTTGCGGCAGGTCTTCTCGAGTTACGACGGGGACCTCAGGGACCCGCTCTGGTGGCCTTAGGAAAGGCCAGTCCCCGTGCGTGTTGCTAGGGGCCATCTCGGGATTCCTCTCCCGTCCATGCCGGAGCAAAAAACCTTGTGTGGAGTCGGGCCCGGAACCTGAGGATTCCTCTCCAGTGTTGCCATGGATCTTGGGGTGCTTCTGAGTCTCCCCAGGGGAGTCAGGCCTCGTCTCGAGTGGGGGCATGCACGTGCGCTTTCCTCCCGAGCTGCAGCAGTAGTGTCACGCTTCCTGTCACGTGGATCAAGGGATCTGTGGTTTCCCTCGAGGCTTTCGCTAGAGGCTTTCCGACGAGGCTTTCCCACAGGGCTGTGCCACGTGCCACCTTGCTGTGAGTCGATCCTCGGCGTGAAAGACGAGCCGGTGAAGGGAAAAGAGTTTCCTCTGGAATGGACTGAGACATCTGGGGGAATCTTGGAATGGTGGCACGACCCTGGAGTTCCTCTCGCCGTTCCTGTTGAGAGGGCCTCCTCTTGAGGTGCGACGGGAACGCCGGGAACTCTTTCTCGACGAAGCGGGGAAAGGATCCCTCATCTCGACCTACCAGGTGGAAACGGGGCTCCTCTGGATGTGGGCGGGACCCTCGTGTTTCCTCTCGAGTGGAGACCCGTATGTCGGGGAACTTCTTGATTTGCACCAAGGGTGTGAAGGACCCTTTCGAAGTTCCAGAGGTGAGGTGTGATCAGCCTCGAGAAGCCTCAGCGGAAATGGGCCTCATCTCGCCTGGAGGGGAGAACCTCCTGGATTTTCTCGAGTTGCGGCAGGTCTTCTCGAGTTACAACGGGGACCTCAGGGACCCGCTCTGGTGGCCTCAGGAAAGGCCAGTCCCCGTGCGAGTTGCTAGGGGCCATCTCGGGATTCCTCTCCCGTCCATGCCGGGGCCTAAGACCTTGTGTGGAGTCGGGGCCGGAACCTGAGGATTCCTCTCCAGTGTTGCCATGGATCTTGGGGTGCTTCTGAGTCTCCCCAGGGGAGTCAGGCCTCGGCTCGAGTGGGGGCATGCACGTGCGCTTTCCTCCAGAGCTGCAGCAGTAGTGTCATGCTTCCTGTCACGTGGAGCAAGGGATCTGTGGCTTTCCCTCGAGGCTGTCCATCGAGGCTGTCCCTCGAGTCTTTCCCACAGGCCTGTGCCACGTGCCTCCTTGGTGTGAGTCGATCCTCGGCGTGAAAGACGAGCCGGTGAAGGGAAAAGAGGTTCCTCTGGAATGGACTGAGACATCTGGTGGACACTTGGAATGGTGGCACGACCCTGGAGTTCCTCTCGCCGTTCCTGTTGAGAGGGCTTCCTCTTGAGATGCGACGGGAACGCCGGGAACTCTTTCCCGACGAAGCAGGGAAAGGATCCCTCATCTCGAGCTACGAGGCGGAAACGGGGCTCCTCTGGATGTGGGCGGAACCCTCGTGTTTCCTCTCGAGTGGAGACGGGTATGTCGGGGAACTTCTTGATTTGCAACAAGGGTGTGAAGGACCCTTTCAAAGTTCCAGAGGTGAGGTGTGATCAGCCTCGAGACGCCTCAGCGGAAGTGGGCCTCATCTCGCCTGGAGGGGAGAACCTCCTGGATTTTCTCGAGTTGCGGCAGGTCTTCTCGACTTACGACGGGGACCTCAGGGACCCGCTCTGGGGGCCTCAGGAATGGCCAGTCCCCGTGCGAGTTGCTAGGGGCCATCTCGGGATTCCTCTCCCGTCCATGCCGCGGCCTCAGTCCTTGTGTGGAGTCGGGGCCGGAACCTGAGGATTCCTCTCCAGTGTTGCCATGGATCTTGGGGTGCTTCTGAGGCTACCCAGGGGAGTCAGGCCTCGTCTCGAGTGGGGGCATGCACGTGCGCTTTCCTCCCGAGCTGCAGCAGTAGTGTCACGCTTCCTGTCACGTGGATCAAGGCATCTGTGGTTTCCCTCGAGGCTTTCGCTCGAGGCTTTCCCACGAGGCTTTCCCACAGGGCTGTGCCACGGGCCACCTTGGTGTGAGTCGATCCTCGGCGTGAAAGACGACCCGGTGAAGGGAAAAGAGGTTCCTCTGGAATGGACTGAGACATCTGGGGGACTCTTGGAATGGTGGCACGACCCTGGAGTTCCTCTCGCCGTTCCTGTTGAGAGGGCCTCCTCTTGAGATGCGACGGGAACGCCGGGAACTCTTTCCCGACGAAGCAGGGAAAGGATCCCTCATCTCGAACTACGAGGCGGAAACGGGGCTCCTCTGGATGTGGGCGGGACCCTCGTGTTTCCTCTCGAGTGGGGACGGGTATGTCGGGGAACTTCTTGATTTGCACCAAGGGTGTGAAGGACTCTGTCGAAGTTCCAGAGGTGAGGTGTGATCAGCCACGAGACGCCTCAGCGGAAATGGGCCTCATCTCGCCTGGAGGGGAGAACCTCCTGGATTTTCTCGAGTTGCGGCAGGTCTTCTCGAGTTACAACGGGGACCTCAGGGACCCGCTCTGGTGGCCTCAGGAAAGGCCAGTCCCCATGCGAGTTGCTAGGGGACCTCTCGGGATTCCTCTCCCGTCCATGCCGGGGCCTAAGACCTTGTTTGCAGTCGGGGCCGGAACCTGAGGATTCCTCTCCAGTGTTGCCATGGATCTTGGGGTGCTTCTGAGTCTCCCCAGGGAAGTCAGGCCTCGTCTCGTGTGGGGGCATGCACGTGCGCTTTCCTCCCGAGCTGCAGCAGTAGTGTCACGCTTCCTGTCACGTGGATCAAGGCATCTGTGTTTTCCCTCGAGGCTTTCGCTCGAGGCTTTCCCACGAGGCTTTCCCACAGGGCTGTGCCACGTGCCACCTTGTTGGGAGTCGATCCTCGCCGTGAAAGACGAGCCGGTGAAGGGAAAAGAGGTTCCTCTGGAATGGACTGAGACATCTGAGGGACTCTTGGAATGGTGGCACGACCCTGAAGTTCCTCTCACCGTTCCTGTTGAGAGGGCCTCCTCTTGAGAAGCGACGGGAACGCCGGGAACTCTTTCCCGACGAAGCAGGGAAAGGATCCCTCATCTCGAGCTACGAGGCGGAAACAGGGCTCCTCTGGATGTGGGCGGGACCCTCGTGTTTCCTCTCGAGTGGAGAGTGGTATGTCGGGGAACTTCTTGATTTGCACCAAGGGTGTGAAGGACCCTTTCGAAGTTCCAGAGGTGAGGTGTGATCAGCCTCGAGACGCCTCAGCTGAAATGGGCCTCATCTCGCCTGGAGGGGAGAAACTAATGGATTTTCTCGAGTTGCGGCAGGTCTTCTCGAGTTACGATGGGGACCTCAGGGACCCGCTCTGGTGGCCTCAGGAAAGGCCAGTCCCCTTGCGAGTTGCTAGGGGCCATCTCGGGATTCCTCTCCCGTCCATGCCGGGGCCTAAGACCTTGTGTGGAGTCGGGGCCGGAACCTGAGGATTCCTCTCCAGTGTTGCCATGGATCTTGGGGTGCTTCTGAGTCTCCCCAGGGGAGTCAGGCGTCGTCTCGTGTGGGGGCATGCACGTGCGCTTTCCTCCCGAGCTGCAGCAGTAGTGTCACGCTTCCTGTCACGTGGATCAAGGGATCTGTGGTTTCCCTCGAGGCTTTCGCTAGAGGCGTTCCCACGAGGCTTTCCCACAGAGCTGTGCCACGTGCAACCTTGGTGTGAGTCAATCCTCGGCGTGAAAGACGAGCCGTTGATGGGAAAAGAGGTTCCTCTGGATTGGACTGAGACATCTGGGGGACTCTTGGAATGGTGGCACGACCCTGGAGTTCCTCTCTCCGTTCCTGTTGAGAGGGCCTCCCCTTGAGATGCGACGGGAATGCCGGGAACTCTTTCCCGAAGAAGCAGGGAAAGGATCCCTCATCTCGAGCTACGAGGCGGAAACAGGGCTCCTCTGGATGTGGGCGGGACCCTCGTGTTTCCTCTCGAGTGGGGACGGGTATGTCGGGGAACTTCTTGATTTGCACCAAGGGTGTGAAGCACCCTTTCGAAGTTCCAGAGGTGAGGTGTGATCCGCCTCGAGACGCCTCAGCGGAAATGGGCCTCATCTCGCCTGGAGGGGAGAACCTCCTGGATTTTCTCGAGTTGCGGCAGGTCTTCTCGAGTTACGACGGGGACCTCAGGGACCCGCTCTGGTGGCCTCAGGAAAGCCCAGTACCAGTGCGAGTTGCTAGGGGCCATCTCGGGATTCCTCTCCCGTCCATGCCGGGGCCTAAGACCTTTTGTGGAGTCGGGGCCGGAACCTGAGGATTCCTCTCCAGTGTTGCCATGGATCTTGGGGTGCTTCTGAGTCTCCCCAGGGGAGTCAGGCCTCGTCTCCAGTTGGGGCATGCACGTGCGCTTTCCTCCCGAGCTGCAGCAGTAGTGTCACGCTTCCTGTCACGTGGCAAGGGATCTGTAGTTTCCCTCGAGGATTTCGCTCGAGGCTTTCCCACGAGACTTTCCCACAGGGCTGTGCCCCGGGCCACGTTGGTGTTAGTCGATCCTCGGCCTGAAAGACGAGCCGGTGAAGGGAAAAGAGGTTCCTCTGGAATGGACTGAGACATCTGGGGGACTCTTCGAAAGGTGGCACGACCCTGGAGTTCCTCTCGCCGTTCCTGTTGAGAGAGCCTCCCCTTGAGATGCTACGGGAACGCCGGGAACTCTTTCCCGATGAAGCAGGGAAAGGATCCCTCATCTCGAGCTACGAGGCGGAAACGGGGCTCCTCTGGATGTGGGCGGGACCCTCGTGTTTCCTCTCGAGTGGGGACGGGTATGTCGGGGAACTTCTTGATTTGCACCAAGGGTGTGAAGCACCCTTTCGAAATTCCAGAGGTGAGGTGTGATCCGCCTCGAGAAGCCTCAGCGGACATGGGCCTCATCTCGCCTGGAGGGGAGAACCTCCTGGATTTTCTCGAGTTGCGGCAGGTCTTCTCGAGTTACGACGTTGGCCTCAGGGACCCGCTCTGGTGGCCTCAGGAAAGGCCAGTCCCCGTGCGAGTTGCTAGGGGCCATCTCCGGATTCCTCTCCCGTCCATGCCGGGGCCTAAGACTTTGTGTGGAGTCGGGGCCGGAAACTGAGGATTCCTCTCCAGTGTTGCCATGGATCTTGGGGTGCTTCTGAGTCTCCCCAGGGGAGTCAGGCCTCGTCTCGAGTGGGGGCATGCACGTGCGCTTTCCTCCCGAGCTGCAGCAGTAGTGTCACGCTTCCTTTCACGTGGATCAAGGGATCTGTGGTTTCCCTCGAGGCTTTCGCTAGAGGCTTTCCCACGAGGCTTTCCCACAGAGCTGTGCCACGTGCCACCTTGGTGTGAGTCAATCCTCGGCGAGAAAGACGAGTCGTTGAAGGGAAAAGAGGTTCGTCTGGAATGGACTGAGACATCTGGGGGACTCTTGGAATGGTGGCACGACCCTGGAGTTCCTCTCGCCGTTCCTGTTGAGAGGGCCTCCTCTTGAGATGCGACGGGAACGCCGGGAACTCTTTCCCGAGCAAGCAGGGAAAGGATCCCTCATCTCGACCTACCAGGCAAAAACGGGGCTCCTCTGGATGTGGGCGGGACCCTCGTGTTTCCTCTCGAGTGGAGACGGGTATGTCGGGGAACTTCTTGAGTTGCACCAAGGATGTGAAGGACCCTTTCGAAGTTCCAGAGGTGAGGTGTGATCCGCCTCGAGACGCCTCAGCGGAAATGGGCCTCATCTCGCCTGGAGGGGAGAACCTCCTGGATTTTCTCGAGTTGCGGCAGGTCTTCTCGAGTTACGACGGGGACCTCAGGGACCCGCTCTGGTGGCCTTAGGAAAGGCCAGTCCCCGTGCGTGTTGCTAGGGGCCATCTCGGGATTCCTCTCCCGTCCATGCCGGAGCAAAAAACCTTGTGTGGAGTCGGGCCCGGAACCTGAGGATTCCTCTCCAGTGTTGCCATGGATCTTGGGGTGCTTCTGAGTCTCCCCAGGGGAGTCAGGCCTCGTCTCGAGTGGGGGCATGCACGTGCGCTTTCCTCCCGAGCTGCAGCAGTAGTGTCACGCTTCCTGTCACGTGGATCAAGGGATCTGTGGTTTCCCTCGAGGCTTTCGCTAGAGGCTTTCCGACGAGGCTTTCCCACAGGGCTGTGCCACGTGCCACCTTGCTGTGAGTCGATCCTCGGCGTGAAAGACGAGCCGGTGAAGGGAAAAGAGGTTCCTCTGGAATGGACTGAGATATCTGGGGGAATCTTGGAATGGTGGCACGACCCTGGAGTTCCTCTCGCCGTTCCTGTTGAGAGGGCCTCCTCTTGAGTTGCGACGGGAACGCCGGGAACTCTTTCTCGACGAAGCGGGGAAAGGATCCCTCATCTCGACCTACCAGGCGGAAACGGGGCTCCTCTGGATGTGGGCGGGACCCTCGTGTTTCCACTCGAGTGGAGACGGGTATGTCGGGAAACTTCTTGATTTGCACCAAGGGTGTGAAGGACCCTATCGAAGTTCCAGAGGTGAGGTGTGATCAGCCTCGAGACCCCTCAGCGGAAATGGGCCTCATCTCGCCTGGAGGGGAGAACCTCCTGGATTTTCTCGAGTTGCGGCAGGTTGTCTCGAGTTACGACGGGGACCTCAGGGACCCGCTCTCGTGGCCTCAGGAAAGGCCAGTCCCCGTGCGTGTTGCTAGGGGCCACCTCGGGATTCCTCTCCCGTCCATGCCGGGGCCTAAGACCTTGTGTGGAGTCGGCCCGGAACCTGAGGATTCCTCTCCAGTGTTGCCATGGATCTTGGGGTGCTTCTCAGTCTCCCCAGGGGAGTCAGGCCTCATCTCGTGTGGGGGCATGCAAGTGCGTTTTCCTCCCGAGCTGCAGCAGTAGTGTCACGCTTCCTGTCAGGTTCATCAAGGGATCTGTGGTTTCCCTCGAGGCTTTCGCTCGAGGCTTTCCCACGAGGCTTTCCCACAGGGCTGTGCCACGTGCCAACTTGGTGTGAATCGATCCTCGGCGTGAAAGACGAGCCGGTGAAGGGAAAAGAGGTTCCTCTGGAATGGACTGAGACATCTGGGGGACTCTTGGAATGGTGGCACGACCCTGGATTTCCTCTCGCCGTTCCTGTTGAGAGGGCCTCCTCTTGACATGCGACGGGAACGCCGGGAACTCTTTCCCGACGAAGCAGGGAAAGGATCCCTCATCTCGAGCTACGAGGCGGAAACGGGGCTCCTCTGGATGTGGGCGGAACCCTCGTGTTTCCTCTCGAGTGGAGACAGGTATGTCGGGAAACTTCTTGATTTGCCCCAGGGTGTGAAGGACCCTTTCGAAGTTCCAGAGGTGAGGTGTGATCACACTCGAGACGCCTCAGCGGAAATGGGCCTCATCTCGCCTGGAGGGGAGAACCTCCTGGATTTTCTCGAGTTGTGGCAGGTCTTCTCGAGTTACGACGGGGACCTCAGGGACCCTATCTGGTGGCCTCAGGAAAGGCCAGTCCCCATGCGAGTTGCTAGGGGCCATCTTAGGATTCCTCTTCCGTCCATGCCGGGGCCTAAGACCTTTTGTGGAGTCGGGGCCGGAACCTGAGGATTACTCTCCAGCGTTGCCATGGATCTTGGTGTGCTTCTGAGTCTCCCCAGGGGAGTCAGGCCTCGTCTCGAGTAGGGGCATGCCCGTGCGCTTTCCTCCCGAGCTGCAGCAGTAGTGTCACGCTTCCTGTCACGTGGATCAAGGGATCTGTGGTTTCCCTCGAGGCTTTCGCTCGAGGCTTTCCCACGAGGCTTTTCACAGGGCTGTGCCACGTGCCACATTGGTGGGAGTCGATCCTCGGCGTGAAAGACGACCCGGTGAAGGGAAAAGAGGTTCCCCTGGAATGAACTGAGACATCTGGGGGACTCTTGGAATGGTGGCACGACCCTGGAGTTCCTCTCGCCGTTCCTGTTGAGAGGGCCTCCCCTTGAGATGCGACGGGAATGCCGGGAACTCTTTCCCGAAGAAGCAGGGAAAGGATCCCTCATCTCGAGCTAAGAGGCGGAAACGGGGCTCCTCTGGATGTGGGCGGGACCCTCGTGTTTCCTCTCGAGTGGAGACCCGTATGTCGGGGAACTTCTTGATTTGCACCAAGGGTGTGAAGGACCCTTTCGAAGTTCCAGAGGTGAGGTGTGATCAGCCTCGAGAAGCCTCAGCGGAAATGGGCCTCATCTCGCCTGGAGGGGAGAACCTCCTGGATTCTCTCGAGTTGCGGCAGGTCTTCTCGAGTTACAACGGGGACCTCAGGGACCCGCTCTGGTGGCCTCAGGAAAGGCCAGTCCCCGTGCGAGTTGCTAGGGGCCATCTCGGGATTCCTCTCCCTTCCATGCCGGGGCCTAAGACCTTGTGTGGAGTCGGGGCCGGAACCTGAGGATTCCTCTCCAGTGTTGCCATGGATCTTGGGGTGCTTCTGAGTCTCCCCAGGGGAGTCAGGCCTCGGCTCGAGTGGGGGCATGCACGTGCGCTTTCCTCCAGAGCTGCAGCAGCAGTGTCATGCTTCCTGTCACGTGGAGCAAGGGATCTGTGGCTTTCCCTCGAGGCTGTCCATCGAGGCTGTCCCTCCAGTCTTTCCCACAGGCCTGTGCCACGTGCCTCCTTGGTGTGAGTCGATCCTCGGCGTGAAAGACGAGCCGGTGAAGGGAAAAGAGGTTCCTCTGGAATGGACTGAGACATCTGGTGGACACTTGGAATGGTGGCACGACCCTGGAGTTCCTCTCGCCGTTCCTGTTGAGAGGGCTTCCACTTGAGATGCGACGGGAACGCCGGGAACTCTTTCCCGACGAAGCAGGGAAAGGATCCCTCATCTCGAGCTACGAGGCGGAAACGGGGCTCCTCTGGATGTGGGCGGAACCCTCGTGTTTCCTCTCGAGTGGAGACGGGTATGTCGGGGAACTTCTTGATTTGCAACAAGGGTGTGAAGGACCCTTTCGAAGTTCCAGAGGTGAGGTGTGATCAGCCTCGAGACGCCTCAGCGGAAGTGGGCCTCATCTGGCCTGGAGGGGAGAACCTCCTGGATTTTCTCGAGTTGCGGCAGGTCTTCTCGAGTTACGACGGGGACCTCAGGGACCCGCTCTGGGGGCCTCAGGAATGGCCAGTCCCCGTGCGAGTTGCTAGGGGCCATCTCGGGATTCCTCTCCCGTCCATGCCGCGGCCTCAGTCCTTGTGTGGAGTCGGGGCCGGAACCTGAGGATTCCTCTCCAGTGTTGCCATGGATCTTGGGGTGCTTCTGAGGCTACCCAGGGGAGTCAGGCCTCGTCTCGAGTGGGGGCATGCACGTGCGCTTTCCTCCCGAGATGCAGCAGTAGTGTCACGCTTCCTGTCACGTGGATCAAGGCATCTGTGGTTTCCCTCGAGGCTTTCGCTCGAGGCTTTCCCACGAGGCTTTCCCACAGGGCTGTGCAACGGGCCACCTTGGTGTGAGTCGATCCTCGGCGTGAAAGACGACCCGGTGAAGGGAAAAGAGGTTCCTCTGGAATGGACTGAGACATCTGGGGGACTTTTGGAACGGTGGCACGACCCTGGAGTTCCTCTCGCCGTTCCTGTTGAGAGGGCCTCCTCTTGAGATGCGACTGGAATGCCGGGAACTCTTTCCCGACGAAGCAGGGAAAGGATCCCTCATCTCGAGCTACGAGGCGGAAACGGGGCTCCTCTGGATGTGGGCGGCAGCCTCGTGTTTCCTCGCAAGTGGAGACGGGTATGTGGGGGAACTTCTTGATTTTCACCAAGGGTGTGAAGGACCCTTTCGAAGTTCCAGAGGTGAGGTGTGATCAGCCTCGAGACGCCTCAGCGGAAATGGGCCTCATCTCGCCTGGAGGGGAGAACCTCCTGGATTTTCTCGAGTTGCCGCAGGTCTTCTCGAGTTACAACGGGGACCTCAGGGACCCGCTCTGGTGGCCTCAGGAAAGGCCAGTCCCCGTGCGAGTTGCTAGGGGCCATCTCGGGATTCCTCTCCCGTCCATGCCGGGGCCTAAGACCTTGTGTGGAGTCGGGGCCGGAAACTGAGGATTCCTCTCGAGTGTTGCCATGGATCTTGGTGTGCTTCTGAGTCTCCCCAGGGGAGTCAGGCCTCGTCTCGTGTGGGGGCATGCACGTGCGCTTTCCTCCCGAGCTGCAGCAGTAGTGTCACGCTTCCTTTCACGTGGATCAAGGGATCTGTGGTTTCCCTCGAGGCTTTCGCTAGAGGCTTTCCCACGAGGCTTTCCCACAGAGCTGTGCCACGTGCCACCTTGGTGTGAGTCAATCCTCGGCGAGAAAGGCGAGTCCTTGAAGGGAAAAGAGGTTCGTCTGGAATGGACTGAGACATCTGGGGGACTCTTGGAATGGTGGCACGACCCTGGAGTTCCTCTCGCCGTTCCTGTTGAGAGGGCCTCCTCTTGAGATGTGACGGGAACGCCGGGAACTCTTTCCCGAGTAAGCAGGGAAAGGATCCCTCATCTCGACCTACCAGGCAAAAACGGGGCTCCTCTGGATGTGGGCGGGACCCTCGAGTTTCCTCTCGAGTGGAGACGGGTATGTCGGGGAACTTCTTGAGTTGCACCAAGGATGTGAAGGACCCTTTCGAAGTTCCAGAGGTGAGGTGTGATCCGCCTCGAGACGCCTCAGCGGAAATGGGCCTCATCTCGCCTGGAGGGGAGAACCTCCTGGATTTTCTCGAGTTGCGGCAGGTCTTCTCGAGTTACGACGGGGACCTCAGGGACCCGCTCTGGTGGCATTAGGAAAGGCCAGTCCCCGTGCGTGTTGCTAGGGGCCATCTCGGGATTCCTCTCCCGTCCATGCCGGAGCAAAAAACCTTGTGTGGAGTCGGGCCCGGAACCTGAGGATTCCTCTCCAGTGTTGCCATGGATCTTGGGGTGCTTCTGAGTCTCCCCAGGGGAGTCAGGCCTCGTCTCGAGTGGGGGCATGCACGTGCGCTTTCCTCCCGAGCTGCAGCAGTAGTGTCACGCTTCCTTTCACGTGGATCAAGGGATCTGTGGTTTCCCTCGAGGCTTTCGCTAGAGGCTTTCCGACGAGGCTTTCCCACAGGGCTGTGCCACGTGCCACCTTGCTGTGAGTCGATCCTCGGCGTGAAAGACGAGCCGGTGAAGGGAAAAGAGTTTCCTCTGGAATGGCCTGAGATATCTGGGGGACTCTTGGAATGGTGGCACGACCCTGGAGTTCCTCTCGCCGTTCCTGTTGAGAGGGCCTCCTCTTGAGGTGCGACGGGAACGCCGGGAACTCTTTCTCGACGAAGCGGGGAAAGGATCCCTCATCTCGACCTACCAGGCGGAAACGGGGCTCCTCTGGATGTGGGCGGGACCCTCGTGTTTCCTCTCGAGTGGAGACGGGTATGTCGGGAAACTTCTTGATTTGCACCAAGGGTGTGAAGGACCCTATCGAAGTTCCAGAGGTGAGGTGTGATCAGGCTCGAGACCCCTCAGCGGAAATGGGCCTCATCTCGCCTGGAGGGGAGAACCTCCTGGATTTTCTCGAGTTGCGGCAGGTTGTCTCGAGTTACGACGGGGACCTCAGGGACCCGCTCTCGAGGCCTCAGGAAAGGCCAGTCCCCGTGCGAGTTGCTAGGGGCCACCTCGGGATTCCTCTCCCGTCCATGCCGGGGCCTAAGACCTTGTGTGGAGTCGGCCCGGAACCTGAGGATTCCTCTCCAGTGTTGCCATGGATCTTGGGGTGCTTCTGAGTCTCCCCAGGGGAGTCAGGCCTCGTCTCGTGTGGGGGCATGCAAGTGCGTTTTCCTCCCGAGCTGCAGCAGTAGTGTCACGCTTCCTGTCAGGTTGATCAAGGGATCTGTGGTTTCCCTCGAGGCTTTCGCTCGAGGCTTTCCCACGAGGCTTTCCCACAGGGCTGTGCCACGTGCCAACTTGGTGTGAGTCGATCCTCGGCGTGAAAGACGAGCCGGTGAAGGGAAAAGAGGTTCCTCTGGAATGGACTGAGACATCTGGGGGACTCTTGGAATGGTGGCACGACCCTGGATTTCCTCTCGCCATTCCTGTTGAGAGGGCCTCCTCTTGACATGCGACGGGAACGCCGGGAACTCTTTCCCGACGAAGCAGGGAAAGGATCCCTCATCTCGAGCTACGAGGCGGAAACGGGGCTCCTCTGGATGTGGGCGGGACCCTCGTGTTTCCTCTCGAGTGGAGACGGGTATGTCGGGAAACTTCTTGATTTGCCCCAGGGTGTGAAGGACCCTTTCGAAGTTCCAGAGGTGAGGTGTGATCACACTCGAGACGCCTCAGCGGAAATGGGCCTCATCTCGCCTGGAGGGGAGAACCTCCTGGATTTTCTCGAGTTGCGGCAGGTCTTCTCGAGTTACGACGGGGACCTCAGGGACCCTATCTGGTGGCCTCAGGAAAGGCCAGTCCCCATGCGAGTTGCTAGGGGCCATCTTAGGATTCCTCTTCCGTCCATGCCGGGGCCTAAGACCTTTTGTGGAGTCGGGGCCGGAACCTGAGGATTACTCTCCAGCGTTGCCATGGATCTTGGTGTGCTTCTGAGTCTCCCCAGGGGAGTCAGGCCTCGTCTCGAGTAGGGGCATGCCCGTGCGCTTTCCTCCCGAGCTGCAGCAGTAGTGTCACGCTTCCTGTCACGTGGATCAAGGGATCTGTGGTTTCCCTCGAGGCTTTCGCTTGAGGCTTTCCCACGAGGCTTTTCACAGGGCTGTGCCACGTGCCACATTGGTGGGAGTCGATCCTCGGCGTGAAAGACGACCCGGTGAAGGGAAAAGAGGTTCCTCTGGAATGGACTGAGACATCTGGGGGACTCTTGGAATGGTGGCACGACCCTGGAGTTCCTCTCGCCGTTCCTGTTGAGAAGGCCTCCTCTTGAAATGAGACGGGAACGCCGGGAACTCTTTCCCGACGAAGCAGGGAAAGGATCCCTCATCTCGAGCTACGAGGCGGAAACGGGGCTCCTCTGGATGTGGGCGGCAGCCTCGTGTTTCCTCGCAAGTGGTGACGGGTATGTGGGGAACTTCTTGATTTGCACCAAGGGTGTGAAAGACCCTTTCCAAGTTCCAGAGGTGAGGTGTGATCAGCCTCGAGACGCCTCAGCGGAAATGGGCCTCATCTCGCCTGGAGGGGAGAACCTCCTGGATTTTCTCGAGTTGCGGCAGGTCTTCTCGAGTTTCGACGGGGACCTCAGGGACCCGCTCTGGTGGCCTCAGGAAAGGCCAGTCCCCATGCGAGTTGATAGGGGACCTCTCGGGATTCCTCTCCCGTCCATGCCGCGGCCTCAGTCCTTGTGAGGAGTCGGGGCCGGAACCTGAGGATTCCTCTCCAGTGTTGCCATGGATCTTGGGGTGCTTCTGGGGCTCCCCAGGGGAGTCAGGCCTCGTCTCGAGTGGGGGCATGCACGTGCGCTTTCCTCCCGAGCTGCAGCAGTAGTGTAACGCTTCCTGTCACGTGGATCAAGGGATCTGTGGCTTTTCCTCGAGGCTGTCCCTCGAGGCTTTCCCACGAGGCTTTCCCACAGGGCTGTGTCAGGTGCCTCCTTGGTGTGAGTCGTTCCTCGGCGTGAAAGACGAGCCGGTGAAGGGAAAAGAGGTTCCTCTGGAATGGACTGAGACATCTGGGGGACTCTTGGAATGGTGGCACGACCCTGGAGTTCCTCTCGCCGTTCCTGTTGAGAGGGCCTCCTCTTGAGATGCGACGGGAACGCCGGGAACTCTTTCCCGACGAAGCAGGGAAAGGATCCCTCATCTCGAGCTACAAGGCCGAAACGGGGCTCCTCTGGATGTGGGCGGGACCCTCGTGTTTCCTCTCGAGTGGAGACGGGTATGTCGGGGAACTTCTTGATTTGCACCAAGGGTGTGAAGGACCCTTTCCAAGTTCCAGAGGTGAGGTGTGATCAGCCTCGAGACGCCTCAGCGGAAATGGGCCTCATCTGGCCTGGAGGGGAGAACCTCCTGGATTTTCTCGAGTTGCGGCAGGTCTTCTCGAGTTACGACGGGGACCTCAGGGACCCGCTCTGGTGGCCTCAGGAAAGGCCAGTCCCCGTGCGAGTTGCTAGGGGCCATCTCGGGATTCCTCTCCCGTCAATGCCGGGGCCTAAGAACTTGTGTGGAGTCGGGGCCGGAACCTGAGGATTCCTCTCCAGTGTTACCATGGATCTTGGGGTGCTTCTGAGTCTCCCCAGGGGAGTCAGGCCTCGTCCCTATTGGGGGCATGCACGTGCGCTTTCCTCCCGAGCTGCAGCAGTAGTGTCACGCTTCCTGTCCCTTGGATCAAGGGATCTGTGGTTTCCCTCCAGGCTTTCGCTCGAGGCTTTCCCACGAGGCTTTCCCACAGGGCTGTGCCACATGCCACCTTTGTGTGAGTCGATCGTCGGCGTGAAAGACAAGCGGGTGAAGGGAAAAGAGGTTCCTCTGGAATGGACTGAGACATCTTTGGGACTCTTGGAATGCTGGCACGACCCTGGAGTTCCTCTCTCCGTTCCTGTTGAGAGGGCCTCCTCTTGAGATGCGACGGGAACGCCGGGAACTCTTTCCCGACGAAGCAGGGAAAGGATCCCTCATCTCGAGCTACGAGGCGGAAACGGGGCTCCTCTGGATGTGGGCGGGACCCTCGTGTTTCCTCTCGAGTGGAGACGGGTATGTCGGGGAACTTCTTGATTTGCACCAAGGGTTTGAAGGACCCTTTCCAAGTTCCAGAGGTGAGGTGTGATCAGCCTCGAGACGCCTCAGCGGAAATGGGCCTCATCTCGCCTGGAGGGGAGAACCTCCTGGATTTTCTCGAGTTGCGGCAGGTCTTCTCGAGTTACGACGGGGACCTCAGGGGACCCGCTCTGGTGGCCTCAGGAAAGGCCAGTCCCCATGCGAGTTGCTAGGTGAAATCTAGGGATTCCTCTCCCGTCCATGCCGCGGCCTCAGTCCTTGTGTGGAGTCGGGGCAGGAACCTGAGGATTCCTCTCCAGTGTTCCCATGGATCTTGGGGTGCTTCTGAGTCTCCCCAGGAGAGTCAGGCTTCGTCTCGAGTGGAGGTATGCACGTGCGCTTTCCACCCGGGCTCCAGCAGTAGGGTCACGCTTCCTGTCACGTGGATCAAGGGATCTGTGGCTTTCCCTCGAGGCTGTCCCTCGAGGCTTTCCCACGAGGCTTTCCCACAGGGCCGTGCCACGTGCCACCTTGGTGTGAGTCGATCCTCGGCGTGAAAGACGACCCGGTGAAGGAAAAGAGGTTCCTCTGGAATGGACTGAGACATCTGGGGGACTCTTGGAATGGTGGCACGACCCTGGAGTTCCTCTCGCCGTTCCTGTTGAGAGGGCCTACTCTTGAGTTGCGACGGGAATGCTGGGAAGTCTTTCCCGACGAAGCAGGGAAAGGATCCCTCATCTCGAGCTACGAGGCGGAAACGGGGCTCCTCTGGATGTGGGCGGGACCCACGTGTTTCCTCTCGAGTGGGGACGGGTATGTCGGGGAACTTCTTGATTTGCACCAAGGGTGTGAAGGACCCTTTCGAAGTTCCAGAGGAGAGGTGTGATCAGCCTCGAGAAGCCTCAGCGGAAATGGGCCTCATCTCGCCGGGAGGGGAGAACCTCCTGGATTCTCTCGAGTTGCGGCAGGTCTTCTCGAGTTACGACGGGGACCTCAGGGACCCGCTCTGGTGGCCTCAGGAAAGGCCAGTCCCCGTGCGAGTTGCTAGTGGCCATCTCGGGATTCCTCTCCCGTCCATGCCGGGGCCTAAGACCTTGTGTGGAGTCGGGGCCGGAACCTGAGGATTCCTCTCCAGTGTTGCCATGGATCTTGGGGTGCTTCTGAGTCTCCCCAGGGGAGTCAGGCCTCGTCTCGAGTGGAGGCATGCACGTGAGCTTTCCTCCCGAGCTGCAGCAGTAGTGTAACGCTTCCTGTCACGTGGATCAAGGGATCTGTGGCTTTTCCTCGAGGCTGTCGCTCGAGACTTTCCCACGAGGCTTTCCCACAGGGCTGTGCCACGTGCCACCTTGGTGTGAGTCGATCCTCGGCGTGAAAGACAAGCGGGTGAAGGGAAAAGAGGTTCCTCTGGAATGGACTGAGACATCTTTGGGACTCTTGGTATGCTGGCACGACCCTGGAGTTCCTCTCTCCGTTCCTGTTGAGAGGGCCTCCTCTTGACATGCGACGGGAACGCCGGGAACTCATTCCTGGCGAAGCAGGGAATTGATCCCTCATCTCGAGCTACGAGGCGGAAACGGGGCTCCTCTGGATGTGGGCGGGACCCTCATGTTTCCTCTCGAGTGGAGAAGGGTATGTCGGGGAACTTCTTGATTTGCACCAAGAGTGTGAAGGACCCTTTCCAAGTTCCAGAGGTGAGATGTGATCAGCCTCGAGACGCCTCAGCGGAAATGGGCCTCATCTCGCCTGGAGGGGAGAACCTCCTGGATTTTCTCGAGTTGCGCCAGGTCTTCTCGAGTTACGACGGGGACCTCAGGGACCCGCTCTGGTGGCCTCAGGAAAGGCCAGTCCCCATGCGAGTTGCTAGGTGAAATCTAGGGATTCCTCTCCCGTCCATGCCGCGGCCTCAGTCCTTGTGTGGAGTCGGGGCCGGAACCTGAGGATTCCTCTCCAGTGTTCCCATGGATCTTGGGGTGCTTCTGAGTCTCCCCAGGAGAGTCAGGCCTCGTCTCGAGTGGAGGTATGCACGTGCGCTTTCCACCCGGGCTCCAGCAGTAGGGTCACGCTTCCTGTCACGTGGATCAAGGGATCTGTGGCTTTCCCTCGAGGCTGTCCCTCGAGGCTTTCCCACGAGGCTTTCCCACAGGGCTGTGCCACGTGCCACCTTGGTGTGAGTCGATCCTCGGCGTGAAAGACGACCCGGTGAAGGAAAAGAGGTTCCTCTGGAATGGACTGAGACATCTGGGGGACTCTTGGAATGGTGGCACGACCCTGGAGTTCCTCTCGCCGTTCCTGTTGAGAGGGCCTCCTCTTGAGATGCGACCGGAATGCTGGGAAGTCTTTCCCGACGAAGCAGGGAAAGGATCCCTCATCTCGAGCTATGAGGCGGAAACGGGGCTCCTCTGGATGTGGGCAGGACCCTCGTGTTTCCTCTCGAGTGGGGACGGGTATGTCGGGGAACTTCTTGATTTGCACCAAGGGTGTGAAGGACTCTTTCGAAGTTCCAGAGGTGAGGTGTGATCAGCCTCGAGACGCCTCAGCGGAAATGGGCCTCATCTCGCCTGGAGGGGAGAACCTCCTGGATTTTCTCGAGTTGCGGCAGGTCTTCTCGAGTTACAACGGGGACCTCAGGGACCCGCTCTGGTGGCCTCAGGAAAGGCCAGTCCCCGTGCGAGTTGTTAGGGGCCATCTCGGGATTCCTCTCCCGTCCATGCCGGGGCCTAAGACCTTGTGTGGAGTCGGGGCCGGAACCTGAGGATTCCTCTCCAGTGTTGCCATGGATCTTGGGGTGCTTCTGAGTCTCCCCAGGGGAGTCAGGCTTCGTCTCGAGTGGGGGGATGCACGTGCGCTTTCCTCCCGAGCTGCAGCAGTAGTGTCACGGTTCCTGTCACGTGGATCAAGGGATCTGTGGTTTCCCTCGAGGCTTTCCCACGAGGCTTTCCCACAGGGCTGTGCCACGTGCCACCTTGTTGGGAGTCGATCCTCGGCATGAAAGACGAGCCGGTGAAGGGAAAAGAGGTTCCTCTGGAATGGACAGAGACATCTGGGGACTCTTGGAATGGTGGCACGACCCTGGAGTTCCTCTCGCCGTTCCTGTTGAGAGGGCCTCCTCTTGAGATGCGAAGGGAACGCCGGGAACTCTTTCCCGACGAAGCAGGGAAAGGATCCCTCATCTCGAGGTACGAGGCGGAAACGGGGCTCCTCTGGATGTGGGCGGGACCCTCGTGTTTCCACTCGAGTGGAGACGGATATGTCGGGGAACTTCTTGATTTGCACGAAGGGTGTGAAGGACCCTTTCGAAGTTCCATAGGTGAGGTGTGATCAGCCTCGAGACGCCTCAGTGGAAATGGGCCTCATCTCCCCTGGAGGGGAGAACCTCCTGGATTTACTCGAGTTGCGTCAGGTCTTCTCAAGTTACGACGGGGACCTCAGGGACCCGCTCTGGTGGCCTCAGGAATGGCCAGGCCCCATGCGAGTTGCTAGGGGACCTCTCGGGATTCCTCTCCCGTCCATGCCGCGGCCTCAGTCCTTGTGAGGAGTCGGGGCCGGAACCTGAGGATTCCTCTCCAGTGTTGCCATGGATCTTGGGGTGCTTCTGAGTCTCCCCAGGGGAGTCAGGCCTCGTCTCGAGTGGGGGCATGCACGTGCGCTTTCCTCCCGAGCTGCAGCAGTAGTGTCACGGTTCCTGTCACGTGGATCAAGGGATCTGTGGCTTTCCCTCGAGGCTGTCCATCGAGGCTGTCCCTCAAGGCTTTCCCACAGGCCTGTGCCACGTGACACCTTGGTGTGAGTCGATCCTCGGCGTGAAAGACGAGCCGGTGAAGGGAAAAGAGGATCCTCTGGAATGGACTGAGACATGTGGTGGACACTTGGAATGGTGGCACGACCCTGGAGTTCCTCTCGCCGTTCCTGTTGAGAGGGCCTCCTCTTGAGATGCGACGGGAAGGCCGGGAACTCTTTCCCGACGAAGCAGGGAAAGGATCCCTCATCTCGAGCTACGAGGCGGAAACGGGGCTCCTCTGGATGTGGGCGGGACCCTCGTGTTTCCACTCGAGTGGAGACGGGTATGTCGGGGAACGTCTTGATTTGCACAAAGGGTGTGAAGGACCCTTTCGAAGTTCCATAGGTGAGGTGTGATCAGCCTCGAGACGCTTCAGTGGAAATGGGCCTCATCTCGCCTGGAGGGGACAACCTCCTGGATTTTCTCGAGTTGCGGCAGGTCTTCTCGAGTTACGACGGGGACCTCAGGGACCCGCTCTGGTGGCCTCAGGAAAGGCCAGTCCCCATGCGAGTTGCTAGGTGAAATCTAGGGATTCCTCTCCCGTCCATGCCGCGGCCTCAGTCCTTGTGTGGAGTCGGGGCCGGAACCTGAGGATTCCTCTCCAGTGTTCCCATGGATCATGGGGTGCTTCTGAGTCTCCCCAGGAGAGTCAGGCCTCGTCTCGAGTGGAGGTATGCACGTGCGCTTTCCACCCGGGCTCCAGCAGTAGGGTCACGCTTCCTGTCACGTGGATCAAGTGATCTGTGGCTTTCCCTCGAGGCTGTCCCTCGAGGCTTTCCCACGAGGCTTTCCCACAGGGCTGTGCCACGTGCCACCTTGGTGTGAGTCGATCCTCGGCGTGAAAGACGACCCGGTGAAGGAAAAGAGGTTCCTCTGGAATGGACTGAGACATCTGGGGGACTCTTGGAATGGTGGCACGACCCTGGAGTTCCTCTCGCCGTTCCTGTTGAGAGGGCCTCCTCTTGAGATGCGATGGGAATGCTGGGAAGTCTTTCCCGACGAAGCAGGGAAAGGATCCCTCATCTCGAGCTACGAGGCGGAAAAGGGGCTCCTCTGGATGTGGGCGGGACCCTCGTGTTTCCTCTCGAGTGGGGACGGGTATGTCGGGGAACTTCTTGATTTGCACCAAGGGTGTGAAGGACACTTTCGAAGTTCCAGAGGTGAGGTGTGATCAGCCTCGAGACGCCTCAGCGGAAATGGGCCTCATCTCGCCTGGAGGGGACACCCTCCTGGATTTTCTCGAGTTGCGGCAGGTCTTCTCGAGTTACAACGGGGACCTCAGGGACCCGCTCTGGTGGCCTCAGGAAAGGCCAGTCCCCGTGCGAGTTGTTAGGGGCCATCTCGGGATTCCTCTCCCGTCCATGCCGGGGCCTAAGACCTTGTGTGGAGTCGGGGCCGGAACCTGAGGATTCCTCTCCAGTGTTGCCATGGATCTTGGGGTGCTTCTGAGTCTCCCCAGGGGAGTCAGGCCTCGTCTCGAGTGGGGGCATGCACGTGCGCTTTCCTCCCGAGCTGCAGCAGTAGTGTCACGCTTCCTGTCACGTGGATCAAGGGATCTGTGGTTTCCCTCGAGGCTTTCGCTCGAGGATTTCCCACGAGGCTTTCCCACAGGGCTGTGCCACGTGCCACCTTGTTGGGAGTCGATCCTCGGCATGAAAGACGAGCCGGTGAAGGGAAAAGAGGTTCCTCTGGAATGGACTGAGACATCTGGAGACTCTTGGAATGGTGGCACGAACTTGGAGTTCCTCTCGCCGTTCCTGTTGAGAGGGCCTCCTCTTGAGATGCGACGGGAACGCCGGGAACTCTTTCCCGACGAAACAGGGAAAGGATCCCTCATCTCGAGGTACGAGGCGGAAACGGGGCTCCTCTGGATGTGGGCGGGACCCTCGTGTTTCCACTCGAGTGGAGACGGGTATGTCGGGGAACTTCTTGATTTGCACGAAGGGTGTCAAGGACCCTTTCGAAGTTCCATAGGTGAGGTGTGATCAGCCTCGAGACGCCTCAGTGGAAATGGGCCTCATCTCGCCTGGAGGGGAGAACCTCCTGGATTTTCTCGAGTTGCGGCAGGTCTTCTCGAGTTACAACGGGGACCTCAGGGACCCGCTCTGGTGGCCTCAGGAAAGGCCAGTCCCCGTGCGAGTTGCTAGGGGCCATCTCGGGATTCCTCTCCCGTCCATGCCGGGGCCTAAGACCTTGTGTGGAGTCGGGGCCGGAACCTGAGGATTCCTCTCCAGTGTTGCCATGGATCTTGGGGTGCTTCTGAGTCTCCCCAGGGGAGTCAGGCCTCGTCTCGAGTGGGGGCATGCACGTGCGCTTTCCTCCCGAGCTGCAGCAGTAGTGTCACGCTTCCTGTCACGTGGATCAAGGGATCTGTGGCTTTCCCTCGAGGCTGTCCATCGAGGCTCTCCCTCGAGGCTTTCCCACAGGCCTGTGCCACGTGCCTCCTTGGTGTGAGTCGATCCTCGGCGTGAAAGACGAGCCGGTGAAGGAAAAAGAGGTTCCTCTGGAATGGACTGAGAGATCTGGGGGACTCTTGGAATGGTGGCACGACCCTGGAGTTCCTCTCGCCGTTCCTGTTGAGAGGGCCTCCTCTTGAGATGCGACGGGAACGCCGGGAACTCTTTCCCGACGAAGCAGGGAAAGGATCCCTCATCTCGAGCTACGAGGCGGACACGGGGCTCCTCTGGATGTGGGCGGAACCCTCGTGTTTCCTCTCGAGTGGAGACGGGTATGTCGGGGAACTTCTTGATTTGCACCAAGGGTGTGAAGGACCCTTTCGAAGTTCCAGAGGAGAGGTGTGATCAGCCTCGAGAAGCCTCAGCGGAAATGGGCCTCATCTCGCCGGGAGGGGAGAACCTCCTGGATTCTCTCGAGTTGCGGCAGGTCTTCTCGAGTTACGACGGGGACCTCAGGGACCCGCTCTGGTGGCCTCAGGAAAGGCCAATCCCCGTGCGAGTTGCTAGTGGCCATCTCGGGATTCCTCTCCCGTCCATGCCGGGGCCTAAGACCTTGTGTGGAGTCGGGGCCGGAACCTGAGGATTCCTCTCCAGTGTTGCCATGCATCTTGGGGTGCTTCTGAGTCTCCCCAGAGGAGTCAGACCTCGTCTCGAGTGGGGGCATGCACGTGCGCTTTCCTCCCGAGCTGCAGCAGTAGTGTCACCCTTCCTGTCACGTGGATCAAGGGATCTGTGGTTTCCCTCGAGGCTTTCGCTCGAGGCTTTCCCACGAGGCTTTCCCACAGGCCTGTGCCACGTGCCACCTTGGTGGGAGTCGATCCTCGCCGTGAAAGACGAGCCGGTGAAGGGAAAAGTGGTTCCTCTGGAATGGACTGAGACATCTGGGGGACTCTTGGAATGGTGGCACGACCCTGGAGTTCCTCTCGCCGTTCCTATTGAGAAGGCCTCCTCTTGAGATGAGACGGGAACGCCGGGAACTCTTTCCCGACGAAGCAGGGAAAGGATCCCTCATCTCGAGCTACGAGGCGGAAACGGGCCTCCTCTGGATGTGGGCGGCAGCCTCGTGTTTCCTCGCAAGTGCAGACGGGTATGTGGGGGAACTTCTTGATTTGCACCAAGGGTGTGAAGGACCCTTTCGAAGTTCCAGAGGTGAGGTGTGATCAGCCTCGAGACGCCTCAGCGGAAATGGGCCTCATCTCGCCTGGATGGGAGAACCTCCTGGATTTTCTCGAGTTGCGGCAGGTCTTCTCGAGTTACGACGGGGACCTCAGGGACCCGCTCTGGTG
This sequence comes from Budorcas taxicolor, assembly GCF_023091745.1. NCBI lineage: Eukaryota > Metazoa > Chordata > Mammalia > Artiodactyla > Bovidae > Budorcas > Budorcas taxicolor. The sequence continues at coordinate 240,234 of NW_026292590.1, forward strand.
GCCTCAGGAAAGGCCAGTCCCCATGCGAGTTGCTAGGGGACCTCTCGGGATTCCTCTCCCGTCCATGCCGCGGCCTCAGTCCTTGTGAGGAGTCGGGGCCGGAACCTGAGGATTCCTCTCCAGTGTTGCCATGGATCTTGGGGTGCTTCTGAGTCTCCCCAGGGGAGTCAGGCCTCGTCTCGAGTGGGGGCATGCACGTGCGCTTTCCTCCCGAGCTGCAGCAGTAGTGTCACGCTTCCTGTCACGTGGATCAAGGGATCTGTGGCTTTCCCTCGAGGCTGTCCATCGAGGCTGTCCCTCAAGGCTTTCCCACAGGCCTGTGCCACGTGCCTCCTTGGTGTGACTGGATCCTCGGCGTGAAAGACGAGCCGGTGAAGGGAAAAGAGGATCCTCTGGAATGGACTGAGACATCTGGTGGACACTTGGAATGGTGGCACGACCCTGGAGTTCCTCTCGCCGTTCCTGTTGAGAGGGCCTCCTCTTGAGATGCGACGGGAATGCCGGGAACTCTTTCCCGATGAAGCAGGGAAAGGATCCCTCATCTCGAGGTACGAGGCGGAAACGGGGCTCCTCTGGATGTGGGCGGGACCCTCGTGTTTCCGCTCGAGTGGAGACGGGTATGTCGGGGAACTTCTTGATTTGCACGAAGGGTGTGAAGGACTCTTTCGAAGTTCCATAGGTGAGGTGTGATCAGCCTCGAGACGCTTCAGTGGAAATGGGCCTCATCTCGCCTGGAGGGGAGAACCTCCTGGATTTTCTCGAGTTGCGTCAGGTCTTCTCAAATTACGACGGGGACCTCATGGACCCGCTCTGGTGTCCTCAGGAATGGCCAGTCCCCATGCGAGTTGCTAGGGGACCTCTCGGGATTCCTCTCCCGTCCATGCCGCGGCCTCAGTCCTTGTGAGGAGTCGGGGCCGGAACCTGAGGATTCCTCTCCTGTGTTGCCATGGATCTTGGGGTGCTTCTGAGTCTCCCCAGGGGAGTCAGGCCTCGTCTCGAGTGGGGGCATGCACGTGCGCTTTCCTCCCGAGCTGCAGCAGTAGTGTAACGCTTCCTGTCACGTGGATCAAGGGATCTGTGGCTTTTCCTCGAGGCTGTCCCTCGAGGCTTTCCCACGAGGCTTTCCCACAGGGCTGTGCCACGTGCCTCCTTGGTGTGAGTCGATCCTCGGCGTGAAAGACGAGCCGGTGAAGGGAAAAGAGGTTCCTCTGGAATGGACTGAGACATCTGGGGGACTCTTGGAATGGTGGCACGACCCTGGAGTTCCTCTCGCCGTTCCTGTTGAGAGGGCCTCCTCTTGAGATGCGACGGGAACGCCGGGAACTCTTTCCCGACGAAGCAGGGAAAGGATCCCTCATCTCGAGCTACGAGGTGGAAACGGGGCTCCTCTGGATGTGGGCGGAACCCTCGTGTTTCCTCTCGAGTGGAGACGGGTATGTCAGGGAACTTCTTGATTTGCACCAAGGGTGTGAAGGACCCTTTCGAAGTTCCAGAGGTGAGGTGTGATCAGCCTCGAGACGCCTCAGCGGAAATGGGCCTCATCTCGCCTGGAGGGGAGAACCTCCTGAATAATCTCGAGTTGCGGCAGGTCTTCTCGAGTTACGACGGGGACCACAGGGACCCGCTCTGGTGGCCTCAGGAAAGGCCAGTCCCCGTGCGAGTTGCTAGTGGCCATCTCGGGATTCCTCTCCCGTTCATGCCGGGGCCTAAGACATTGTTTGGAGTCGGGGCCGGAACCTGAGGATTCCTCTCCAGTGTTGCCATGCATCTTGGGGTGCTTCTGAGTCTCCCCAGAGGAGTCAGACCTCGTCTCGAGTGGGGGCATGCACGTGCGCTTTCCTCCCGAGCTGCAGCAGTAGTGTCACGCTTCCTGTCACGTGGATCAAGGGATCTGTGGGTTTCCCTCGAGGCTTTAGCACGAGGCTTTCCCACAGGGCTGTGCCACGTGCCACCTAGTGTGAGTCGATCCTCGGCGTGAAAGACGAGCCGGTGAAGGGAAAAGAGGTTCCTCTGGAATGGACTGAGACATCTGGGGGACTCTTGGAATGGTGGCACGACCCTGGAGTTCCTCTGGCCGTTCCTGTTGAGAGGGCCTCCTCTTGAGATGAGACGGGAACGCCGGGAACTCTTTCCCGGCGAAGCAGGGAAAGGATCCCTCATCTCGAGGTACGAGGCGGAAACGGGGCTCCTCTGGATGTGGGCGGGACCCTCGTGTTTCCGCTCGAGTGGAGACGGGTATGTCGGGGAACTTCTTGATTTGCACCAAGGGTGTGAAGGACCCTTTCGAAGTTCCATAGGTGAGGTGTGATAAGCCTCGAGACGCCTCAGCGGAAATGGGCCTCATCTCGCCTGGAGGGGAGAACCTCCTGGATTTTCTCGAGTTGCGTCAGGTCTTCTCGAGTTACGACGGGGACATCAGGGACCCGCTCTGGTGGCCTCAGGAATGGCCAGTCCCCATGCGAGTTGCTAGGGGACCTCTCGGGATTCTTCTCCCGTCCATGCCGCGGCCTCAGTCCTTGTGAGGAGTCGGGACCGGAACCTGAGGATTCCTCTCCAGTGTTGCCATGGATCTTGGGGTGCTTCTGAGTTTCCCCAGGATAGTCAGGCCTCGTCTCGAATAGGGGCATGCACGTTCGTTTTCCTCCCGAGCTGCAGCAGTAGTGTAACGCTTCCTGTCACGTGGATCAAGGGATCTGTGGCTTTTCCTCGAGGCTGTCCCTCGAGGCTTTCCCACGAGGCTTTCCCACAGGGCTGTGCCACGTGCCACCTTGGTGTGAGTCGATCCTCGGCGTAAAAGACAAGCGGGTGAAGCGAAAAGAGGTTCCTCTGGAATGGACTGAGACATCTTTGGGACTCTTGGAATGGTGGCACGACCCTGGAGTTCCTCTCTCCGTTCCTGTTGAGAGGGCCTCCTCTTGACATGCGACGGAAACGCCGGGAACTCATTCCTGGCGAAGCAGGGAATGGATCCCTCATCTCGAGCTACGAGGCGGAAACGGGGCTCCTCTGGATGTGGGCGGGACCCTCGTGTTTCCTCTCGAGTGGAGAAGGGTATGTCGGGGAACTTCTTGATTTGCACCAAGAGTGTGAAGGACCCTTTCCAAGTTCCAGAGGTGAGGTGTGATCAGCCTCGAGACGCCTCAGCGGAAATGGGCCTCATCTCGCCTGGAGGGGAGAACCTCCTGGATTCTCTCGAGTTGCGGCAGGTCTTCTCGAGTTACGACGGGGACCTCAGGGAACCGCTCTGGTGGCCTCAGGAAAGGCCAGTCCCCGTGCGAGTTGCTAGAGGCCATCTCGGGATTCCTCTCCCGACCATTCCGGGGCCTAAGACCTTGTGTGGAGTCGGGGCCGGAACCTGAGGATTCCTCTCCAGAGTTGCCATGGATCTTCGGGTGCTTCTGAGTCTCCCCAGGGGAGTCAGGCCTGGTCTCGAGTGGGGGCATGCACGTGCGCTTTCCTCCCCAGCTGCAGCAGTAGTGTCAGGCTTCCTGTCACGTGGATCAAGGGATCTGTGGTTTCCCTCGAGGCTTTCGCTTGAGGCTTTCCCACGAGGCTTTCCCAAAGGGCTGTGATACGTGCCACCTTAGTGTGAGTCGATCCTCGGCTTGAAAGACGAGCCGGTGAAGGGAAAAGAGGTTCCTCTGGAATGGACTGAGACATCTGGGGGACTCTTGGAAAGGTGGCAGGACCCTGGAGTTCCTCTCGTCGATCCTCTTGAGAGGGCCTCCTCTTGAGATGCGACGGGAAGGCCGGGAACTCTTTTCCGATGAAGCAGGGAAAGGATCCCTCATCTCAAGCTACGAGGAGGAAACGGGACTCCTCTGGATGTGGGCGTGACCCTCTTGTTTCCTTTCGAGTGGGGACGGGTATGTCGGGGAACTTCTTGATTTGCACCAAGGGTGTGAAGGACCCTTTCCAAGTTCCAGAGGTGAGGTGTGATCAGCCTCGAGACGCCTCAGCGGAAATGGGCCTCATCTAGCCTGGAGGGGAGAACCTCCTGGATTCTCTTGAGTTGCGGCAGGTCTTCTCGAGTTACGACGGGGACCTCAGGGACCCGCTCTGGTGGCCTCAGGAAAGGCCAGTCCCCGTGCGAGTTGCTAGTAGCCATCTCGGGATTCCACTCCCGTCCATGCCGGGGCCTAAGACCTTGTTTGGAGACGGGGCCGGAACCTGAGGATTCCTCTCCAGTGTTGCCATGCATCTTGGGGTGCTTCTGAGTCTCCCCAGAGGAGTCAGACCTCGTCTCGAGTGGGGGCATGCACGTGCGCTTTCCTCCCGAGCTGTAGCAGTAGTGTCAATCTTCCTGTCACGTGGATCAATGGATCTGTGGTTTCCCTCGAGGCTTTCACTCGAAGCTTTCCCACGAGGCTTTCCCACAGGCCTGTGCCACGTGCCACCTAGTGTGAGTCGATCCTCGGCGTGAAAGACGATCCGGTGAAGGGAAAAGAGGTTCCTCTGGAATGGACTGAGACATCTGGGGGTCTCTTGGAATGGTGGCACGACCCTGGAGTTCCTCTCGCCGTTCCTGTTGAGAGGGTCTCCTCTTGAGATGCGACGGGAACCCCAGGAACTCTTCCCGACGAAGCAGGGAAAGGATCCCACATCTCGAGCTACGAGGCGGAAACGGGGCTCCTCTGGATGTGGGCGGGACCCTCGTGATTCCTCTCGAGTGGAGACGGGTATGTCGGGGAACTTCTTGATTTGCACCAACGGTGTGAAGGACCCTTTCGAAGTTCCAGAGGTGAGGTGTGATCAGCCTCGAGACGCCTCAGCGGAAATGGGCCTCATCTCGCCTGGAGGGGAGAACCTCCTGGATTTTCTCGAGTTGCGGCAGGTCTTCTTGAGTAACGACGGGGACCTCAGGGACCCGCTCTGGTGGCCTCAGGAAAGGCCAGTCCCCGTGCGAGATGCTAGGGGCCATCTCGTGATTCCTCTCCCGTCCATGCCGGGGCCTAAGACCTTGTGTGGAGTCGGGGCCGGAACCTGAGGATTCCTCTCTAGTGTTGCCATGGATCTTGGGGTGCTTCTGAGTCTCCCCAGGGGAGTCAGACCTCGTCTCGAGTGGGGGCATGCACGTGCGCTTTCCTCCCGAGCTGCAGCAGTAGTGTCACGGTTCCTGTCACGTGGATCAAGGGATCTGTGGTTTCCCTCGAGGCTTTCGCTCGAGGCTTTCCCACGAGGCTTTCCCACAGGGCTGTGCCACGTGCCACCTTGTTGGGAGTCGATCCTCGGCGTCAAAGACGAGCCACTGAAGGGAAAAGAGGTTCCTCTGGAATGGACTGAGACATCTGGGGACTCTTGGAATGGTGGCACGACCCTGGAGTTCCTCTGGCCGTTCCTGTTGAGAAGGCCTCCTCTTGAGATGCGACGGGAACGCCGGGAACTCTTTCCCGACGAAGCAGGGAAAGGATCCCTCATCTCGAGGTACGAGGCGGAAACGGGGCTCCTCTGGATGTGGGCGGGACCCTCGTGTTTCCGCTCGAGTGGAGACGGGTATGCCGGGGAACTTCTTGATTTGCACCAAGGGTGTGAAGGACCCTTTCGAAGTTCCATAGGTGAGGTGTGATCAGCCTCGAGACGCCTCAGCGGAAATGGGCCTCATCTTGCCTGGAGGGGAGAACCTCCTGGATTTTCTCGAGTTGCGGCAGGTCATCTCGAGTTACGACGGGGACCTCAGGGACCCGCTCTGGTTGCCTCAGGAGAGGCCAGTCCCCATGCGAGTTGCTAGGGGCAATCTCGGGATTCCTCTCCCGTCCATGCCGGGGCCTAAAACCTTGTGTGTAGTCGGGGCCGGAACCTGAGGATTCCTATCCAGTGTTGCCATGGATCTTGGGGTGCTTCTGAGTCTCCCCAGGGGAGTCAGGACTCGTCTCGAGTGGGGGCATGCACGTGTGCTTTCCTCCCGAGCTGCAGCAGTAGTGTCACGCTTCCGGTCACGTGGATTAAGGGTTCTGTGGTTTCCCTCGAGGCTTTCGCTCGAGGCTTTCCCACGAGACTTTCCCACAGGGCAGTGCCCCCTGCCACCTTGGTGTGAGTCGATCGTCAGCGTGAAAGTCGAGCCGGTGTAGGGAAAAGAGGTTCCTCTGGAATGGACTGAGACATCTGGGGGACTCTTGGAATGGTGGCACGACCCTGGAGTTCCTCTCGCCGTTCCTGTTGAGAGGGCCTCCTCTTGAGAAGCGACGGGAAGCCCGGGAACTCTTTCCCGAGGAAGCAGGGAAAGGATCCCTCATCTCGAGCTACGAGGTGGAAACGGGGCTCCTCTGGATGTGGGCGGGACCCTCGTGTTTCCACTCGAGTGGACATGGGTATGTCGGGGAACTTCTTGATTTGTACCAAAGGTGTGAAGGACCCTTTCGAAGTTCCAGAGGTGAGGTGTGATCATCCTCGAGACGCCTCAGCGGAAATGGGCCTCATCTCACCTGGAGGGGAGAACCTCCTGGATTTTCTCGAGTTGCGTCAGGTCTTCTCGAGTTACGACGGGGACCTCAGGGACCCGCTCTGGTGGCCTCAAGAAAGGCCAGTCCCCATGCGAGTTGCTAGGGGACCTCTCTGGATTCCTCTCCCGTCCATGCCGCGGCCTCAGTCCTTGTGAGGAGTCGGGGCCGGAAACTGAGGATTCCTCTCCAGTGTTGCCATGGATCTTGGGGTGCTTCTGAGTCTCCCCAGGGGAGTCAGGCCTCGTCTCAAGTGGGGGCATGCACGTGCGCTTTCCTCCCGAGCTGCAGCAGTAGTGTCACGCTTCCTGTCACGTGGATCAAGGGATCTGTGTCTTTCCCTCGAGGCTGTCCATCGAGGCTGTCCCTCGAGGCTTTCCCACAGGCCTGTGCCACGTGCCTCCTTGGTGTGAGTCGATCCTCGGCGTGAAAGACGAGCCGGTGAAGGGAAAAGAGGTTCCTCTGGGATGGACTGAGACATCTGGTGGACACTTGGAATGGTGGCACGACCCTGGAGTTCCTCTCGCCGTTCCTGTTGAGAGGGCCTCCTCTTGAGATGCGACGGGAACGCCGGGAACTCTTTCCCGACGAAGAAGGGAAAGGATCCCTCATCTCGAGCTACGAGGCGGAAACGGGGCTCCTCTGGATGTGGGCGGGACCCTCGTGTTTCCTCTCGAGTGGAGACGGGTATGTCGGGGAACTTCTTGATTTGCACCAAGGGTGTGAAGGACCCTTTCGAAATTCCAGAGGTGAGGTGTGATCAGCCTCGAGACGCCTCAGCGGACATGGGCCTCATCTCGCCTGGAGGGGAGAACCTCCTGAATTTTCTCGAGTTGCGGCAGGTCTTCTTGAGTTATGACGGGGACCTCAGGGACCCGCTCTGGTGGCCTCAGGAAAGGCCAGTCCCCGTGCGAGATGCTAGGGGCCATCTCGGGATTCCTCTCCCGTCCATGCCGGGGCCTAAGACCTTGTGTGGAGTCGGGGCCGGAACCTGAGGATTCCTCTCCAGTGTTGCCATGGATCTTGGGGTGCTTCTGAGTCTCCCCAGCGGAGTCAGACCTCGTCTCGAGTGGGGGCATGCACGTGCGCTTTCCTCCCGAGCTGCAGCAGTAGTGTCACGGTTCCTGTCACGTGGATCAAGGGATCTGTGGTTTCCCTCGAGGCTTTCGCTAGAGGCTTTCCCACGAGGCTTTCCCACAGGGCTGTGCCACGTGCCACCTTGTTGGGAGTCGATCCTCGGCGTCGAAGACGAGCCACTGAAGGGAAAAGAGGTTCCTCTGGAATGGACTGAGACATCTGGGGACTCTTGGAATGGTGGCACCACCCTGGAGTTCCTCTGCCCCGTTCCTGTTGAGAAGGCCTCCTCTTGAGATGCGACGGGAACGCCGGGAACTCTTTCCCGACGAAGCAGGGAAAGGATCCCTCATCTCGAGGTACGAGGCGGAAACGGGGCTAGTCTGGATGTGGGCGGGACCCTCGTGTTTCCGCTCGAGTGGATTCGGGTATGTCGGGGAACTTCTTGATTTGCACCAAGGGTGTGAAGGACCCTGTCGAAGTTCCATAGGTGAGGTGTGATCAGCCTCGAGACGCCTCAGCGGAAATGGGCCTCATCTCGCCTGGAGGGGAGAACCTCCTGGATTTTCTCGAGTTGCGGCAGGTCTTCTCGAGTTACGACGGGGACCTCAGGGACCCGCTCTGGTGGCCTCAGGAAAGGCCAGTCCCCATGCGAGTTGCTAGGGGCCATCTCGGGATTCCTCTCCCGTCCATGCCGGGGCCTAAAACCTTGTGTGTAGTCGGGGCCAGAACCTGAGGATTCCTCTCCAGTGTTGCCATGGATCTTGGGGTGCTTCTGAGTCTCCCCAGAGGACTCAGGCCTCGTTTCGAGTGGGGGCATGCACGTGCGCTTTCCTCCCGAGCTGCAGCAGTAGTGTCACGCTTCCTGTCACGTGGATCAAGGGATCTGTGGCTTTATCTCGAGGCTTTCCCACGAGGCTTTCCCACAGGGCTGTGCCACGTGCCACCTTGGTGTGAGTCGATCCTCGGCGTGAAAGACGAGCCGGTGAAGGGAAAAGACGTTCCTCTGGAATGGACTGAGATATCTGGGGGACTCTTGGAATGGTGGCAGGAACCTGGAGTTCCTCTCGTCGATCCTCTTGAGAGGGCCTCCTCTTGAGATGCGACGGGAACGCCGGGAAATCTTTTCCGACGAAGCAGGGAAAGGATCCCTCATTTCGAGCTACGAGGCGGAAACGGGGCTCCTCTGGATGTGGGCGGGACCCTCGTGTTTCCTCTCGAGTGGAGACGGGTATGTCGGGGAACTTCTTAATTTGCACCAAGGGTGTGAAGGACCCTTTCGAAGTTCCAGAGGTGAGGTGTGATCAGCCTCGAGACGCCTCAGCGGAAATGGGCCTCATCTTGCCTGGAGGGGAGAACCTCCTGGATTTTCTCGAGTTGCGGCAGGTCATCTCGAGTTACGACGGGGACCTCAGGGACCCGCTCTGGTTGCCTCAGGAGAGGCCAGTCCCCATGCGAGTTGCTAGGGGCAATCTCGGGATTCCTCTCCCGTCCATGCCGGGGCCTAAAACCTTGTGTGTAGTCGGGGCCGGAACCTGAGGATTCCTATCCAGTGTTGCCATGGATCTTGGGGTGCTTCTGAGTCTCCCCAGGGGAGTCAGGACTCGTCTCGAGTGGGGGCATGCACGTGTGCTTTCCTCCCGAGCTGCAGCAGTAGTGTCACGCTTCCGGTCACGTGGATTAAGGGTTCTGTGGTTTCCCTCGAGGCTTTCGCTCGAGGCTTTCCCACGAGACTTTCCCACAGGGCAGTGCCCCCTGCCACCTTGGTGTGAGTCGATCGTCAGCGTGAAAGTCGAGCCGGTGTAGGGAAAAGAGGTTCCTCTGGAATGGACTGAGACATCTGGGGGACTCTTGGAATGGTGGCACGACCCTGGAGTTCCTCTCGCCGTTCCTGTTGAGAGGGCCTCCTCTTGAGAAGCGACGGGAAGCCCGGGAACTCTTTCCCGAGGAAGCAGGGAAAGGATCCCTCATCTCGAGCTACGAGGTGGAAACGGGGCTCCTCTGGATGTGGGCGGGACCCTCGTGTTCCCACTCGAGTGGACATGGGTATGTCGGGGAACTTCTTGATTTGTACCAAAGGTGTGAAGGACCCTTTCGAAGTTCCAGAGGTGAGGTGTGATCATCCTCGAGACGCCTCAGCGGAAATGGGCCTCATCTCACCTGGAGGGGAGAACCTCCTGGATTTTCTCGAGTTGCGTCAGGTCTTCTCGAGTTACGACGGGGACCTCAGGGACCCGCTCTGGTGGCCTCAAGAAAGGCCAGTCCCCATGCGAGTTGCTAGGGGACCTCTCTGGATTCCTCTCCCGTCCATGCCGCGGCCTCAGTCCTTGTGAGGAGTCGGGGCCGGAAACTGAGGATTCCTCTCCAGTGTTGCCATGGATCTTGGGGTGCTTCTGAGTCTCCCCAGGGGAGTCAGGCCTCGTCTCGAGTGGAGGCATGCACGTGCGCTTTCCTCCCGATCTGCAGCAGTAGTGTCACGCTTCCTGTCACGTGGATCAAGGGATCTGTGGCTTTCCCTCGAGGCTTTCGCTCGAGGCTTTCCCACGAGGCTTTCCCACAGGGCTGTGCCACGTGCCACCTTGGTGTGAGTCGATCCTCGAGTGAAAGACGAGCCGGTGAAGGGAAAAGAGGTTCCTCTGGAATGGACTGAGACATCTGGGGGACTCTTGGAATGGTGGCACGAACTTGGAGTTCCTCTCGCCGTTCCTGTTGAGAGGGCCTCCTCTTGAGATGCGACGGGAAGGCCGGGAACTCTCTCCCGACGAAGCAGGGAAAGGATCCCTCATCTCGAGCTACGAGGCGGAAACGGGGCTCATTTGATTGTGGACGGGACCCTCGTGTTTCCTCTCGAGTGGAGATGGGTATGTCGGGGAACTTCTTGATTTGTACCAAGGTTGTGAAGGTACCTTTCCAAGTTCCAGAGGTGAGGTGTGATCAGCCTCGAGACGCCTCAGCGGAAATGGGCCGCATATCACCTGGAGGGGAGAACCTCCCGGATTTTCTCGAGTTGCGGCAGGTCTTCTCGAGTTACGACGGGGACCTCAGGGACCCGCTCTGGTGGCCTCAGGAAAGGCCAGTCCCCATGCGAGTTGCTAGGGGCCATCTTGGGATTCCTCTCCCGTCCATGCCGGGGTCTAAGACCTTGTGTGGAGTCGGGGCCGGAACCTGAGAATTCCTCTCCAGTGTTGCCATGGAGCTTGGGGTGCTTCTAAGTCTCCCCAGGGGAGTCAGGCCTCGTCTCGAGTGGGGTCATGCACGTGCGCTTTCCTCCCGAGCTGCAGCAGCAGTGTCAAGCTTCCTGTCACGTGGATCAAGGGAGATGCGGCTTTCCCTCGAGGCTGTCCCTCTAGGCTTTCCCACGAGGCTTTCCCACAGGGCTGTGCCACGTGCCACCTTGGTGTGAGTCGATCCTCGGCGTGAAAGACGAGCCGGTGAAGGGAAAAGAGGTTCCTCTGGAATGGACTGAGACATCTGGGGGACTCTTGGAATGGTGGCAGGAACCTGGAGTTCCTCTCATCGATCCTCTTGAGAGGGCCTCCTCTTGAGATGCGACGGGAACGCCGGGAAATCTTTTCCGATGAAGCAGGCAAAGGATCCCTCATTTCGAGCTATGAGGCAGAAACGGGGCTCCTCTGGATGTGGGCGGGAACCACGTGTTTCCTCTCGAGTGGAGACGGGTATGTCGGGGAACTTCTTGATTTGCACCAAGGGTGTGAAGGACCCTTTCGAAGTTCCAGAGGTGAGGTGTGATCAGCCTCGAGACGCCTCAGCGGAAATGGGCCTCATCTCGCCTGGAGGGGAGAACCTCCTGGATTTTCTCGAGTTGTGGCAAGTCTTCTCGAGTTACGACGGGGACCTCAGTGTCCCGCTCTGGTGGCCTCAGGAGAGGCCAGACCCCATGCGAATTGCTTCGGGCCATCTCGGGATTCCTCTCCCGTCCATGCCGGGGCCTAAGACCTTGTGTGGAGTCGGGGCCGGAACCTGAGGATTCCTCTCCAGTGTTGCCATGGATTTTGGGGTGCTTCTGAGTCTCCCCAGGGTTGTCAGGCCTCGTCTCGAGTGGGGGCATGCACGTGTGCTTTCCTCCCGAGCTGCAGCATTAGTGTCACGCTTCCTGTCCCGTGGATCAAGGGATCTGTGGCTTTCCCTCGAGGCTGTCCCTCGAGGCTTTCCCTCGAGGCTTTCCCACAGGGCTGTGCCACGTGCCACCTTTGTGTGTGTCGATCCTCGGCGTGAAAGACGAGACGGTGAAGGGAAAAGAGGTTCCTCTGGAATGGACTGAGTCATCTGGGGGACTCTTGGAATGGTGGCACGACCCTGGAGTTCCTCTCGCCGTTCCTGTTGAGAGGGACTCTTCTTGAGATGCGACGGGAATGCCGGGAACTCGTTCCCGACGAATCAGGGAAAGGATCCCTCATCTCGAGCTACGAGGTGGAAACGGGGCTCCTCTGGATGTGGGCGGGACCCTCGTGTTTCCACTCGAGTGGACATGGGTATGTCGGGGAACTTCTTGATTTGTACCAAAGGTGTGAAGGACCCTTTCGAAGTTCCAGAGGTGAGGTGTGATCAGCCTCGAGACGCCTCAGCGGAAATGGGCCTCATCTCGCCTGGAGGGGAGAACCTCCTGGATTTTCTCAAGTTGCGTCAGGTCTTCTCGAATTACGACGGGGACCTCAGGGACCCGCTCTGGTGGCCTCAGGAAAGGCCAGTCCCCATGCGAGTTGCTAGGGGACCTCTCGGGATTCCTCTCCCGTCCATGCCGCGGCCTCAGTCCTTGTGAGGAGTCGGGGCCGGAACCTGAGGATTCCTCTCCAGTGTTGCCATGGATCTTGGGGTGCTTCTGAGTCTCCCCAGGGGAGTCAGGCCTCGTCTCGAGTGGGGGCATGCACGTGCGCTTTCCTCCCGAGCTGCAGCAGTAGTGTCACGCTTCCTGTCACGTGGATCAAGGGATCTGTGTCTTTCCCTCGAGGCTGTCCATCGAGGCTGTCCCTCGAGGCTTTCCCACAGGCCTGTGCCACGTGCCTCCTTGGTGTGAGTCGATCCTCGGCGTGAAAGACGAGCCGGTGAAGGGAAAAGACGTTCCTCTGGAATGGACTGAGATATCTGGGGGACTCTTGGAATGGTGGCAGGAACCTGGAGTTCCTCTCGTCGATCCTCTTGAGAGGGCCTCCTCTTGAGATGCGACGGGAACCCCGGGAAATCTTTTCCGACGAAGCAGGGAAAGGATCCCTCATTTCGAGCTACGAGGCGGAAACGGGGCTCCTCTGGATGTGGGCGGGACCCTCGTGTTTCCTCTCGAGTGGAGACGGGTATGTCGGGGAACTTCTTAATTTGCACCAAGGGTGTGAAGGACCCTTTCGAAGTTCCAGAGGTGAGGTGTGATCAGCCTCGAGACGCCTCAGCGGAAATGGGCCTCATCTCGCCTGGAGGGGAGAATCTCCTGGATTTTCTCGAACTGCGGCAGGTCTCCTTGAGTTACGACGGGGACCACAGGGACCCGCTGTGTTGGCCTCAGGAAAGGCCAGTCCACATTCGAGTTGCTAGGGGCCATCTCGGGATTCCTCTCCCGTCCATGCCGGGGCCTAAAACCTTTTGTGGAGTCGGGGCCGGAACCTGAGGATTCCTCTCCAGTGTTGCCATGGATCTTGGGGTGCTTCTGAGTCTCCCCAGGGGAGTCAGGCCTCGTCTCGAGTGGGGACATGCACGTGCGCTTTCCTCCCGAGCTGCAGCGGTAGTGTCACGATTCCTGTCACGTGGATCAAGGGTTCTGTGGCTTTCCCTCGAGGCTTTCGCTCGAGGCTTTCCCACGAGGCTTTCCCACAGAGCTGTGCCACGTGCCACCTTGGTGTGAGTCGATCCTCGGCGTGAAAGACGAGCCGGTGAAGGGAAAAGACGTTCCTCTGGAATGGACTGAGACATCTGGGGGACTCTTGGAATGGTGGCACGACCCTGGAGTTCCTCTCGCCGTTCCTGTTGAGAGGGCCTCCTCTTGAGATGCGACAGGAACGCCGGGAACTCTCTCCCAAAGAAGCAGGGAAAGGATCCCTCATCTCGAGCTACGAGGCGGAAACTGGGCTCCTCTGGATGTGGGCGGGACCCTCGTGTTTCCTCTCGAGTGGAGACGGGTATGTCGGGCAGCTTCTTGATTTGCACCAAGGGTGTGAAGGACCCTTTCGAAGTTTCACAGGTGACGTGTGATCAGCCTCGAGATGCCTCAGCGGAAATGGGCCGCATCTCGCTTGGAGGGGAGAACCTCCTGGATTTTCTCGAGTTGCGGCAGGTCTTCTCGAGTTACGACGGGCACCTCAGGGACCCACTCTGGTGGCCTCAGGAAAGGAAAATCCCCATCCGAGTTGCTAGGGGACCTCTCGAGATTCCTCACCCGTCCATGCCGTGGCCTCAGTCCTTGTGTGGAGTCGGGGCCGGAACATGAGGATTCCTCTCCAGTGTTGCCATGGATCTTGGGGTGCTTCTGAGTTTCCCCAGGGGACTCAGGCCTCGTCTCGAGTCGGGGCATGTACGTACGCTTTCCTCGGAGCTGCAGCATTAGTGTCACGCTTCCTGTCACGTGATCAAGTGATCTGCGGCTTTCCCTCGAGGATTTCCCACGAGGCTTTCCCACAGGGCTGTGCCACGTGCCACCTTAGTGTGAGTCGATCCTCGGCGTGAAAGACGAGCCGGTGAAGGGAAAAGAGGTTCCTCTGGAATGGACTGAGACATCTGGGGGACTCTTGGAATGGTGGCACGACCCTGGAGTTCCTCTCGCCGTTCCTGTTGAGAGGGCCTCCTCTTGAGATGCGACGGGAACGCCGGGAACTCTTTTCGGATGAAGCAGGGAAGGATCCCTCATTTCGAGCTATGAGGCGGAAACGGGGCTCCTCTGGATGTGGGCGTGACCCTCGTGTTTCCTCTCGAGTGGAGACGGGTATGTCGGGGAACTTCTTGATTTGCACCAAGGGTGTGAAAGACCCTTTCGTAGTTCCAGAGGTGAGGTGTGATCAGCCTGGAGACGCCTCAGCGGAAATGGGCCTCATCTCGCCTGGAGGGGAGAATCTCCTGGATTTTCTCGAGTTGCGGCAGTTCTTCTTGAGTTACGACGGGGACCACAGGGACCCGCTGTGTTGGCCTCAGGAAAGGCCAGTCCACATTCGAGTTGCTAGGGGCCATCTCGGGATTACTCTCCCGTCCATGCCGGGGCCTAAAACCTTGTGTGGAGTCGGGGCCGGAACCTGAGGATTCCTCTCCAGTGTTGCCATGGATCTTGGGGTGCTTCTGAGTCTCCCCAGGGGAGTCAGGCCTCGTCTCGAGTGGGGGCATGCACGTGCGCTTTCCTCCCGAGCTGCAGCGGTAGTGTCACGCTTCCTGTCACGTGGATCAAGGTTTCTGTGGCTTTCCCTCGAGGCTTTCGCTCGAGGCTTTCCCACGAGGCTTTCCCACAGAGCTGTGCCACGTGCCACCTTGGTGTGAGTCGATCCTCGGCGTGAAAGACGAGCCGGTGAAGGGAAAAGAGGTTCCTCTGGAATGGACTAAGACATCTGGGGGACTCTTGGAATGGTGGCACGACCCTGGAGTTCCTCTCGCCGTTCCTGTTGAGAGGGCCTCCTCTTGAGATACGACGGGAACGCCGGGAACTCTTTCCCGAGGAAGCAGGGAAAGGATCCCTCATCTCGAGCTACGAGGCAGAAACGGGGCTCCTCTGGATGTGGGCGGGACCCGCGTGTTTCCTCTCGAGTGGAGACGGGTATGTTGGGGAGCTTCTTGATTTGCACCAAGGGTGTGAAGGACCCTTTCGAAGTTTCAGAGGTGAGGTGTGATCAGCCTCGAGACGCCTCAGCGGAAATGGGCCGCATCTCGCCTGGAGGGGAGAACCTCCTGGATTTTCTCGAGTTGCGTCAGGTCTTCTCGAGTTACAACGGGCACCTCAGGGACCCACTCTGGTGGCCTCAGGAAAGGAAAATCCCCATCCGAGTTGCTAGGGGACCTCTCGAGATTCCTCTCCCGTCCATGCCGTGGCCTCAGTCCTTGTGTGGAGTCGGGGCCGGAACATGAGGATTCCTCTCCAGTGTTGCCATGAATTTTGGGGTGCTTCTGAGTCTCCCCAGCGTTGTCAGGCCTCGTCTCGAGTGGGGGCATGCACGTGTGCTTTCCTCCCGAGCTGCAGCATTAGTGTCACGCTTCCTGTCCCGTGGATCAAGGGATCTGTGGCTTTCCCTCGAGGCTGTCCCTCGAGGCTTTCCCTCGAGGCTTTCCCACAGGGCTGTGCCACGTGCCACCTTTGTGTGTGTCGATCCTCGGCGTGAAAGACGAGCCGGTGAAGGGAAAAGAGGTTCCTCTGGAATGGACTGAGTCATCTGGGGGACTCTTGGAATGGTGGCACGACCCTGGAGTTCCTCTCGCCGTTCCTGTTGAGAGGGACTCTTCTTGAGATGCGACGGGAATGCTGGGAACTCTTTCCCGATGAAGCAGGGAAAGGATCCCTCATCTCGAGCTACGAGGTAGAAACGGGGCTCCTCTGGATGTGGGCGGGACCCTCGTGTTTCCACTCGAGTGGACATGGGTATGTCGGGGAACTTCTTGATTTGTACCAAAGGTGTGAAGGACCCTTTCGAAGTTCCAGAGGTGAGGTGTGATCAGCCTCGAGACGCCTCAGCGGAAATGGGCCTCATCTCACCTGGAGGGGAGAACCTCCTGGATTTTCTCGAGTTGTGGCAGGTCTTCTCGAGTTACGACGGGGACCTCAGGGACCCGCTCTGGTGGCCTCAGGAAAGGCCAGTCCCCATGCGAGTTGCTAGGGGACCTCTCGGGATTCCTCTCCCGTCCATGCCGCGGCCTCAGTCCTTGTGAGGAGTCGGGGCCGGAACCTGAGGATTCCTCTCCAGTGTTGCCATGGATCTTGGGGTGCTTCTGAGTCTCCCCAGGGGAGTCAGGCCTCGTCTCGAGTGGGGGCATGCACGTGCGCTTTCCTCCCGAGCTGCAGCAGTAGTGTCACGCTTCCTGTCACGTGGATCAAGGGATCTGTGGCTTTCCCTCGAGGCTGTCCATCGAGGCTGTCCCTCGAGGCTTTCCCACAGGCCTGTGCCACGTGCCTCCTTGGTGTGAGTCGATCCTCGGCGTGAAAGACGAGCCGGTGAAGGGAAAAGAGGTTCCTCTGGGATGGACTGAGACATCTGGTGGACACTTGGAATGGTGGCACGACCCTGGAGTTCCTCTCGCCGTTCCTGTTGAGAGGGCCTCCTCTTGAGATGCGACGGGAACGCCGGGAACTCTTTCCCGACGAAGAAGGGAAAGGATCCCTCATCTCGAGCTACGAGGCGGAAACGGGGCTCCTCTGGATGTGGGCGGAACCCTCGTGTTTCCTCTCGAGTGGAGACGGGTATGTCGGGGAACTTCTTGATTTGCACCAAGGGTGTGAAGGACCCTTTCGAAGTTCCAGAGGTGAGGTGTGATCAGCCTCGAGACACCTCAGCGGACATGGGCCTCATCTCGCCTGGAGGGGAGAACCTCCTGGATTTTCTCGAGTTGCGGCAGGTCTTCTTGAGTTACGACGGGGACCTCAGGGACCCGCTCTGGTGGCCTCAGGAAAGGCCAGTCCCCGTGCGAGATGCTAGGGGCCATCTCGGGATTCCTCTCCCGTCCATGCCGGGGCCTAAGACCTTGTGTGGAGTCGGGGCCGGAACCTGAGGATTCCTCTCCAGTGTTGCCATGGATCTTGGGGTGCTTCTGAGTCTCCCCAGGGGAGTCAGACCTCGTCTCGAGTGGGGGCATGCACGTACGCTTTCCTCCCGAGCTGCAGCAGTAGTGTCACGGTTCCTGTCACGTGGATCAAGGGATCTGTGGTTTCCCTCGAGGCTTTCGCTAGAGGCTTTCCCACGAGGCTTTCCCACAGGGCTGGGCCACGTGCCACCTTGTTGGGAGTGGATCCTCGGCGTGAAAGACGAGCCACTGAAGGGAAAAGAGGTTCCTCTGGAATGGACTGAGACATCTGGGGGACTCTTGGAATGGTGGCACGACCCTGGAGTTCCTCTGGCCGTTCCTGTTGAGAAGGCCTCCTCTTGAGATACGACGGGAACGCCGGAAACTCTTTCCCGACGAAGCAGGGAAAGGATCCCTCATCTCGAGGTACGAGGCGGAAACGGGGCTCCTCTGGATGTGGGCGGGACCCTCGTGTTTCCGCTCGAGTGGAGACGGGTATGTCGGGGAACTTCTTGATTTGCACCAAGGGTGTGAAGGACCCTTTCGAAGTTCCATAGGTGAGGTGTGATCAGCCTCGAGACGCCTCAGCGGAAATGGGCCTCATCTCGCCTGGAGGGGAGAACCTCCTGGATTTTCTCGAGCTGCGGCAGGTCTTCTCGAGTTACGACGGGGACCTCAGGGACCCGCTCTGGTGGCGTCAGGAGAGGCCAGTCCCCATGCGAGTTGCTAGGGGACCTCTCGAGATTCCTCTCCCGTCCATGCCGGGGCCTCAGTCCTTGTGTGGAGTCGGGCCCGGAACCTGAGGATTCCTCTCCAGTGTTGCCATGGATCTTGGGGTGGTTTTGAGTCTCCCCAGGGGAGTCAGGCCTCGTCGCGAGTGGGGGCATGCACGTGCGCTTTCCTCCCGAGCTGCAGCAGTAGTGTCACGCTTCCTGTCACGTGGATCAAGGGATCTGTGGCTTTCCCTCGAGGCTTTCGCTCGAGGCTTTCCCACGAGGCTTTCCCACAGGGCTGTGCCACGTGCCACCTTGGTGTGAGTCGATCCTCGGCGTGAAAGACGAGCCGGTGAAGGGAAAAGAGGTTCCTCTGGAATGGACTGAGACATCTGGGGGACTCTTGGAATGGTGGCACGACCCTGGATTTCCTCTCGCCATTCCTGTTGAGAGGGCGTCCTCTTGAGATGCGACAAGAACGCCGGGAACTCTCTCCCAAAGAAGCAGGGAAAGGATCCCTCATCTCGAGCTACGAGGCGGAAACTGGGCTCCTCTGGATGTGGGCGGGACCCTCGTGTTTCCTCTCGAGTGGAGACGGGTATGTCGGGGAACTTCTTGATTTGCACCAAGGGTGTGAAGGACCCTTTCGAAGTTTCAGAGGTGACGTGTGATCAGCCTCGAGACGCCTCAGCGGAAATGGGCCGCATCTCGCCTGGAGGGGAGAACCTCCTGGAATTTCTCGAGTTGCGGCAGGTCTTCTCGAGTTACGACGGGCACCTCAGGGACCCACTCTGTTGGCCTCAGGAAAGGAAAATCCCCATCCGAGTTGCTAGGGGACCTCTCGAGATTCCTCTCCCGTCCATGCCGGGGCCTCAGTCCTTGTGTGGAGTCGGCCCGGAACATGAGGATACCTCTCCAGTGTTGCCATGGATCTTGGGGTGCTTCTGAGTCTCCCAAGGGGACTCAGGCCTCGTCTCGAGTGGGGGCATGCACGTGCGCTTTCCTCCCGAGCTGCAGCAGTAGTGTCACTCTTCCTGTCACGTGGATCAAGTGATCTGCGGCTTTCCCTCGAGGCTTTCCCACGAGGCTTTCCCACAGGGCTGTGCCACGTGCCACCTTGGTGTGAGTCGATCCTCGGAGTGAAAGACGAGCCTGTGAAGGGAAAAGAAGTTACTCTGGAATGGACTGTGACATCTGGGGGACTCTTGGAATGGTGGCACGACCCTGAAGTTCCTCTCGTCGATCCTCTTGAGAGGGCCTCCTCTTGAGATGCGACGGGAACGCCGGGAACTCTTTTCCGATGAAGCAGGGAAAGGATCCCTCATCTCGAGCTACGATGTGGAAACGGGGCTCCTCTGGATGTGGGCGGGACCCTCGTGTTTCCTCTCGAGTGGAGACGGGTATGTCGGGGAACTTCTTGATTTGCACCAACGGTGTGAAGGACCCTTTCGAAGTTCCAGAGGTGAGGTGTGATCAGTCTCGAGACGCCTCAGCGGAAATGGGCCTCATCTCGCCTGGAGGGGAGAACCTCCTGGATTTTCTCGACTTGCGGCAGGTCTTCTTGAGTTACGACGGGGACCACAGGGAACCGATCTGGTGGCCTCAGGAAAGGCCAGTCCCCATGCGAGTTGCTAGGGGCCATCTCGGGATTCCTCTCCCGTCCATGCCGGGGCCTAAGACCTTGTGTGAAGTCGGGGCCGGAACCTGAGGATTCCTCTCCAGTTTTGCCATGGATCTTGGGGTGCTTCTGAGTCTCCCCAGGGGAGTCAGGCCTCGTCTCGAGTGGGGGCATGCACGTGTGCTTTCCTCCCGAGCTGCAGCAGTAGTGTCACGCTTCCGGTCACGTGGATCAAGGTTTCTGTGGTTTCCCTCGAGGCTTTCGCTCGAGGCTTTCCCACGAGACTTTCCCACAGGGCAGTGCCCCCTGCCACCTTGGTGTGAGTCGATCGTCAGCGTGAATGTCGAGCCGGTGAAGGGAAAAGAGGTTCCGCTGGAATGGACTGAGACATCTGGGGGACTCTTGGAATGATGGCACGACCCTGGAGTTCCTCTCGCCGTTCCTGTTGAGAGGGCCTCCTCTTGAGATGCGACGGGAAAGCCGGGAACTCTTTCCCGACGAAGCAGTTAAAGGATCCCTCATCTCGAGCTATGAGGCGGATACGGGGCTCCCCTGGATGTGGGCGGGACCTCGTGTTTCCTCTCAAGTGGAGACGGGTATGTCGGGGAACTTCTTGATTTGCACCAAGGGTGTGAAGGACCCTTTCGAAGTTTCAGAGGTGAGGTGTGATCAGCCTCGAGACGCCTCAGCGGAAATGGGCCGCATCTCGCCTGGAGGGGAGAACCTCCTGGATTTTCTCGAGTTGCGGCAGATCTTCTCGAGTTACGACGGGCCCCTCAGGGACCCGCTGTGTTGGCCTCAGGAAAGGCCAGTCCCCATGCGAGTTGCTAGGGGACCTCTCGAGATTCCTCTCCCGTCCATGCTGGGGCCTCAGTCCTTGTGTGGAGTCGGGGCCGGAACCTGAGGATTCCTCTCCAGTGTTGCCATGGATCTTGGGGTGCTTCTGAGTCTCCCCAGGGGACTCAGGCCTCGTTTCGAGTGGGGGCATGCACGTGCGCTTTCCTCCCGAGCTGCAGCAGTAGTGTCACGCTTCCTGTCACGTGGATCAAGGGATCTGTGGCTTTATCTCGAGGCTTTCCCACGAGGCTTTCCCACAGGGCTGTGCCACGTGCCACCTTGGTGTGAGTCGATCCTCGGCGTGAAAGACGAGCCGGTGAAGGGAAAAGACGTTCCTCTGGAATGGACTGAGATATCTGGGGGACTCTTGGAATGGTGGCAGGAACCTGGAGTTCCTCTCGTCGATCCTCTTGAGAGGGCCTCCTCTTGAGATGCGACGGGAACGCCGGGAAATCTTTTCCGACGAAGCAGGGAAAGGATCCCTCATTTCGAGCTACGAGGCGGAAACGGGGCTCCTCTGGATGTGGGCGGGACCCTCGTGTTTCCTCTCGAGTGGAGACGGGTATGTCGGGGAACTTCTTGATTTGCACCAAGGGTGTGAAGGACCCTTTCGAAGTTCCAGAGGTGAGGTGTGATCAGCCTCGAGACGCCTCAGCGGAAATGGGCCTCATCTCGCCTGGAGGGGAGAATCTCCTGGATTTTCTCGAATTGCGGCAGGTCTTCTTGTGTTACGACGGGGACCACAGGGACCCGCTGTGTTGGCCTCAGGAAAGGCCAGTCCACATTCGAGTTGCTAGGGGCCATCTCGGGATTCCTCTCCCGTCCATGCCGGGGCCTAAAACCTTTTGTGGAGTCGGGGCCGGAACCTGAGGATTCCTCTCCAGTGTTGCCATGGATCTTGGGGTGCTTCTGAGTCTCCCCAGGGGAGTCAGGCCTCGTCTCGAGTGGGGACATGCACGTGCGCTTTCCTCCCGAGCTGCAGCGGTAGTGTCACGATTCCTGTAACGTGGATCAAGGGTTCTGTGGCTTTCCCTCGAGGCTTTCGCTCGAGGCTTTCCCACGAGGCTTTCCCACAGAGCTGTGCCACGTGCCACCTTGGTGTGAGTCGATCCTCGGCGTGAAAGACGAGCCGGTGAAGGGAAAAGACGTTCCTCTGGAATGGACTGAGACATCTGGGGGACTCTTGGAATGGTGGCACGACCCTGGAGTTCCTCTCGCCATTCCTGTTGAGAGGGCCTCCTCTTGAGATGCGACAGGAACGCCGGGAACTCTCTCCCAAAGAAGCAGGGAAAGGATCCCTCATCTCGAGCTACGAGGCGGAAACTGGGCTCCTCTGGATGTGGGCGGGACCCTCGTGTTTCCTCTTGAGTGGAGACGGGTATGTCGGGCAGCTTCTAGATTTGCACCAAGGGTGTGAAGGACCCTTTCGAAGTTTCAGAGGTGACGTGTGATCAGCCTCGAGACGCCTCAGCGGAAATGGGCCGCATCTCGCCTGGAGGGGAGAACCTCCTGGATTTTCTCGAGTTGCGGCAGGTCTTCTCGAGTTACGACGGGCACCTCAGGGACCCACTCTGGTGGCCTCAGGAAAGGCCAGTCCCCATGCGAGTTGCTAGGGGACCTCTCGAGATTCCTCACCCGTCCATGCCGTGGCCTCAGTCCTTGTGTGGAGTCGGGGCCGGAACATGAGGATTCCTCTCCAGTGTTGCCATGGATCTTGGGGTGCTTCTGAGTCTCCCCAGGGGAGTCAGGCCTCGTCTCGAGTGGGGGCATGCACGTGTGCTTTCCTCCCGAGCTGCAGCAGTAGTGTCACGCTTGCTGTCACTTGGATCAAGGGATCTGTGGCTTTCCCTCGAGGCTGTCCCTCGAGGCTTTCCCACGAGGCTTTCCCACAGGGCTGTGCCACGTGCCACCTTGTTGTGAGTCGATCCTCGGCGTGAAAGACGAGCTGGTGAAGGGAAAAGAGGTTCCTCTGGAATGGACTGAGACATCCGGGGGACTCTTGGAATGGTGGCACGACCCTGGAGTTCCTCTCGCCGTTCCTGTTGAGAGGGCCTCCTCTTGAGATGCGACGGGAACGCCGGGAACTCTTTCCCGAGGAAGCAGGGAAAGGATCCCTCATCTCGAGCTATGAGGCGGAAACGGGGCTCCTCTGGATGTGGGCGGGACCCACGTGATTCCTCTCGAGTGGAGACGGCTAGGTCGGGGAACTTCTTGATTTGCACCAAGGGTGTGAAGGACCCTTTCGAAGTTCCAGAGGTGAGGTGTGATCAGCCTCGAGACGCCTCAGCGGAAATGGGCCTCATCTCGCCTGGAGGGGAGAACCTCCTGGATTTTCTCGAGTTGCGGCAGGTCTTCTCGAGTTACGACGGGGACCTCAGGGACCCGCTCTGGTGGCCTCAGGAAAGGCCAGTCCCCATGCGAGTTTCTAGGGGACCTCTCGGGATTCCTCTCCCGTCCATGCCGGGGCCTCAGTCCTTGTGTGGATTCGGGGCCGAAACCTGAGGATTCCTCTCCAGTGTTGCCATGGATCTTGGGGTGCTTCTGAGTCTCCCCAGGGGAGTCAGGCCTCGTCTCGAGTGGGGGCATGCACGTGTGCTTTCCTCCCGAGCTGCAGCAGTAGTGTCACGCTTGCTGTCACATGGATCAAGGGATCTGTGGCTTTCCCTCGAGGCTGTCCCTCGAGGCTTTCCCACCAGGCTTTCCCACAGGGCTGTGCCACGTGCCACCTTGGTGTGAGTCGATCCTCGGCGTGAAAGACGAGCCGGTGAAGGGAAAAGAGGTTCCTCTGGAATGGACTGAGACATCTGGGGAACTCTTGGAATGGTGGCACGACCCTGGAGTTCCTCTCGCCGTTCCTGTTGAGAGGGCCTCCTCTTGAGTTGCGACGGGAACGCCGGGAACTCTTTCCCGACGAAGCAGGGAAAGGATCCCTCATCTCGAGCTACGAGGCGGAAACGGGGCTCCTCTGGATGTGGGCGGGACCCACGTGATTCCTCTCGAGTGAAGACGGCTAGGTGGGGGAACTTCTTGATTTGCACCAAGGGTGTGAAGGACCCTTTCGAAGTTCCAGAGGTGAGGTGTGATCAGCCTCGAGACGCCTCAGCGGAAATGGGCCTCATCTCGCCTGGAGGGGAGAACCTCCTGGATTTTCTAGAGTTGCGGCAGGTCTTCTCGAGTTACGACGGGGACCACAGGGATCCGCTCTGGTGGCCTCAGGAAAGGCCAGTCCCCATGCGAGTTGCTAGGGGACCTCTCGGGATTCCTCTCCCGTCCATGCCGGGGCCTCAGTCCTTGTGTGGAGTCGGGGCTGGAACCTGAGGATTCCTCTCCAGTGTTGTCATGGATCTTGGGGTGCTTCTGAGTCTCCCCAGGGGAGTCAGGCCT
This sequence comes from Budorcas taxicolor, assembly GCF_023091745.1. Classification (NCBI taxonomy): domain Eukaryota; kingdom Metazoa; phylum Chordata; class Mammalia; order Artiodactyla; family Bovidae; genus Budorcas; species Budorcas taxicolor. Next base: position 263,990 of record NW_026292590.1, read on the forward strand.
CGTCTCGAGTGGGGGCATGCACGTGCGCTTTCCTCCCGAGATGCAGCAGTAGTGTCACGCTTCCTGTCACGTGGATCAAGGGATCTGTGGCTTTCCCTCGAGGCTGTCCCTCGAGGGTTTCCCACGAGGCTTTCCCACAGGGCTGTGCCACGTGCCACCTTGGTGTGAGTCGATCCTCGGCGTGAAAGACGAGCCGGTGAAGGGAAAAGACGTTCCTCTGGAATGGACTGAGATATCTGGGGGACTCTTGGAATGGTGGCAGGAACCTGGAGTTCCTCTCGTCGATCCTCTTGAGAGGGCCTCCTCTTGAGATGCGACGGGAACGCCGGGAAATCTTTTCCGACGAAGCAGGGAAAGGATCCCTCATTTCGAGCTACGAGGCGGAAACGGGGCTCCTCTGGATGTGGGCGGGACCCTCGTGTTTCCTCTCGAGTGGAGACGGGTATGTCGGGGAACTTCTTGATTTGCACCAAGGGTGTGAAGGACCCTTTCGAAGTTCCAGAGGTGAGGTGTGATCAGCCTCGAGACGCCTCAGCGGAAATGGGCCTCATCTCGCCTGGAGGGGAGAATCTCCTGGATTTTCTCGAATTGCGGCAGGTCTTCTTGAGTTACGACGGGGACCACAGGGACCCGCTGTGTTGGCCTCAGGAAAGGCCAGTCCACATTCGAGTTGCTAGGGGCCATCTCGGGATTCCTCTCCCGTCCATGCCGGGGCCTAAAACCTTTTGTGGAGTCGGGGCCGGAACCTGAGGATTCCTCTCCAGTGTTGCCATGGATCTTGGGGTGCTTCTGAGTCTCCCCAGGGGAATCAGGCCTCGTCTCGAGTGGGGACATGCACGTGCGCTTTCCTCCCGAGCTGCAGCGGTAGTGTCACGATTCCTGTCACGTGGATCAAGGGTTCTGTGGCTTTCCCTCGAGGCTTTCGCTCGAGGCTTTCCCACGAGGCTTTCCCACAGAGCTGTGCCACGTGCCACCTTGGTGTGAGTCGATCCTCGGCGTGAAAGACGAGCCGGTGAAGGGAAAAGACGTTCCTCTGGAATGGACTGAGACATCTGGGGGACTCTTGGAATGGTGGCACGACCCTGGAGTTCCTCTCGCCATTCCTGTTGAGAGGGCCTCCTCTTGAGATGCGACAGGAACGCCGGGAACTCTCTCCCAAAGAAGCAGGGAAAGGATCCCTCATCTCGAGCTACGAGGCGGAAACTGGGCTCCTCTGGATGTGGGCGGGACCCTCGTGTTTCCTCTTGAGTGGAGACGGGTATGTCGGGCAGCTTCTTGATTTGCACCAAGGGTGTGAAGGACCCTTTCGAAGTTTCAGAGGTGACGTGTGATCAGCCTCGAGACGCCTCAGCGGAAATGGGCCGCATCTCGCCTGGAGGGGAGAACCTCCTGGATTTTCTCGAGTTGCGGCAGGTCTTCTCGAGTTACGACGGGCACCTCAGGGACCCACTCTGGTGGCCTCAGGAAAGGCCAGTCCCCATGCGAGTTGCTAGGGGACCTCTCGAGATTCCTCACCCGTCCATGCCGTGGCCTCAGTCCTTGTGTGGAGTCGGGGCCGGAACATGAGGATTCCTCTCCAGTGTTGCCATGGATCTTGGGGTGCTTCTGAGTCTCCCCAGGGGACTCAGGCCTCGTCTCGAGTGGGGGCATGCACGTGCGCTTTCCTCCCGAGCTGCAGCAGTAGTGTCACGCTTCCTGTCACGTGGATCAAGTGATCTGCGGCTTTCCCTCGAGGCTTTCCCACGAGGCTTTCCCACAGGGCTGTGCCACGTGCCACCTTGGTGTGAGTCGATCCTCGGAGTGAAAGACGAGCCTGTGAAGGGAAAAGAAGTTACTCTGGAATGGACTGTGACATCTGGGGGACTCTTGGAATGGTGGCACGACCCTGAAGTTCCTTTCGTCGATCCTCTTGAGAGGGCCTCCTCTTGAGATGCGACGGGAACGCCGGGAACTCTTTTCCGATGAAGCAGGGAAAGGATCCCTCATCTCGAGCTACGATGTGGAAACGGGGCTCCTCTGGATGTGGGCGGGACCCTCGTGTTTCCTCTCGAGTGGAGACGGGTATGTCGGGGAACTTCTTGATTTGCACCAACGGTGTGAAGGACCCTTTCGAAGTTCCAGAGGTGAGGTGTGATCAGTCTCGAGACGCCTCAGCGGAAATGGGCCTCATCTCGCCTGGAGGGGAGAACCTCCTGGATTTTCTCGACTTGCGGCAGGTCTTCTTGAGTTACGACGGGGACCACAGGGAACCGATCTGGTGGCCTCAGGAAAGGCCAGTCCCCATGCGAGTTGCTAGGGGCCATCTCGGGATTCCTCTCCCGTCCATGCCGGGGCCTAAGACCTTGTGTGAAGTCGGGGCCGGAACCTGAGGATTCCTCTCCAGTTTTGCCATGGATCTTGGGGTGCTTCTGAGTCTCCCCAGGGGAGTCAGGCCTCGTCTCGAGTGGGGGCATGCACGTGTGCTTTCCTCCCGAGCTGCAGCAGTAGTGTCACGCTTCCGGTCACGTGGATCAAGGTTTCTGTGGTTTCCCTCGAGGCTTTCGCTCGAGGCTTTCCCACGAGACTTTCCCACAGGGCAGTGCCCCCTGCCACCTTGGTGTGAGTCGATCGTCAGCGTGAATGTCGAGCCGGTGAAGGGAAAAGAGGTTCCGCTGGAATGGACTGAGACATCTGGGGGACTCTTGGAATGATGGCACGACCCTTTAGTTCCTCTCGCCGTTCCTGTTGAGAGGGCCTCCTCTTGAGATGCGACGGGAAAGCCGGGAACTCTTTCCCGACGAAGCAGTTAAAGGATCCCTCATCTCGAGCTATGAGGCGGATACGGGGCTCCCCTGGATGTGGGCGGGACATCGTGTTTCCTCTCGAGTGGAGACGGGTATGTCGGGGAACTTCTTGATTTGCACCAAGGGTGTGAAGGACCCTTTCGAAGTTTCAGAGGTGAGGTGTGATCAGCCTCGAGACGCCTCAGCGGAAATGGGCCGCATCTCGCCTGGAGGGGAGAACCTCCTGGATTTTCTCGAGTTGCGGCAGGTCTTCTCGAGTTACGACGGGCCCCTCAGGGACCCGCTGTGTTGGCCTCAGGAAAGGCCAGTCCCCATGCGAGTTGCTAGGGGACCTCTCGAGATTCCTCTCCCGTCCATGCTGGGGCCTCAGTCCTTGTGTGGAGTCGGGGCCGGAACCTGAGGATTCCTCTCCAGTGTTGCCATGGATCTTGGGGTGCTTCTGAGTCTCCCCAGGGGACTCAGGCCTCGTTTCGAGCGGGGGCATGCACGTGCGCTTTCCTCCCGAGCTGCAGCAGTAGTGTCACGCTTCCTGTCACGTGGATCAAGGGATCTGTGGCTTTATCTCGAGGCTTTCCCACGAGGCTTTCCCACAGGGCTGTGCCACGTGCCACCTTGGTGTGAGTCGATACTCGGCGTGAAAGACGAGCCGGTGAAGGGAAAAGAGGTTCCTCTGGAATGGACTGAGACATCTGGGGGACTCTTGGAATGGTGGCAGGAACCTGGAGTTCCTCTCGTCGATCCTCTTGAGAGGGCCTCCTCTTGAGATGCGACGGGAACGCCAGGAAATCTTTTCCGACGAAGCAGGGAAAGGATCCCTCATTTCGAGCTACGAGGCGGAAACGGGGCTCCTCTGGATGTGGGCGGGACCCTCGTGTTTCCTCTCGAGTGGAGACGGGTATGTCGGGGAACTTCTTAATTTGCACCAAGGGTGTGAAGGACCCTTTCGAAGTTCCAGAGGTGAGGTGTGATCAGCCTCGAGACGCCTCAGCGGAAATGGGCCTCATCTCGCCTGGAGGGGAGAATCTCCTGGATTTTCTCGAATTGCGGCAGGTCTTCTTGAGTTACGACGGGGACCACAGGGACCCGCTGTGTTGGCCTCAGGAAAGGCCAGTCCATATTCGAGTTGCTAGGGGCCATCTCGGGATTCCTCTCCCGTCCATGCCGGGGCCTAAAACCTTTTGTGGAGTCGGGGCCGGAACCTGAGGATTCCTCTCCAGTGTTGCCATGGATCTTGGGGTGCTTCTGAGTCTCCCCAGGGGAGTCAGGCCTCGTCTCGAGTGGGGACATGCACGTGCGCTTTCCTCCCGAGCTGCAGCGGTAGTGTCACGATTCCTGTCACGTGGATCAAGGGTTCTGTGGCTTTCCCTCGAGGCTTTCGCTCGAGGCTTTCCCACGAGGCTTTCCCACAGAGCTGTGCCACGTGCCACCTTGGTGTGAGTCGATCCTCGGCGTGAAAGACGAGCCGGTGAAGGGAAAAGACGTTCCTCTGGAATGGACTGAGACATCTGGGGGACTCTTGGAATGGTGGCACGACCCTGGAGTTCCTCTCTCCATTCCTTTTGAGAGGGCCTCCTCTTGAGATGCGACAGGAACGCCGGGAACTCTCTCCCAAAGAAGCAGGGAAAGGATCCCTCATCTCGAGCTACGAGGCGGAAACTGGGCTCCTCTGGATGTGGGCGGGACCCTCGTGTTTCCTCTTGAGTGGAGACGGGTATGTCGGGCAGCTTCTTGATTTGCACCAAGGGTGTGAAGGACCCTTTCGAAGTTTCAGAGGTGACGTGTGATCAGCCTCGAGACGCCTCAGCGGAAATGGGCCGCATCTCGCTTGGAGGGGAGAACCTCCTGGATTTTCTCGAGTTGCGGCAGGTCTTCTCGAGTTACGACGGGCACCTCAGGGACCCACTCTGGTGGCCTCAGGAAAGGAAAATCCCCATCCGAGTTGCTAGGGGACCTCTCGAGATTCCTCACCCGTCCATGCCGTGGCCTCAGTCCTTGTGTGGAGTCGGGGCCGGAACATGAGGATTCCTCTCCAGTGTTGCCATGGATCTTGGGGTGCTTCTGAGTCTCCCCAGGGGACTCAGGCCTCGTCTCGAGTGGGGGCATGCACGTGCGCTTTCCTCCCGAGATGCAGCAGTAGTGTCACGCTTCCTGTCACGTGGATCAAGTGATCTGCGGCTTTCCCTCGAGGCTTTCCCACGAGGCTTTCCCACAGGGCTGTGCCACGTGCCACCTTGGTGTGAGTCGATCCTCGGAGTGAAAGACGAGCCTGTGAAGGGAAAAGAAGTTACTCTGGAATGGACTGTGACATCTGGGGGACTCTTGGAATGGTGGCACGACCCTGAAGTTCCTCTCGTCGATCCTCTTGAGAGGGCCTCCTCTTGAGATGCGACGGGAACGCCGGGAACTCTTTTCCGATGAAGCAGGGAAAGGATCCCTCATCTCGAGCTACGATGTGGAAACGGGGCTCCTCTGGATGTGGGCGGGACCCTCGTGTTTCCTCTCGAGTGGAGACGGGTATGTCGGGGAACTTCTTGATTTGCACCAAGGGTGTGAAGGACCCTTTCGAAGTTCCAGAGGTGAGGTGTGATCAGTCTCGAGACGCCTCAGCGGAAATGGGCCTCATCTCGCCTGGAGGGGAGAACCTCCTGGATTTTCTCGACTTGCGGCAGGTCTTCTTGAGTTACGACGGGGACCACAGGGAACCGATCTGGTGGCCTCAGGAAAGGCCAGTCCCCATGCGAGTTGCTAGGGGCCATCTCGGGATTCCTCTCCCGTCCATGCCGGGGCCTAAGACCTTGTGTGAAGTCGGGGCCGGAACCTGAGGATTCCTCTCCAGTTTTGCCATGGATCTTGGGGTGCTTCTGAGTCTCCCCAGGGGAGTCAGGCCTCGTCTCTTGTGGGGGCATGCACGTGTGCTTTCCTCCCGAGCTGCAGCAGTAGTGTCACGCTTCCGGTCACGTGGATCAAGGTTTCTGTGGTTTCCCTCGAGGCTTTCGCTTGAGGCTTTCCCACGAGACTTTCCCACAGGGCAGTGCCCCCTGCCACCTTGGTGTGAGTCGATCGTCAGCGTGAATGTCGAGCCGGTGAAGGGAAAAGAGGTTCCGCTGGAATGGACTGAGACATCTGGGGGACTCTTGGAATGATGGCACGACCCTGGAGTTCCTCTCGCCGTTCCTGTTGAGAGGGCCTCCTCTTGAGATGGGAAAGCCGGGAACTCTTTCCCGACGAAGCAGTTAAAGGATCCCTCATCTCGAGCTATGAAGCGGATACGGGGCTCCCCTGGATGTGGGCGGGACCTCGTGTTTCCTCTCGAGTGGAGACGGGTATGTCGGGGAACTTCTTGATTTGCACCAAGGGTGTGAAGGACCCTTTCGAAGTTTCAGAGGTGAGGTGTGATCAGCCTCGAGACGCCTCAGCGGAAATGGGCCGCATCTCGCCTGGAGGGGAGAACCTCCTGGATTTTCTCGAGTTGCGGCAGGTCTTCTCGAGTTACGACGGGCCCCTTAGGGACCCGCTGTGTTGGCCTCAGGAAAGGCCAGTCCCCATGCGAGTTGCTAGGGGACCTCTCGAGATTCCTCTCCCGTCCATGCTGGGGCCTCAGTCCTTGTGTGGAGTCGGGGCCGGAACCTGAGGATTCCTCTCCAGTGTTGCCATGGATCTTGGGGTGCTTCTGAGTCTCCCCAGGGGACTCAGGCCTCGTTTCGAGTGGGGGCATGCACGTGCGCTTTCCTCCCGAGCTGCAGCAGTAGTGTCACGCTTCCTGTCACGTGGATCAAGGGATCTGTGGCTTTATCTCGAGGCTTTCCCACGAGGCTTTCCCACAGGGCTGTGCCACGTGCCACCTTGGTGTGAGTCGATCCTCGGCGTGAAAGACGAGCCGGTGAAGGGAAAAGACGTTCCTCTGGAATGGACTGAGATATCTGGGGGACTCTTGGAATGGTGGCAGGAACCTGGAGTTCCTCTCGTCGATCCTCTTGAGAGGGCCTCCTCTTGAGATGCGACGGGAACGCCGGGAAATCTTTTCCGACGAAGCAGGGAAAGGATCCCTCATTTCGAGCTACGAGGCGGAAACGGGGCTCCTCTGGATGTGGGCGGGACCCTCGTGTTTCCTCTCGAGTGGAGACGGGTATGTCGGGGAACTTCTTAATTTGCACCAAGGGTGTGAAGGACCCTGTCGAAGTTCCAGAGGTGAGGTGTGATCAGCCTCGAGACGCCTCAGCGGAAATGGGCCTCATCTCGCCTGGAGGGGAGAATCTCCTGGATTTTCTCGAATTGCGGCAGGTCTTCTTGAGTTACGACGGGGACCACAGGGACCCGCTGTGTTGGCCTCAGGAAAGGCCAGTCCATATTCGAGTTGCTAGGGGTCATCTCGGGATTCCTCTCCCGTCCATGCCGGGGCCTAAAACCTTTTGTGGAGTCGGGGCCGGAACCTGAGGATTCCTCTCCAGTGTTGCCATGGATCTTGGGGTGCTTCTGAGTCTCCCCAGGGGAGTCAGGCCTCGTCTCGAGTGGGGACATGCACGTGCGCTTTCCTCCCGAGCTGCAGCGGTAGTGTCACGATTCCTGTCACGTGGATCAAGGGTTCTGTGGCTTTCCCTCGAGGCTTTCGCTCGAGGCTTTCCCACGAGGCTTTCCCACAGAGCTGTGCCACGTGCCACCTTGGTGTGAGTCGATCCTCGGCGTGAAAGACGAGCCGGTGAAGGGAAAAGACGTTCCTCTGGAATGGACTGAGACATCTGGGGGACTCTTGGAATGGTGGCACGACCCTGGAGTTCCTCTCTCCATTCCTTTTGAGAGGGCCTCCTCTTGAGATGCGACAGGAACGCCGGGAACTCTCTCCCAAAGAAGCAGGGAAAGGATCCCTCATCTCGAGCTACGAGGCGGAAACTGGGCTCCTCTGGATGTGGGCGGGACCCTCGTGTTTCCTCTTGAGTGGAGACGGGTATGTCGGGCAGCTTCTTGATTTGCACCAAGGGTGTGAAGGACCCTTTCGAAGTTTCAGAGGTGACGTGTGATCAGCCTCGAGACGCCTCAGCGGAAATGGGCCGCATCTCGCTTGGAGGGGAGAACCTCCTGGATTTTCTCGAGTTGCGGCAGGTCTTCTCGAGTTACGACGGGCACCTCAGGGACCCACTCTGGTGGCCTCAGGAAAGGAAAATCCCCATCCGAGTTGCTAGGGGACCTCTCGAGATTCCTCACCCGTCCATGCCGTGGCCTCAGTCCTTGTGTGGAGTCGGGGCCGGAACATGAGGATTCCTCTCCAGTGTTGCCATGGATCTTGGGGTGCTTCTGAGTCTCCCCAGGGGACTCAGGCCTCGTCTCGAGTGGGGGCATGCACGTGCGCTTTCCTCCCGAGATGCAGCAGTAGTGTCACGCTTCCTGTCACGTGGATCAAGTGATCTGCGGCTTTCCCTCGAGGCTTTCCCACGAGGCTTTCCCACAGGGCTGTGCCACGTGCCACCTTGGTGTGAGTCGATCCTCGGAGTGAAAGACGAGCCTGTGAAGGGAAAAGAAGTTACTCTGGAATGGACTGTGACATCTGGGGGACTCTTGGAATGGTGGCACGACCCTGAAGTTCCTCTCGTCGATCCTCTTGAGAGGGCCTCCTCTTGAGATGCGACGGGAACGCCGGGAACTCTTTTCCGATGAAGCAGGGAAAGGATCCCTCATCTCGAGCTACGATGTGGAAACGGGGCTCCTCTGGATGTGGGCGGGACCCTCGTGTTTCCTCTCGAGTGGAGACGGGTATGTCGGGGAACTTCTTGATTTGCACCAAGGGTGTGAAGGACCCTTTCGAAGTTCCAGAGGTGAGGTGTGATCAGTCTCGAGACGCCTCAGCGGAAATGGGCCTCATCTCGCCTGGAGGGGAGAACCTCCTGGATTTTCTCGACTTGCGGCAGGTCTTCTTGAGTTACGACGGGGACCACAGGGAACCGATCTGGTGGCCTCAGGAAAGGCCAGTCCCCATGCGAGTTGCTAGGGGCCATCTCGGGATTCCTCTCCCGTCCATGCCGGGGCCTAAGACCTTGTGTGAAGTCGGGGCCGGAACCTGAGGATTCCTCTCCAGTTTTGCCATGGATCTTGGGGTGCTTCTGAGTCTCCCCAGGGGAGTCAGGCCTCGTCTCTTGTGGGGGCATGCACGTGTGCTTTCCTCCCGAGCTGCAGCAGTAGTGTCACGCTTCCGGTCACGTGGATCAAGGTTTCTGTGGTTTCCCTCGAGGCTTTCGCTTGAGGCTTTCCCACGAGACTTTCCCACAGGGCAGTGCCCCCTGCCACCTTGGTGTGAGTCGATCGTCAGCGTGAATGTCGAGCCGGTGAAGGGAAAAGAGGTTCCGCTGGAATGGACTGAGACATCTGGGGGACTCTTGGAATGATGGCACGACCCTGGAGTTCCTCTCGCCGTTCCTGTTGAGAGGGCCTCCTCTTGAGATGGGAAAGCCGGGAACTCTTTCCCGACGAAGCAGTTAAAGGATCCCTCATCTCGAGCTATGAGGCGGATACGGGGCTCCCCTGGATGTGGGCGGGACCTCGTGTTTCCTCTCGAGTGGAGACGGGTATGTCGGGGAACTTCTTGATTTGCACCAAGGGTGTGAAGGACCCTTTCGAAGTTTCAGAGGTGAGGTGTGATCAGCCTCGAGACGCCTCAGCGGAAATGGGCCGCATCTCGCCTGGAGGGGAGAACCTCCTGGATTTTCTCGAGTTGCGGCAGGTCTTCTCGAGTTACGACGGGCCCCTTAGGGACCCGCTGTGTTGGCCTCAGGAAAGGCCAGTCCCCATGCGAGTTGCTAGGGGACCTCTCGAGATTCCTCTCCCGTCCATGCTGGGGCCTCAGTCCTTGTGTGGAGTCGGGGCCGGAACCTGAGGATTCCTCTCCAGTGTTGCCATGGATCTTGGGGTGCTTCTGAGTCTCCCCAGGGGACTCAGGCCTCGTTTCGAGTGGGGGCATGCACGTGCGCTTTCCTCCCGAGCTGCAGCAGTAGTGTCACGCTTCCTGTCACGTGGATCAAGGGATCTGTGGCTTTATCTCGAGGCTTTCCCACGAGGCTTTCCCACAGGGCTGTGCCACGTGCCACCTTGGTGTGAGTCGATCCTCGGCGTGAAAGACGAGCCGGTGAAGGGAAAAGACGTTCCTCTGGAATGGACTGAGATATCTGGGGGACTCTTGGAATGGTGGCAGGAACCTGGAGTTCCTCTCGTCGATCCTCTTGAGAGGGCCTCCTCTTGAGATGCGACGGGAACGCCGGGAAATCTTTTCCGACGAAGCAGGGAAAGGATCCCTCATTTCGAGCTACGAGGCGGAAACGGGGCTCCTCTGGATGTGGGCGGGACCCTCGTGTTTCCTCTCGAGTGGAGACGGGTATGTCGGGGAACTTCTTAATTTGCACCAAGGGTGTGAAGGACCCTGTCGAAGTTCCAGAGGTGAGGTGTGATCAGCCTCGAGACGCCTCAGCGGAAATGGGCCTCATCTCGCCTGGAGGGGAGAATCTCCTGGATTTTCTCGAATTGCGGCAGGTCTTCTTGAGTTACGACGGGGACCACAGGGACCCGCTGTGTTGGCCTCAGGAAAGGCCAGTCCACATTCGAGTTGCTAGGGGCCATCTCGGGATTCCTCTCCCATCCATGCCGGGGCCTAAAACCTTTTGTGGAGTCGGGGCCGGAACCTGAGGATTCCTCTCCAGTGTTGCCATGGATCTTGGGGTGCTTCTGAGTCTCCCCAGGGGAGTCAGGCCTCGTCTCGAGTGGGGACATGCACGTGCGCTTTCCTCCCGAGCTGCAGCGGTAGTGTCACGATTCCTGTCACGTGGATCAAGGGTTCTGTGGCTTTCCCTCGAGGCTTTCGCTCGAGGCTTTCCCACGAGGCTTTCCCACAGAGCTGTGCCACGTGCCACCTTGGTGTCAGTCGATCCTCGGCGTGAAAGACGAGCCGGTGAAGGGAAAAGACGTTCCTCTGGAATGGACTGAGACATCTGGGGGACTCTTGGAATGGTGGCACGACCCTGGAGTTCCTCTCGCCATTCCTGTTGAGAGGGCCTCCTCTTGAGATGCGACAGGAACGCCGGGAACTCTCTCCCAAAGAAGCAGGGAAAGGATCCCTCATCTCGAGCTACGAGGCGGAAACTGGGCTCCTCTGGATGTGGGCGGGACCCTCGTGTTTCCTCTTGAGTGGAGACGGGTATGTCGGGCAGCTTCTTGATTTGCACCAAGGGTGTGAAGGACCCTTTCGAAGTTTCAGAGGTGACGTGTGATCAGCCTCGAGACGCCTCAGCGGAAATGGGCCGCATCTCGCTTGGAGGGGAGAACCTCCTGGATTTTCTCGAGTTGCGGCAGGTCTTCTCGAGTTACGACGGGCACCTCAGGGACCCACTCTGGTGGCCTCAGGAAAGGAAAATCCCCATCCGAGTTGCTAGGGGACCTCTCGAGATTCCTCACCCGTCCATGCCGTGGCCTCAGTCCTTGTGTGGAGTCGGGGCCGGAACATGAGGATTCCTCTCCAGTGTTGCCATGGATCTTGGGGTGCTTCTGAGTCTCCCCAGGGGACTCAGGCCTCGTCTCGAGTGGGGGCATGCACGTGCGCTTTCCTCCCGAGCTGCAACAGTAGTGTCACGCTTCCTGTCACGTGGATCAAGTGATCTGCGGCTTTCCCTCGAGGCTTTCCCACGAGGCTTTCCCACAGGGCTGTGCCACGTGCCACCTTGGTGTGAGTCGATCCTCGGAGTGAAAGACGAGCCTGTGAAGGGAAAAGAAGTTACTCTGGAATGGACTGTGACATCTGGGGGACTCTTGGAATGGTGGCACGACCCTGAAGTTCCTCTCGTCGATCCTCTTGAGAGGGCCTCCTCTTGAGATGCGACGGGAACGCCGGGAACTCTTTTCCGATGAAGCAGGGAAAGGATCCCTCATCTCGAGCTACGATGTGGAAACGGGGCTCCTCTGGATGTGGGCGGGACCCTCGTGTTTCCTCTCGAGTGGAGACGGGTATGTCGGGGAACTTCTTGATTTGCACCAAGGGTGTGAAGGACCCTTTCGAAGTTCCAGAGGTGAGGTGTGATCAGTCTCGAGACGCCTCAGCGGAAATGGGCCTCATCTCGCCTGGAGGGGAGAACCTCCTGGATTTTCTCGACTTGCGGCAAGTCTTCTTGAGTTACGACGGGGACCACAGGGAACCGATCTGGTGGCCTCAGGAAAGGCCAGTCCCCATGCGAGTTGCTAGGGGCCATCTCGGGATTCCTCTCCCGTCCATGCCGGGGCCTAAGACCTTGTGTGAAGTCGGGGCCGGAACCTGAGGATTCCTCTCCAGTTTTGCCATGGATCTTGGGGTGCTTCTGAGTCTCCCCAGGGGAGTCAGGCCTCGTCTCTTGTGGGGGCATGCACGTGTGCTTTCCTCCCGAGCTGCAGCAGTAGTGTCACGCTTCCGGTCACGTGGATCAAGGTTTCTGTGGTTTCCCTCGAGGCTTTCGCTCGAGGCTTTCCCACGAGACTTTCCCACAGGGCAGTGCCCCCTGCCACCTTGGTGTGAGTCGATCGTCAGCGTGAATGTCGAGCCGGTGAAGGGAAAAGAGGTTCCGCTGGAATGGACTGAGACATCTGGGGGACTCTTGGAATGATGGCACGACCCTGGAGTTCCTCTCGCCGTTCCTGTTGAGAGGGCCTCCTCTTGAGATGCGACGGGAAAGCCGGGAACTCTTTCCCGACGAAGCAGTTAAAGGATCCCTCATCTCGAGCTATGAGGCGGATACGGGGCTCCCCTGGATGTGGGCGGGACCTCGTGTTTCCTCTCGAGTGGAGACGGGTATGTCGGGGAACTTCTTGATTTGCACCAAGGGTGTGAAGGACCCTTTCGAAGTTTCAGAGGTGAGGTGTGATCAGCCTCGAGACGCCTCAGCGGAAATGGGCCGCATCTCGCCTGGAGGGGAGAACCTCCTGGATTTTCTCGAGTTGCGGCAGGTCTTCTCGAGTTACGACGGGCCCCTCAGGGACCCGCTGTGTTGGCCTCAGGAAAGGCCAGTCCCCATGCGAGTTGCTAGGGGACCTCTCGAGATTCCTCTCCCGTCCATGCTGGGGCCTCAGTCCTTGTGTGGAGTCGGGGCCGGAACCTGAGGATTCCTCTCCAGTGTTGCCATGGATCTTGGGGTGCTTCTGAGTCTCCCCAGGGGCCTCAGGCCTCGTTTCGAGTGGGGGCATGCACGTGCGCTTTCCTCCCGAGCTGCAGCAGTAGTGTCACGCTTCCTGTCACGTGGATCAAGGGATCTGTGGCTTTATCTCGAGGCTTTCCCACGAGGCTTTCCCACAGGGCTGTGCCACGTGCCACCTTGGTGTGAGTCGATCCTCGGCGTGAAAGACGAGCCGGTGAAGGGAAAAGACGTTCCTCTGGAATGGACTGAGATATCTGGGGGACTCTTGGAATGGTGGCAGGAACCTGGAGTTCCTCTCGTCGATCCTCTTGAGAGGGCCTCCTCTTGAGATGCGACGGGAACGCCGGGAAATCTTTTCCGACGAAGCAGGGAAAGGATCCCTCATTTCGAGCTACGAGGCGGAAACGGGGCTCCTCTGGATGTGGGCGGGACCCTCGTGTTTCCTCTCGAGTGGAGACGGGTATGTCGGGGAACTTCTTAATTTGCACCAAGGGTGTGAAGGACCCTTTCGAAGTTCCAGAGGTGAGGTGTGATCAGCCTCGAGACGCCTCAGCGGAAATGGGCCTCATCTCGCCTGGAGGGGAGAATCTCCTGGATTTTCTCGAATTGCGGCAGGTCTTCTTGAGTTACGACGGGGACCACAGGGACCCGCTGTGTTGGCCTCAGGAAAGGCCAGTCCACATTCGAGTTGCTAGGGGCCATCTCGGGATACCTCTCCCGTCCATGCCGGGGCCTAAAACCTTTTGTGGAGTCGGGGCCGGAACCTGAGGATTCCTCTCCAGTGTTGCCATGGATCTTGGGGTGCTTCTGAGTCTCCCCAGGGGAGTCAGGCCTCGTCTCGAGTGGGGACATGCACGTGCGCTTTCCTCCCGAGCTGCAGCGGTAGTGTCACGATTCCTGTCACGTGGATCAAGGGTTCTGTGGCTTTCCCTCGAGGCTTTCGCTCGAGGCTTTCCCACGAGGCTTTCCCACAGAGCTGTGCCACGTGCCACCTTGGTGTGAGTCGATCCTCGGCGTGAAAGACGAGCCGGTGAAGGGAAAAGACGTTCCTCTGGAATGGACTGAGACATCTGGGGGACTCTTGGAATGGTGGCACGACCCTGGAGTTCCTCTCGCCATTCCTGTTGAGAGGGCCTCCTCTTGAGATGCGACAGGAACGCCGGGAACTCTCTCCCAAAGAAGCAGGGAAAGGATCCCTCATCTCGAGCTACGAGGCGGAAACTGGGCTCCTCTGGATGTGGGCGGGACCCTCGTGTTTCCTCTTGAGTGGAGACGGGTATGTCGGGCAGCTTCTTGATTTGCACCAAGGGTGTGAAGGACCCTTTCGAAGTTTCAGAGGTGACGTGTGATCAGCCTCGAGACGCCTCAGCGGAAATGGGCCGCATCTCGCTTGGAGGGGAGAACCTCCTGGATTTTCTCGAGTTGCGGCAGGTCTTCTCGAGTTACGACGGGCACCTCAGGGACCCACTCTGGTGGCCTCAGGAAAGGAAAATCCCCATCCGAGTTGCTAGGGGACCTCTCGAGATTCCTCACCCGTCCATGCCGTGGCCTCAGTCCTTGTGTGGAGTCGGGGCCGGAACATGAGGATTCCTCTCCAGTGTTGCCATGGATCTTGGGGTGCTTCTGAGTCTCCCCAGGGGACTCAGGCCTCGTCTCGAGTGGGGGCATGCACGTGCGCTTTCCTCCCGAGCTGCAGCAGTAGTGTCACGCTTCCTGTCACGTGGATCAAGTGATCTGCGGCTTTCCCTCGAGGCTTTCCCACGAGGCTTTCCCACAGGGCTGTGCCACGTGCCACCTTGGTGTGAGTCGATCCTCGGAGTGAAAGACGAGCCTGTGAAGGGAAAAGAAGTTACTCTGGAATGGACTGTGACATCTGGGGGACTCTTGGAATGGTGGCACGACCCTGAAGTTCCTCTCGTCGATCCTCTTGAGAGGGCCTCCTCTTGAGATGCGACGGGAACGCCGGGAACTCTTTTCCGATGAAGCAGGGAAAGGATCCCTCATCTCGAGCTACGATGTGGAAACGGGGCTCCTCTGGATGTGGGCGGGACCCTCGTGTTTCCTCTCGAGTGGAGACGGGTATGTCGGGGAACTTCTTGATTTGCACCAAGGGTGTGAAGGACCCTTTCGAAGTTCCAGAGGTGAGGTGTGATCAGTCTCGAGACGCCTCAGCGGAAATGGGCCTCATCTCGCCTGGAGGGGAGAACCTCCTGGATTTTCTCGACTTGCGGCAAGTCTTCTTGAGTTACGACGGGGACCACAGGGAACCGATCTGGTGGCCTCAGGAAAGGCCAGTCCCCATGCGAGTTGCTAGGGGCCATCTCGGGATTCCTCTCCCGTCCATGCCGGGGCCTAAGACCTTGTGTGAAGTCGGGGCCGGAACCTGAGGATTCCTCTCCAGTTTTGCCATGGATCTTGGGGTGCTTCTGAGTCTCCCCAGGGGAGTCAGGCCTCGTCTCTTGTGGGGGCATGCACGTGTGCTTTCCTCCCGAGCTGCAGCAGTAGTGTCACGCTTCCGGTCACGTGGATCAAGGTTTCTGTGGTTTCCCTCGAGGCTTTCGCTCGAGGCTTTCCCACGAGACTTTCCCACAGGGCAGTGCCCCCTGCCACCTTGGTGTGAGTCGATCGTCAGCGTGAATGTCGAGCCGGTGAAGGGAAAAGAGGTTCCGCTGGAATGGACTGAGACATCTGGGGGACTCTTGGAATGATGGCACGACCCTGGAGTTCCTCTCGCCGTTCCTGTTGAGAGGGCCTCCTCTTGAGATGCGACGGCAAAGCCGGGAACTCTTTCCCGACGAAGCAGTTAAAGGATCCCTCATCTCGAGCTATGAGGCGGATACGGGGCTCCCCTGGATGTGGGCGGGACCTCGTGTTTCCTCTCGAGTGGAGACGGGTATGTCGGGGAACTTCTTGATTTGCACCAAGGGTGTGAAGGACCCTTTCGAAGTTTCAGAGGTGAGGTGTGATCAGCCTCGAGACGCCTCAGCGGAAATGGGCCGCATCTCGCCTGGAGGGGAGAACCTCCTGGATTTTCTCGAGTTGCGGCAGGTCTTCTCGAGTTACGACGGGCCCCTCAGGGACCCGCTGTGTTGGCCTCAGGAAAGGCCAGTCCCCATGCGAGTTGCTAGGGGACCTCTCGAGATTCCTCTCCCGTCCATGCTGGGGCCTCAGTCCTTGTGTGGAGTCGGGGCCGGAACCTGAGGATTCCTCTCCAGTGTTGCCATGGATCTTGGGGTGCTTCTGAGTCTCCCCAGGGGACTCAGGCCTCGTTTCGAGTGGGGGCATGCACGTGCGCTTTCCTCCCGAGCTGCAGCAGTAGTGTCACGCTTCCTGTCACGTGGATCAAGGGATCTGTGGCTTTATCTCGAGGCTTTCCCACGAGGCTTTCCCACAGGGCTGTGCCACGTGCCACCTTGGTGTGAGTCGATCCTCGGCGTGAAAGACGAGCCGGTGAAGGGAAAAGACGTTCCTCTGGAATGGACTGAGATATCTGGGGGACTCTTGGAATGGTGGCAGGAACCTGGAGTTCCTCTCGTCGATCCTCTTGAGAGGGCCTCCTCTTGAGATGCGACGGGAACGCCGGGAAATCTTTTCCGACGAAGCAGGGAAAGGATCCCTCATTTCGAGCTACGAGGCGGAAACGGGGCTCCTCTGGATGTGGGCGGGACCCTCGTGTTTCCTCTCGAGTGGAGACGGGTATGTCGGGGAACTTCTTAATTTGCACCAAGGGTGTGAAGGACCCTTTCGAAGTTCCAGAGGTGAGGTGTGATCAGCCTCGAGACGCCTCAGCGGAAATGGGCCTCATCTCGCCTGGAGGGGAGAATCTCCTGGATTTTCTCGAATTGCGGCAGGTCTTCTTGAGTTACGACGGGGACCACAGGGACCCGCTGTGTTGGCCTCAGGAAAGGCCAGTCCCCATTCGAGTTGCTAGGGGCCATCTCGGGATTCCTCTCCCGTCCATGCCGGGGCCTAAAACCTTTTGTGGAGTCGGGGCCGGAACCTGAGGATTCCTCTCCAGTGTTGCCATGGATCTTGGGGTGCTTCTGAGTCTCCCCAGGGGAGTCAGGCCTCGTCTCGAGTGGGGACATGCACGTGCGCTTTCCTCCCGAGCTGCAGCGGTAGTGTCACGATTCCTGTCACGTGGATCAAGGGTTCTGTGGCTTTCCCTCGAGGCTTTCGCTCGAGGCTTTCCCACGAGGCTTTCCCACAGAGCTGTGCCACGTGCCACCTTGGTGTGAGTCGATCCTCGGCGTGAAAGACGAGCCGGTGAAGGGAAAAGACGTTCCTCTGGAATGGACTGAGACATCTGGGGGACTCTTGGAATGGTGGCACGACCCTGGAGTTCCTCTCGCCATTCCTGTTGAGAGGGCCTCCTCTTGAGATGCGACAGGAACGCCGGGAACTCTCTCCCAAAGAAGCAGGGAAAGGATCCCTCATCTCGAGCTACGAGGCGGAAACTGGGCTCCTCTGGATGTGGGCGGGACCCTCGTGTTTCCTCTCGAGTGGAGAC
The DNA here is from genome assembly GCF_023091745.1 of Budorcas taxicolor. Lineage (NCBI taxonomy): Eukaryota > Metazoa > Chordata > Mammalia > Artiodactyla > Bovidae > Budorcas > Budorcas taxicolor. The sequence continues at coordinate 281,416 of NW_026292590.1, forward strand.
GGGTATGTCGGGCAGCTTCTTGATTTGCACCAAGGGTGTGAAGGACCCTTTCGAAGTTTCAGAGGTGACGTGTGATCAGCCTCGAGACGCCTCAGCGGAAATGGGCCGCATCTCGCTTGGAGGGGAGAACCTCCTGGATTTTCTCGAGTTGCGGCAGGTCTTCTCGAGTTACGACGGGCACCTCAGGGACCCACTCTGGTGGCCTCAGGAAAGGAAAATCCCCATCCGAGTTGCTAGGGGACCTCTCGAGATTCCTCACCCGTCCATGCCGTGGCCTCAGTCCTTGTGTGGAGTCGGGGCCGGAACCTGAGGATTCCTCTCCAGTTTTGCCATGGATCTTGGGGTGCTTCTGAGTCTCCCCAGGGGAGTCAGGCCTCGTCTCGAGTGGGGGCATGCACGTGTGCTTTCCTCCCGAGCTGCAGCAGTAGTGTCATGCTTCCGGTCACGTGGATCAAGGTTTCTGTGGTTTCCCTCGAGGCTTTCGCTCGAGGCTTTCCCACGAGACTTTCCCACAGGGCAGTGCCCCCTGTCACCTTGGTGTGAGTCGATCGTCAGCGTGAATGTCGAGCCGGTGAAGGGAAAAGAGGTTCCGCTGGAATGGACTGAGACATCTGGGGGACTCTTGGAATGATGGCACGACCCTGGAGTACCTCTCGCCGTTCCTGTTGAGAGGGCCTCCTCTTGAGATGCGACGGGAAAGCCGGGAACTCCTTCCCGACGAAGCAGTTAAAGGATCCCTCATCTCGAGCTATGAGGCGGATACGGGGCTCCCCTGGATGTGGGCGGGACCTCGTGTTTCCTCTCGAGTGGAGACGGGTATGTCGGGGAACTTCTTGATTTGCACCAAGGGTGTGAAGGACCCTTTCGAAGTTTCAGAGGTGAGGTGTGATCAGCCTCGAGACGCCTCAGCGGAAATGGGCCGCATCTCGCCTGGAGGGGAGAACCTCCTGGATTTTCTCGAGTTGCGGCAGGTCTTCTCGAGTTACGACGGGCCCCTCAGGGACCCGCTGTGTTGGCCTCAGGAAAGGCCAGTCCCCATGCGAGTTGCTAGGGGACCTCTCGAGATTCCTCTCCCGTCCATGCTGGGGCCTCAGTCCTTGTGTGGAGTCGGGGCCGGAACCTGAGGATTCCTCTCCAGTGTTGCCATGGATCTTGGGGTGCTTCTGAGTCTCCCCAGGGGACTCAGGCCTCGTTTCGAGTGGGGGCATGCACGTGCGCTTTCCTCCCGAGCTGCAGCAGTAGTGTCACGCTTCCTGTCACGTGGATCAAGGGATCTGTGGCTTTATCTCGAGGCTTTCCCACGAGGCTTTCCCACAGGGCTGTGCCACGTGCCACCTTGGTGTGAGTCGATCCTCGGCGTGAAAGACGAGCCGGTGAAGGGAAAAGACGTTCCTCTGGAATGGACTGAGATATCTGGGGGACTCTTGGAATGGTGGCAGGAACCTGGAGTTCCTCTCGTCGATCCTCTTGAGAGGGCCTCCTCTTGAGATGCGACGGGAACGCCGGGAAATCTTTTCCGACGAAGCAGGGAAAGGATCCCTCATTTCGAGCTACGAGGCGGAAACGGGGCTCCTCTGGATGTGGGCGGGACCCTCGTGTTTCCTCTCGAGTGGAGACGGGTATGTCGGGGAACTTCTTAATTTGCACCAAGGGTGTGAAGGACCCTTTCGAAGTTCCAGAGGTGAGGTGTGATCAGCCTCGAGACGCCTCAGCGGAAATGGGCCTCATCTCGCCTGGAGGGGAGAATCTCCTGGATTTTCTCGAATTGCGGCAGGTCTTCTTGAGTTACGACGGGGACCACAGGGACCCGCTGTGTTGGCCTCAGGAAAGGCCAGTCCACATTCGAGTTGCTAGGGGCCATCTCGGGATTCCTCTCCCGTCCATGCCGGGGCCTAAAACCTTTTGTGGAGTCGGGGCCGGAACCTGAGGATTCCTCTCCAGTGTTGCCATGGATCTTGGGGTGCTTCTGAGTCTCCCCAGGGGAGTCAGGCCTCGTCTCGAGTGGGGACACGCACGTGCGCTTTCCTCCCGAGCTGCAGCGGTAGTGTCACGATTCCTGTCACGTGGATCAAGGGTTCTGTGGCTTTCCCTCGAGGCTTTCGCTCGAGGCTTTCCCACGAGGCTTTCCCACAGAGCTGTGCCACGTGCCACCTTGGTGTGAGTCGATCCTCGGCGTGAAAGACGAGCCGGTGAAGGGAAAAGACGTTCCTCTGGAATGGATTGAGACATCTGGGGGACTCTTGGAATGGTGGCACGACCCTGGAGTTCCTCTCGCCATTCCTGTTGAGAGAGCCTCCTCTTGAGATGCGACAGGAACGCCGGGAACTCTCTCCCAAAGAAGCAGGGAAAGGATCCCTCATCTCGAGCTACGAGGCGGAAACTGGGCTCCTCTGGATGTGGGCGGGACCCTCGTGTTTCCTCTTGAGTGGAGACGGGTATGTCGGGCAGCTTCTTGATTTGCACCAAGGGTGTGAAGGACCCTTTCGAAGTTTCAGAGGTGACGTGTGATCAGCCTCGAGACGCCTCAGCGGAAATGGGCCGCATCTCGCTTGGAGGGGAGAACCTCCTGGATTTTCTCGAGTTGCGGCAGGTCTTCTCGAGTTACGACGGGCACCTCAGGGACCCACTCTGGTTGCCTCAGGAAAGGAAAATCCCCATCCGAGTTGCTAGGGGACCTCTCGAGATTCCTCACCCGTCCATGCCGTGGCCTCAGTCCTTGTGTGGAGTCGGGGCCGGAACCTGAGGATTCCTCTCCAGTGTTGCCATGGATCTTGGGGTGCTTCTGAGTCTCCCCAGGGGAGTCAGGCCTCGTCTCGAGTGGGGGCATGCACGTGTGCTTTCCTCCCGAGCTGCAGCAGTAGTGTCACGCTTCCGGTCACGTGGATCAAGGTTTCTGTGGTTTCCCTCGAGGCTTTCGCTCGAGGCTTTCCCACGAGACTTTCCCACAGGGCAGTGCCCCCTGCCACCTTGGTGTGAGTCGATCGTCAGCGTGAATGTCGAGCCGGTGAAGGGAAAAGAGGTTCCGCTGGAATGGACTGAGACATCTGGGGGACTCTTGGAATGATGGCACGACCCTGGAGTACCTCTCGCCGTTCCTGTTGAGAGGGCCTCCTCTTGAGATGCGACGGGAAAGCCGGGAACTCCTTCCCGACGAAGCAGTTAAAGGATCCCTCATCTCGAGCTATGAGGCGGATACGGGGCTCCCCTGGATGTGGGCGGGACCTCGTGTTTCCTCTCGAGTGGAGACGGGTATGTCGGGGAACTTCTTGATTTGCACCAAGGGTGTGAAGGACCCTTTCGAAGTTTCAGAGGTGAGGTGTGATCAGCCTCGAGACGCCTCAGCGGAAATGGGCCGCATCTCGCCTGGAGGGGAGAACCTCCTGGATTTTCTCGAGTTGCGGCAGGTCTTCTCGAGTTACGACGGGCCCCTCAGGGACCCGCTGTGTTGGCCTCAGGAAAGGCCAGTCCCCATGCGAGTTGCTAGGGGACCTCTCGAGATTCCTCTCCCGTCCATGCTGGGGCCTCAGTCCTTGTGTGGAGTCGGGGCCGGAACCTGAGGATTCCTCTCCAGTGTTGCCATGGATCTTGGGGTGCTTCTGAGTCTCCCCAGGGGACTCAGGCCTCGTTTCGAGTGGGGGCATGCACGTGCGCTTTCCTCCCGAGCTGCAGCAGTAGTGTCACGCTTCCTGTCACGTGGATCAAGGGATCTGTGGCTTTATCTCGAGGCTTTCCCACGAGGCTTTCCCACAGGGCTGTGCCACGTGCCACCTTGGTGTGAGTCGATCCTCGGCGTGAAAGACGAGCCGGTGAAGGGAAAAGACGTTCCTCTGGAATGGACTGAGATATCTGGGGGACTCTTGGAATGGTGGCAGGAACCTGGAGTTCCTCTCGTCGATCCTCTTGAGAGGGCCTCCTCTTGAGATGCGACGGGAACGCCGGGAAATCTTTTCCGACGAAGCAGGGAAAGGATCCCTCATTTCGAGCTACGAGGCGGAAACGGGGCTCCTCTGGATGTGGGCGGGACCCTCGTGTTTCCTCTCGAGTGGAGACGGGTATGTCGGGGAACTTCTTAATTTGCACCAAGGGTGTGAAGGACCCTTTCGAAGTTCCAGAGGTGAGGTGTGATCAGCCTCGAGACGCCTCAGCGGAAATGGGCCTCATCTCGCCTGGAGGGGAGAATCTCCTGGATTTTCTCGAATTGCGGCAGGTCTTCTTGAGTTACGACGGGGACCACAGGGACCCGCTGTGTTGGCCTCAGGAAAGGCCAGTCAATATTCGAGTTGCTAGGGGCCATCTCGGGATTCCTCTCCCGTCCATGCCGGGGCCTAAAACCTTTTGTGGAGTCGGGGCCGGAACCTGAGGATTCCTCTCCAGTGTTGCCATGGATCTTGGGGTGCTTCTGAGTCTCCCCAGGGGAGTCAGGCCTCGTCTCGAGTGGGGACATGCACGTGCGCTTTCCTCCCGAGCTGCAGCGGTAGTGTCACGATTCCTGTCACGTGGATCAAGGGTTCTGTGGCTTTCCCTCGAGGCTTTCGCTCGAGGCTTTCCCACGAGGCTTTCCCACAGAGCTGTGCCACGTGCCACCTTGGTGTGAGTCGATCCTCGGCGTGAAAGACGAGCCGGTGAAGGGAAAAGACGTTCCTCTGGAATGGATTGAGACATCTGGGGGACTCTTGGAATGGTGGCACGACCCTGGAGTTCCTCTCGCCATTCCTGTTGAGAGGGCCTCCTCTTGAGATGCGACAGGAACGCCGGGAACTCTCTCCCAAAGAAGCAGGGAAAGGATCCCTCATCTCGAGCTACGAGGCGGAAACTGGGCTCCTCTGGATGTGGGCGGGACCCTCGTGTTTCCTCTTGTGTGGAGACGGGTATGTCGGGCAGCTTCTTGATTTGCACCAAGGGTGTGAAGGACCCTTTCGAAGTTTCAGAGGTGACGTGTGATCAGCCTCGAGACGCCTCAGCGGAAATGGGCCGCATCTCGCTTGGAGGGGAGAACCTCCTGGATTTTCTCGAGTTGCGGCAGGTCTTCTCGAGTTACGACGGGCACCTCAGGGACCCACTCTGGTGGCCTCAGGAAAGGAAAATCCCCATCCGAGTTGCTAGGGGACCTCTCGAGATTCCTCACCCGTCCATGCCGTGGCCTCAGTCCTTGTGTGGAGTCGGGGCCGGAACCTGAGGATTCCTCTCCAGTGTTGCCATGGATCTTGGGGTGCTTCTGAGTCTCCCCAGGGGACTCAGGCCTCGTCTCGAGTGGGGGCATGCACGTGCGCTTTCCTCCCGAGCTGCAGCAGTAGTGTCACGCTTCCTGTCACGTGGATCAAGTGATCTGCGGCTTTCCCTCGAGGCTTTCCCACGAGGCTTTCCCACAGGGCTGTGCCACGTGCCACCTTGGTGTGAGTCGATCCTCGGAGTGAAAGACGAGCCTGTGAAGGGAAAAGAAGTTACTCTGGAATGGACTGTGACATCTGGGGGACTCTTGGAATGGTGGCACGACCCTGAAGTTCCTCTCGTCGATCCTCTTGAGAGGGCCTCCTCTTGAGATGCGACGGGAACGCCGGGAACTCTTTTCCGATGAAGCAGGGAAAGGATCCCTCATCTCGAGCTACGATGTGGAAACGGGGCTCCTCTGGATGTGGGCGGGACCCTCGTGTTTCCTCTCGAGTGGAGACGGGTATGTCGGGGAACTTCTTGATTTGCACCAAGGGTGTGAAGGACCCTTTCGAAGTTCCAGAGGTGAGGTGTGATCAGTCTCGAGACGCCTCAGCGGAAATGGGCCTCATCTCGCCTGGAGGGGAGAACCTCCTGGATTTTCTCGACTTGCGGCAAGTCTTCTTGAGTTACGACGGGGACCACAGGGAACCGATCTGGTGGCCTCAGGAAAGGCCAGTCCCCATGCGAGTTGCTAGGGGCCATCTCGGGATTCCTCTCCCGTCCATGCCGGGGCCTAAGACCTTGTGTGAAGTCGGGGCCGGAACCTGAGGATTCCTCTCCAGTTTTGCCATGGATCTTGGGGTGCTTCTGAGTCTCCCCAGGGGAGTCAGGCCTCGTCTCTTGTGGGGGCATGCACGTGTGCTTTCCTCCCGAGCTGCAGCAGTAGTGTCACGCTTCCGGTCACGTGGATCAAGGTTTCTGTGGTTTCCCTCGAGGCTTTCGCTCCAGGGTTTCCCACGAGACTTTCCCACAGGGCAGTGCCCCCTGCCACCTTGGTGTGAGTCGATCGTCAGCGTGAATGTCGAGCCGGTGAAGGGAAAAGAGGTTCCGCTGGAATGGACTGAGACATCTGGGGGACTCTTGGAATGATGGCACGACCCTGGAGTTCCTCTCGCCGTTCCTGTTGAGACGGCCTCCTCTTGAGATGCGACGGGAAAGCCGGGAACTCTTTCCCGACGAAGCAGTTAAAGGATCCCTCATCTCGAGCTATGAGGCGGATACGGGGCTCCCCTGGATGTGGGCGGGACCTCGTGTTTCCTCTCGAGTGGAGACGGGTATGTCGGGGAACTTCTTGATTTGCACCAAGGGTGTGAAGGACCCTTTCGAAGTTTCAGAGGTGAGGTGTGATCAGCCTCGAGACGCCTCAGCGGAAATGGGCCGCATCTCGCCTGGAGGGGAGAACCTCCTGGATTTTCTCGAGTTGCGGCAGGTCTTCTCGAGTTACGACGGGCCCCTCAGGGACCCGCTGTGTTGGCCTCAGGAAAGGCCAGTCCCCATGCGAGTTGCTAGGGGACCTCTCGAGATTCCTCTCCCGTCCATGCTGGGGCCTCAGTCCTTGTGTGGAGTCGGGGCCGGAACCTGAGGATTCCTCTCCAGTGTTGCCATTGATCTTGGGGTGCTTCTGAGTCTCCCCAGGGGACTCAGGCCTCGTTCGAGTGGGGGCATGCACGTGCGCTTTCCTCCCGAGCTGCAGCAGTAGTGTCACGCTTCCTGTCACGTGGATCAAGGGATCTGTGGCTTTATCTCGAGGCTTTCCCACGAGGCTTTCCCACAGGGCTGTGCCACGTGCCACCTTGGTGTGAGTCGATCCTCGGCGTGAAAGACGAGCCGGTGAAGGGAAAAGACGTTCCTCTGGAATGGACTGAGATATCTGGGGGACTCTTGGAATGGTGGCAGGAACCTGGAGTTCCTCTCGTCGATCCTCTTGAGAGGGCCTCCTCTTGAGATGCGACGGGAACGCCGGGAAATCTTTTCCGACGAAGCAGGGAAAGGATCCCTCATTTCGAGCTACGAGGCGGAAACGGGGCTCCTCTGGATGTGGGCGGGACCCTCGTGTTTCCTCTCGAGTGGAGACGGGTATGTCGGGGAACTTCTTAATTTGCACCAAGGGTGTGAAGGACCCTTTCGAAGTTCCAGAGGTGAGGTGTGATCAGCCTCGAGACGCCTCAGCGGAAATGGGCCTCATCTCGCCTGGAGGGGAGAATCTCCTGGATTTTCTCGAATTGCGGCAGGTCTTCTTGAGTTACGACGGGGACCACAGGGACCCGCTGTGTTGGCCTCAGGAAAGGCCAGTCCACATTCGAGTTGCTAGGGGCCATCTCGGGATTCCTCTCCCGTCCATGCCGGGGCCTAAAACCTTTTGTGGAGTCGGGGCCGGAACCTGAGGATTCCTCTCCAGTGTTGCCATGGATCTTGGGGTGCTTCTGAGTCTCCCCAGGGGAGTCAGGCCTCGTCTCGAGTGGGGACATGCACGTGCGCTTTCCTCCCGAGCTGCAGCGGTAGTGTCACGATTCCTGTCACGTGGGTCAAGGGTTCTGTGGCTTTCCCTCGAGGCTTTCGCTCGAGGCTTTCCCACGAGGCTTTCCCACAGAGCTGTGCCACGTGCCACCTTGGTGTGAGTCGATCCTCGGCGTGAAAGACGAGCCGGTGAAGGGAAAAGACGTTCCTCTGGAATGGACTGAGACATCTGGGGGACTCTTGGAATGGTGGCACGACCCTGGAGTTCCTCTCGCCATTCCTGTTGAGAGGGCCTCCTCTTGAGATGCGACAGGAACGCCGGGTACTCTCTCCCAAAGAAGCAGGGAAAGGATCCCTCATCTCGAGCTACGAGGCGGAAACTGGGCTCCTCTGGATGTGGGCGGGACCCTCGTGTTTCCTCTTGAGTGGAGACGGGTATGTCGGGGAGCTTCTTGATTTGCACCAAGGGTGTGAAGGACCCTTTCGAAGTTTCAGAGGTGACGTGTGATCAGCCTCGAGACGCCTCAGCGGAAATGGGCCGCATCTCGCCTGGAGGGGAGAACCTCCTGGATTTTCTCGAGTTGCGGCAGGTCTTCTCGAGTTACGACGGGCCCCTCAGGGACCCGCTGTGTTGGCCTCAGGAAAGGCCAGTCCCCATGCGAGTTGCTAGGGGACCTCTCGAGATTCCTCTCCCATCCATGCTGGGGCCTCAGTCCTTGTGTGGAGTCGGGGCCGGAACCTGAGGATTCCTCTCCAGTGTTGCCATGGATCTTGGGGTGCTTCTGAGTCTCCCCAGGGGACTCAGGCCTCGTTTCGAGTGGGGGCATGCACGTGCGCTTTCCTCCCGAGCTGCAGCAGTAGTGTCACGCTTCCTGTCACGTGGATCAAGGGATCTGTGGCTTTATCTCGAGGCTTTCCCACGAGGCTTTCCCACAGGGCTGTGCCACGTGCCACCTTGGTGTGAGTCGATCCTCGGCGTGAAAGACGAGCCGGTGAAGGGAAAAGACGTTCCTCTGGAATGGACTGAGATATCTGGGGGACTCTTGGAATGGTGGCAGGAACCTGGAGTTCCTCTCGTCGATCCTCTTGAGAGGGCCTCCTCTTGAGATGCGACGGGAACGCCGGGAAATCTTTTCCGACGAAGCAGGGAAAGGATCCCTCATTTCGAGCTACGAGGCGGAAACGGGGCTCCTCTGGATGTGGGCGGGACCCTCGTGTTTCCTCTCGAGTGGAGACGGGTATGTCGGGGAACTTCTTAATTTGCACCAAGGGTGTGAAGGACCCTTTCGAAGTTCCAGAGGTGAGGTGTGATCAGCCTCGAGACGCCTCAGCGGAAATGGGCCTCATCTCGCCTGGAGGGGAGAATCTCCTGGATTTTCTCGAATTGCGGCAGGTCTTCTTGAGTTACGACGGGGACCACAGGGACCCGCTGTGTTGGCCTCAGGAAAGGCCAGTCCCCATTCGAGTTGCTAGGGGCCATCTCGGGATTCCTCTCCCGTCCATGCCGGGGCCTAAAACCTTTTGTGGAGTCGGGGCCGGAACCTGAGGATTCCTCTCCAGTGTTGCCATGGATCTTGGGGTGCTTCTGAGTCTCCCCAGGGGACTCAGGCCTCGTTTCGAGTGGGGGCATGCACGTGCGCTTTCCTCCCGAGCTGCAGCAGTAGTGTCACGCTTCCTGTCACGTGGATCAAGGGATCTGTGGCTTTATCTCGAGGCTTTCCCACGAGGCTTTCCCACAGGGCTGTGCCACGTGCCACCTTGGTGTGAGTCGATCCTCGGCGTGAAAGACGAGCCGGTGAAGGGAAAAGACGTTCCTCTGGAATGGACTGAGATATCTGGGGGACTCTTGGAATGGTGGCAGGAACCTGGAGTTCCTCTCGTCGATCCTCTTGAGAGGGCCTCCTCTTGAGATGCGACGGGAACGCCGGGAAATCTTTTCCGACGAAGCAGGGAAAGGATCCCTCATTTCGAGCTACGAGGCGGAAACGGGGCTCCTCTGGATGTGGGCGGGACCCTCGTGTTTCCTCTCGAGTGGAGACGGGTATGTCGGGGAACTTCTTAATTTGCACCAAGGGTGTGAAGGACCCTTTCGAAGTTCCAGAGGTGAGGTGTGATCAGCCTCGAGACGCCTCAGCGGAAATGGGCCTCATCTCGCCTGGAGGGGAGAATCTCCTGGATTTTCTCGAATTGCGGCAGGTCTTCTTGAGTTACGACGGGGACCACAGGGACCCGCTGTGTTGGCCTCAGGAAAGGCCAGTCCACATTCGAGTTGCTAGGGGCCATCTCGGGATTCCTCTCCCGTCCATGCCGGGGCCTAAAACCTTTTGTGGAGTCGGGGCCGGAACCTGAGGATTCCTCTCCAGTGTTGCCATGGATCTTGGGGTGCTTCTGAGTCTCCCCAGGGGAGTCAGGCCTCGTCTCGAGTGGGGACATGCACGTGCGCTTTCCTCCCGAGCTGCAGCGGTAGTGTCACGATTCCTGTCACGTGGATCAAGGGTTCTGTGGCTTTCCCTCGAGGCTTTCGCTCGAGGCTTTCCCACGAGGCTTTCCCACAGAGCTGTGCCACGTGCCACCTTGGTGTGAGTCGATCCTCGGCGTGAAAGACGAGCCGGTGAAGGGAAAAGACGTTCCTCTGGAATGGACTGAGACATCTGGGGGACTCTTGGAATGGTGGCACGACCCTGGAGTTCCTCTCCCCATTCCTGTTGAGAGGGCCTCCTCTTGAGATGCGACAGGAACGCCGGGTACTCTCTCCCAAAGAAGCAGGGAAAGGATCCCTCATCTCGAGCTACGAGGCGGAAACTGGGCTCCTCTGGATGTGGGCGGGACCCTCGTGTTTCCTCTTGAGTGGAGACGGGTATGTCGGGGAGCTTCTTGATTTGCACCAAGGGTGTGAAGGACCCTTTCGAAGTTTCAGAGGTGAGGTGTGATCAGCCTCGAGACGCCTCAGTGGAAATGGGCCGCATCTCGCCTGGAGGGGAGAACCTCCTGGATTTTCTCGAGTTGCGGCAGGTCTTCTCGAGTTACGACGGGCCCCTCAGGGACCCGCTGTGTTGGCCTCAGGAAAGGCCAGTCCCCATGCGAGTTGCTAGGGGACCTCTCGAGATTCCTCTCCCGTCCATGCTGGGGCCTCAGTCCTTGTGTGGAGTCGGGGCCGGAACCTGAGGATTCCTCTCCAGTGTTGCCATGGATCTTGGGGTGCTTCTGAGTCTCCCCAGGGGACTCAGGCCTCGTTTCGAGTGGGGGCATGCACGTGCGCTTTCCTCCCGAGCTGCAGCAGTAGTGTCACGCTTCCTGTCACGTGGATCAAGGGATCTGTGGCTTTATCTCGAGGCTTTCCCACGAGGCTTTCCCACAGGGCTGTGCCACGTGCCACCTTGGTGTGAGTCGATCCTCGGCGTGAAAGACGAGCCGGTGAAGGGAAAAGACGTTCCTCTGGAATGGACTGAGATATCTGGGGGACTCTTGGAATGGTGGCAGGAACCTGGAGTTCCTCTCGTCGATCCTCTTGAGAGGGCCTCCTCTTGAGATGCGACGGGAACGCCGGGAAATCTTTTCCGACGAAGCAGGGAAAGGATCCCTCATTTCGAGCTACGAGGCGGAAACGGGGCTCCTCTGGATGTGGGCGGGACCCTCGTGTTTCCTCTCGAGTGGAGACGGGTATGTCGGGGAACTTCTTAATTTGCACCAAGGGTGTGAAGGACCCTTTCGAAGTTCCAGAGGTGAGGTGTGATCAGCCTCGAGACGCCTCAGCGGAAATGGGCCTCATCTCGCCTGGAGGGGAGAATCTCCTGGATTTTCTCGAATTGCGGCAGGTCTTCTTGAGTTACGACGGGGACCACAGGGACCCGCTGTGTTGGCCTCAGGAAAGGCCAGTCCACATTCGAGTTGCTAGGGGCCATCTCGGGATTCCTCTCCCGTCCATGCCGGGGCCTAAAACCTTTTGTGGAGTCGGGGCCGGAACCTGAGGATTCCTCTCCAGTGTTGCCATGGATCTTGGGGTGCTTCTGAGTCTCCCCAGGGGAGTCAGGCCTCGTCTCGAGTGGGGACATGCACGTGCGCTTTCCTCCCGAGCTGCAGCGGTAGTGTCACGATTCCTGTCACGTGGATCAAGGGTTCTGTGGCTTTCCCTCGAGGCTTTCGCTCGAGGCTTTCCCACGAGGCTTTCCCACAGAGCTGTGCCACGTGCCACCTTGGTGTGAGTCGATCCTCGGCGTGAAAGACGAGCCGGTGAAGGGAAAAGACGTTCCTCTGGAATGGACTGAGACATCTGGGGGACTCTTGGAATGGTGGCACGACCCTGGAGTTCCTCTCGCCATTCCTGTTGAGAGGGCCTCCTCTTGAGATGCGACAGGAACGCCGGGTTCTCTCTCCCAAAGAAGCAGGGAAAGGATCCCTCATCTCGAGCTACGAGGCGGAAACTGGGCTCCTCTGGATGTGGGCGGGACCCTCGTGTTTCCTCTTGAGTGGAGACGGGTATGTCGGGGAGCTTCTTGATTTGCACCAAGGGTGTGAAGGACCCTTTCGAAGTTTCAGAGGTGAGGTGTGATCAGCCTCGAGACGCCTCAGCGGAAATGGGCCGCATCTCGCCTGGAGGGGAGAACCTCCTGGATTTTCTCGAGTTGCGGCAGGTCTTCTCGAGTTACGACGGGCCCCTCAGGGACCCGCTGTGTTGGCCTCAGGAAAGGCCAGTCCCCATGCGAGTTGCTAGGGGACCTCTCGAGATTCCTCTCCCGTCCATGCTGGGGCCTCAGTCCTTGTGTGGAGTCGGGGCCGGAACCTGAGGATTCCTCTCCAGTGTTGCCATGGATCTTGGGGTGCTTCTGAGTCTCCCCAGGGGACTCAGGCCTCGTTTCGAGTGGGGGCATGCACGTGCGCTTTCCTCCCGAGCTGCAGCAGTAGTGTCACGCTTCCTGTCACGTGGATCAAGGGATCTGTGGCTTTATCTCGAGGCTTTCCCACGAGGCTTTCCCACAGGGCTGTGCCACGTGCCACCTTGGTGTGAGTCGATCCTCGGCGTGAAAGACGAGCCGGTGAAGGGAAAAGACGTTCCTCTGGAATGGACTGAGATATCTGGGGGACTCTTGGAATGGTGGCAGGAACCTGGAGTTCCTCTCGTCGATCCTCTTGAGAGGGCCTCCTCTTGAGATGCGACGGGAACGCCGGGAAATCTTTTCCGACGAAGCAGGGAAAGGATCCCTCATTTCGAGCTACGAGGCGGAAACGGGGCTCCTCTGGATGTGGGCGGGACCCTCGTGTTTCCTCTCGAGTGGAGACGGGTATGTCGGGGAACTTCTTAATTTGCACCAAGGGTGTGAAGGACCCTTTCGAAGTTCCAGAGGTGAGGTGTGATCAGCCTCGAGACGCCTCAGCGGAAATGGGCCTCATCTCGCCTGGAGGGGAGAATCTCCTGGATTTTCTCGAATTGCGGCAGGTCTTCTTGAGTTACGACGGGGACCACAGGGACCCGCTGTGTTGGCCTCAGGAAAGGCCAGTCCACATTCGAGTTGCTAGGGGCCATCTCGGGATTCCTCTCCCGTCCATGCCGGGGCCTAAAACCTTTTGTGGAGTCGGGGCCGGAACCTGAGGATTCCTCTCCAGTGTTGCCATGGATCTTGGGGTGCTTCTGAGTCTCCCCAGGGGAGTCAGGCCTCGTCTCGAGTGGGGACATGCACGTGCGCTTTCCTCCCGAGCTGCAGCGGTAGTGTCACGATTCCTGTCACGTGGATCAAGGGTTCTGTGGCTTTCCCTCGAGGCTTTCGCTCGAGGCTTTCCCACGAGGCTTTCCCACAGAGCTGTGCCACGTGCCACCTTGGTGTGAGTCGATCCTCGGCGTGAAAGACGAGCCGGTGAAGGGAAAAGACGTTCCTCTGGAATGGACTGAGACATCTGGGGGACTCTTGGAATGGTGGCACGACCCTGGAGTTCCTCTCGCCATTCCTGTTGAGAGGGCCTCCTCTTGAGATGCGACAGGAACGCCGGGAACTCTCTCCCAAAGAAGCAGGGAAAGGATCCCTCATCTCGAGCTACGAGGCGGAAACTGGGCTCCTCTGGATGTGGGCGGGACCCTCGTGTTTCCTCTTGAGTGGAGACGGGTATGTCGGGCAGCTTCTTGATTTGCACCAAGGGTGTGAAGGACCCTTTCGAAGTTTCAGAGGTGACGTGTGATCAGCCTCGAGACGCCTCATCGGAAATGGGCCGCATCTCGCCTGGAGGGGAGAACCTCCTGGATTTTCTCGAGTTGCGGCAGGTCTTCTCGAGTTACGACGGGCACCTCAGGGACCCACTCTGGTGGCCTCAGGAAAGGAAAATCCCCATCCGAGTTGCTAGGGGACCTCTCGAGATTCCTCACCCGTCCATGCCGTGGCCTCAGTCCTTGTGTGGAGTCGGGGCCGGAACATGAGGATTCCTCTCCAGTGTTGCCATGGATCTTGGGGTGCTTCTGAGTCTCCCCAGGGGACTCAGGCCTCGTCTCGAGTGGGGGCATGCACGTGCGTTTTCCTCCCGAGCTGCAGCAGTAGTGTCACGCTTCCTGTCACGTGGATCAAGTGATCTGCGGCTTTCCCTCGAGGCTTTCCCACGAGGCTTTCCCACAGGGCTGTGCCACGTGCCACCTTGGTGTGAGTCGATCCTCGGAGTGAAAGACGAGCCTGTGAAGGGAAAAGAAGTTACTCTGGAATGGACTGTGACATCTGGGGGACTCTTGGAATGGTGGCACGACCCTGAAGTTCCTCTCGTCGATCCTCTTGAGAGGGCCTCCTCTTGAGATGCGACGGGAACGCCGGGAACTCTTTTCCGATGAAGCAGGGAAAGGATCCCTCATCTCGAGCTACGATGTGGAAACGGGGCTCCTCTGGATGTGGGCGGGACCCTCGTGTTTCCTCTCGAGTGGAGACGGGTATGTCGGGGAACTTCTTGATTTGCACCAAGGGTGTGAAGGACCCTTTCGAAGTTCCAGAGGTGAGGTGTGATCAGCCTCGAGACGCCTCAGCGGAAATGGGCCTCATCTCGCCTGGAGGGGAGAACCTCCTGGATTTTCTCAAGTTGCGGCAGGTCTTCTCGAGTTACGACGGGGACCTCAGGGACCCGCTCTGGTGGCCTCAGGAAAGGCCAGTCCCCATGCGAGTTGCTAGGGGCCTCTCGGGTTTCCTCTCCCGTCCATGCCGGGGCCTCAGTCCTTGTGTGGAGTCGGGCCCGGAACCTGAGGATTTCTCTGCAGTGTTGCCATGTATCTTGGGGTGCTTCTGAGTCTCCCCAGGGGAGTCAGGCCTCGTCTCGAGTGGTGGCATGCACGTGCGCTTTCCTCCCGAGCTGCAGCAGTAGTGTCACCCTTCCTGTCACGTGGATCAAGTGATCTGCGGCTTTCCCTCGAGGCTTTCCCACGAGGCTTTCCCACAGGGCTATGCCACGTGCCACCTTGGTGTGAGTCAATCCTAGGTGTGAAAGATGAGCCGGTGAAGGGAAAAGAGGTTCCTCTGGAATGGACTGAGACATCTGGGGGACTCTTGGAATGGTGGCATGACCCTGGAGTTCCTCTCGCCGTTCCTGTTGAGAGGGCCTCCTCTAGAGATGCGACGGGAACGCCGGGAAATCTTTCCGACGAAGCAGGGAAAGGATCCCTCATCTCGAGCTACGAGGCGGAAACGGGGCTCCTCTGCATGTGGGCGGGACTCTCGTGTTTCCTCTCGAGTGGAGACGGGTATGTCGGGGAGCTTCTTGATTTGCACCAAGGGTGTGAAGGACCCTTTCGAAGTTTCAGAGGTGAGGTGTGATCAGCCTCGAGACGCCTCAGCGGAAATGGGCCGCATCTCGCCTGGAGGGGAGAACCTCCTGGATTTTCTCGAGTTGCGGCAGGTCTTCTTGAGTTACGACGGGGACCTCAGGGACCCGCTCTGGTGGCCTCAGGAAAGGCCAGTCCCCATGCGAGTTGCTAGGGGCCATCTCGGGATTCCTCTCCCGTCCATGCCGGGGCCTAAGACCTTGTGTGAAGTCGGGGCTGGAACCTGAGGATTCCTCTCCAGTGTTGCCATGTATCTTGGGGTGCTTCTGAGTCTCCCCAGGGGAGTCAGGCCTCGTCTCGAGTGGGGGCATGCACGTGTGCTTTCCTCCCGAGCTGCAGCAGTAATGTCACGCTTCCGGTCATGTGGATCAAGGTTTCTGTGGTTTCCCTCGAGGCTTTCGCTCGAGGCTTTCCAACGAGACTTTCCCACAGGGCAGTGCCACCTGCCACCTTGGTGTGAGTCGATCCTCGGCGTGAAAGACGAGCCAGTGAAGGAAAAAGAGGTTCCGCTGGAATGGACTGAGACATCTGGGGGACTCTTGGAATGATGGCACGACCCTGGAGTTCCTCTCGCCGTTCTTGTTGAGAGGGCCTCCTCTTGAGAAGCGACAGGAAGGCCGGGAACTATTTCCCGACGAAGCAGGGAAAGGATCCCTCATCTCGAGCGACGAGGCGGAAACGGGACACCTCTGGATGTGGGCGGGACCTCGTGTTTCCTCTCGAGTGGAGACGGGTATGTCGGGGAACTTCTTGATTTGCACCAAGGGTGTGAAGGACCCTTTCGAAGTTTCAGAGGTGAGGTGTGATCAGCCTCGAGACGCCTCAACGGAAATGGGCCGCATCTCGCCTGGAGGGGAGATCTTCCGGGATATTCTCCAGTTGCGGCAGGTCTTCTCGAGTTACGACGGGCACCTCAGGGACCCGCTCTGGTGGCCTCAGGAAAGGCCAGTCCCCATGCGAGTTGCAAGGGGACCTGTCGAGATTCCTCTCCCGTCAATGCCAGGGCCTCAGTCCTTGTGTGGAAAAGGGGCCGGAACCTGAGGTTTCCTCTCCAGTGTTGCCATGGATCTTGGGGTGCTTCTGAGTTTCCCCAGGGGACTCAGGCCTCGTCTCGAGGGGGGGCATGTACGTACGCTTTCCTCCGGAGCTGCAGCATTAGTGTCACGCTTCCTGTCACGTGGATCAAGTGATCTGCGGCTTTCCCTCGAGGATTTCCCACGAGGCTTTCCCACAGGGCTGTGCCACGTGCCACCTTGGTGTGAGTCGATCCTCGGCGTGAAAGACGAGCCGGTGAAGGGAAAAGAGGTTCCTCTGGAATGGACTGAGACATCTGGGGGACTCTTGGAATGGTGGCACGACCCTGGAGTTCCTCTCGCCGTTCCTGTTGAGAGGGCCTCCTCTTGAGATGCGACGGGAACGCCGGGAACTCTTTTCCGATGAAGCAGGGAAAGGATCCCTCATTTCGAGCTATGAGGCGGAAACGGGGCTCCTCTGGATGTGGGCGGGACCCTCGTGTTTCCTCTCGAGTGGAGACGGGTATGTCGGGGAACTTCTTGATTTGCACCAAGGGTGTGAAAGACCCTTTCGTAGTTCCAGAGGTGAGGTGTGATCAGCCTGGAGATGCCTCAGCGGAAATGGGCCTCATCTCGCCTGGAGGGGAGAATCTCCTGGATTTTCTCGAGTTGCGGCAGTTCTTCTTGAGTTACGACGGGGACCACAGGGACCCGCTGTGTTGGCCTCAGGAAAGGCCAGTCCACATTCGAGTTGCTAGGGGCCATCTCGGGATTACTCTCCCGTCCATGCCGGGGCCTAAAACCTTGTGTGGAGTCGGGGCCGGAACCTGAGGATTCCTCTCCAGTGTTGCCATGGATCTTGGGGTGCTTCTGAGTCTCCCCAGGGGAGTCAGGCCTCGTCTCGAGTGGGGGCATGCACGTGCGCTTTCCTCCCGAGCTGCAGCGGTAGTGTCACGCTTCCTGTCACGTGGATCAAGGGTTCTGTGGCTTTCCCTCGAGGCTTTCGCTCGAGGCTTTCCCACGAGGCTTTCCCACAGAGCTGTGCCACGTGCCACCTTGGTGTGAGTCGATCCTCGGCGTGAAATACGAGCCGGTGAAGGGAAAAGAGGTTCCTCTGGAATGGACTGAGACATCTGGGGGACTCTTGGAATGGTGGCACGACCCTGGTGTTCCTCTCGCCGTTCCTGTTGAGAGGGCCTCCTCTTGAGATACGACGGGAACGCCGGGAACTCTTTCCCGAGGAAGCAGGGAAAGGATCCCTCATCTCGAGCTACGGGGCAGAAACGGGGCTCCTCTGGATGTGGGCGGGACCCGCGTGTTTCCTCTCGAGTGGAGACGGGTATGTCGGGGAGCTTCTTGATTTGCACCAAGGGTGTGAAGGACCCTTTCGAAGTTTCAGAGGTGAGGTGTGATCAGCCTCGCGACGCCTCAGCGGAAATGGGCCGCATCTCGCCTGGAGGGGAGAACCTCCTGGATTTTCTCGATTTGCGGCAGGTCTTCTCGAGTTACGACGGGCACCTCAGGGACCCACTCTGGTGGCCTCAGGAAAGGAAAATCCCCATCCGAGTTGCTAGGGGACCTCTCGAGATTCCTCTCCCGTCCATGCCGTGGCCTCAGTCCTTGTGTGGAGTCGGGGCCGGAACATGAGGATTCCTCTCCAGTGTTGCCATGGATCTTGGGGTGCTTCTGAGTCTCCCCAGGGGACTCAGGCCTCGTCTCGAGTGGAGGCATGCACGTGCGCTTTCCTCCCGAGCTGCAGCAATAGTGTCACGCTTCCTGTCACGTGGATCAAGTGATCTGCGGCTTTCCCTCGAGGCTTTCCCACGAGGCTTTCCCACAGGGCTGTGCCACGTGCCACCTTGGTGTGAGTCGATCCTCGGCGTGAAAGACGAGCCTGTGAAGGGAAAAGAAGTTACTCTGGAATGGACTGAGACATCTGGGGGACTCTTGGAATGGTGGCACGACCCTGAATTTCCTCTCGTCGATCCTCTTGAGAGGGCCTCCTCTTGAGATGTGACGGGAACGCCGGGAACTCTTTTCCGATGAAGCAGGGAAAGGATCCCTCATCTCGAGCTACGAGGCGGAAACGGGGCTCCTCTGGATGTGGGCGGGACCCTCGTGTTTCCCCTCGAGTGGAGACGGGTATGTCGGGGAGCTTCTTTATTTGCACCAAGGGTGTGAAGGACCCTTTCGAAGTTTCAGAGGTGAGGTATGATCAGCCTCGAGACGCCTCAGCGGAAATGGGCCGCATCTCGCCTGAAGGGGAGAACCTCCTGGATTTTCTCAAGTTGCGGCAAGTCTTCTCGAGTTACGACGGCGACCTCAGGGAACCGCTCTGGTGGCCTCAGGAAAGGCCAGTCCCCATGCGAGTTGCTAGGGGACCTCTCGGGTTTCCTCTCCCGTCCATGCCGGGGCCTCAGTCCTTGTGTGGAGTGGGGCCCGGAACCTGAGGATTCCTCTCCAGTGTTGCCATGGATCTTGGGGTGCTTCTGAGTCTCCCCAGGGGAGTCAGGCCTCGTGTCGAGTGGAGGCATGCACGTGCGCTTTCCTCCCGATCTGCAGCAGTAGTGTCACGCTTCCTGTCACGTGGATCAAGGGATCTGTGGATTTCCCTCGAGGCTTTCGCTCGAGGCTTTCCCACGAGGCTTTCCCACAGGGCTGTGCCACGTGCCACATTGGTGTGAGTCGATCCTCGAGTGAAAGACGAGCCGGTGAAGGGAAAAGAGGTTACTCTGGAATGGACTGAGACATCTGGGGGACTCTTGGAATGGTGGCACGACCCTGGAGTTCCTCTCACCGTTCCTGTTGAGAGGGCCTCCTCTTGAGATGCGACGGGAAGGCCGGGAACTCTTTCCCGACGAAGCAGGGAAAGGATCCCTCATCTCGAGCTACGAGGCGGAAACGAGGCTCATTTGATTGTGGACGGGACCCTCGTGTTTCCTCTCGAGTGGAGACGGGTATGTCGGGGAACTTCTTGATTTGCACCAAGGATGTGAAGGACCCTTTCGAAGTTCCAGAGGTGAGGTGTGATCAGCCTCGAGACGCCTCAGCGGAAATGGGCCGCATCTCGCCTGGAGGGGAGAACCTCCTGGATTTTCTCGAGTTGCGGCAGGTCTTCTTGAGTTACGACGGGGACCTCAGGGTCCCGCTCTGGTGGCCTCAGGAGAGGCCAGACCCCATGCGAATTGCTACGGGCCATCTCGGGATTCCTCTCCCGTCCATGCCGGGGCCTAAGACCTTGTGTGGAGTCGGGGCCGGAACCTGAGGATTCCTCTCCAGTGTTGCCATGGATTTTGGGGTGCTTCTGAGTCTCCCCAGGGTTGTCAGGCCTCGTCTCGAGTGGGGGCATGCACGTGTGCTTTCCTCCCGAGCTGCAGCATTAGTGTCACGCTTCCTGTCACGTGGATCAAGGGATCTGTGGCTTTCCCTCGAGGCTGTCCCTCGAGGCTTTCCCTCGAGGCTTTCCCACAGGGCTGTGCCACGTGCCACCTTTGTGTGTGTCGATCCTCGGCGTGAAAGACGAGCCGGTGAAGGGAAAAGAGGTTCCTCTGGAATGGACTGAGTCATCTGGGGGACTCTTGGAATGGTGGCACGACCCTGGAGTTCCTCTCGCCGTTCCTGTTGAGAGGGACTCTTCTTGAGATGCGACGGGAATGCCGGGAACTCTTTCCCGACGAAGCAGGGAAAGGATCCCTCATCTCGAGCTACGAGGTGGAAACGGGGCTCCTCTGGATGTGGGCGGGACCCTCGTGTTTCCACTCGAGTGGACATGGGTATGTCGGGGAACTTCTTGATTTGTACCAAAGGTGTGAAGGACCCTTTCGAAGTTCCAGAGGTGAGGTGTGATCATCCTCGTGACGCCTCAGCGGAAATGGGCCTCATCTCACCTGGAGGGGAGAACCTCCTGGATTTTCTCGAGTTGTGGCAGGTCTTCTCGAGTTAAGACGGGGACCTCAGGGACCCGCTCTGGTGGCCTCAGGAAAGGCCAGTCCCCATGCGAGTTGCTAGGGGACCTCTCGGGATTCCTCTCCCGTCCATGCCGCGGCCTCAGTCCTTGTGAGGAGTCGGGGCCGGAACCTGAGGATTCCTCTCCAGTGTTGCCATGGATCTTGGGGTGCTTCTGAGTCTCCCCAGGGGAGTCAGGCCTCGTCTCGAGTGGGGGCATGCACGTGCGCTTTCCTCCCGAGCTGCAGCAGTAGTGTCACGCTTCCTGTCACGTGGATCAAGGGATCTGTGGCTTTCCCTCGAGGCTGTCCATCGAGGCTGTCCCTCGAGGCTTTCCCACAGGCCTGTGCCACGTGCCTCCTTGGTGTGAGTCGATCCTCGGCGTGAAAGACGAGCCGGTGAAGGGAAAAGAGGTTCCTCTGGGATGGACTGAGACATCTGGTGGACACTTGGAATGGTGGCACGACCCTGGAGTTCCTCTCGCCGTTCCTGTTGAGAGGGCCTCCTCTTGAGATGCGACGGGATCGCCGGGAACTCTTTCCCGACGAAGAAGGGAAAGGATCCCTCATCTCGAGCTACGAGGCGGAAACGGGGCTCCTCTGGATGTGGGCGGAACCCTCGTGTTTCCTCTCGAGTGGAGACGGGTATGTCGGGGAACTTCTTGATTTGCACCAAGGGTGTGAAGGACCCTTTCGAAGTTCCAGAGGTGAGGTGTGATCAGCCTCGAGACGCCTCAGCGGACATGGGCCGCATCTCGCCTGGAGGGGAGAACCTCCTGGATTTTCTCGAGTTGTGGCAGGTCTTCTTGAGTTACGACGGGGACCTTAGGGACCCGCTCTGGTGGCCTCAGGAAAGGCCAGTCCCCGTGCGAGATGCTAGGGGCCATCTCGGGATTCCTCTCCCGTCCATGCCGGGGCCTAAGACCTTGTGTGGAGTCGGGGCCGGAACCTGAGGATTCCTCTCCAGTGTTGCCATGGATCTTGGGGTGCTTCTGAGTCTCCCCAGGGGAGTCAGACCTCGTCTCGAGTGGGGGCATGCACGTACGCTTTCCTCCCGAGCTGCAGCAGTAGTGTCACGGTTCCTGTCACGTGGATCAAGGGATCTGTGGTTTCCCTCGAGGCTTTCGCTAGAGGCTTTCCCACGAGGCTTTCCCACAGGGCTGTGCCACGTGCCACCTTGTTGGGAGTGGATCCTCGGCGTGAAAGACGAGCCACTGAAGGGAAAAGAGGTTCCTCTGGAATGGACTGAGACATCTGGGGACTCTTGGAATGGTGGCACGACCCTGGAGTTCCTCTGGCCGTTCCTGTTGAGAAGGCCTCCTCTTGAGATGCGACGGGAACGCCGGGAACTCTTTCCCGACGAAGCAGGGAAAGGATCCCTCATCTCGAGGTACGAGGCGGAAACGGGGCTCCTCTGGATGTGGGCGGGACCCTCGTGTTTCCGCTCGAGTGGAGACGGGTATGTCGGGGAACTTCTTGATTTGCACCAAGGGTGTGAAGGACCCTTTCGAAGTTCCATAGGTGAGGTGTGATCAGCCTGGAGACGCCTCAGCGGAAATGGGCCTCATCTCGCCTGGAGGGGAGAACCTCCTGGATTTTCTCGAGCTGCGGCAGGTCTTCTCGAGTTACGACGGGGACCTCAGGGACCCGCTCTGGTGGCCTCAGGAGAGGCCAGTCCCCATGCGAGTTGCTAGGGGCCATCTCGGGATTCCTCTCCCGTCCATGCCGGGGCCTAAAACCTTGTGTGTAGTCGGGGCCGGAACCTGAGGATTCCTATCCAGTGTTGCCATGGATCTTGGGGTGCTTCTGAGTCTCCCCAGGGGAGTCAGGACTCGTCTCGAGTGGGGGCATGCACGTGTGCTTTCCTCCCGAGCTGCAGCAGTAGTGTCACGCTTCCGGTTACGTGGATTAAGTGTTCTGTGGTTTCCCTCGAGGCTTTCGCTCGAGGCTTTCCCACGAGACTTTCCCACAGGGCAGTGCCCCCTGCCACCTTGGTGTGAGTCGATCGTCAGCGTGAAAGTCGAGCCGGTGTAGGGAAAAGAGGTTCCTCTGGAATGGACTGAGACATCTGGGGGACTCTTGGAATGGTGGCACGACCCTGGAGTTCCTCTCGCCGTTCCTATTGAGAGGGCCTCCTCTTGAGAAGCGACAGGAAGGCCGGGAACTCTTTCCCGACGAAGCTCGGAAAGGATCCCACATCTCGAGCGACGAGGCGGAAACGGGGCTCCTCTGGATGTGGGCGGGACCCTCGTGTTTCCTCTCGAGTGGAGACGGGTATTTCGGGGAACATCTTGATTTGCACCAAGGGTGTGAAGGACCCTTTCGAAGTTCCAGAGGTGAGGTGTGATCAGCCTCGAGACGCCTCAGCGGAAATGGGCCTCATCTCGCCTGGAGGGGAGAACCTCCTGGATTTTCTCAAGTTGCGGCAGGTCTTCTCGAGTTACGACGGGGACCTCAGGGACCCGCTCTGGTGGCCTCAGGAAAGGCCAGTCCCCATGCGAGTTGCTAGGGGACCTCTCGGGTTTCCTCTCCCGTCCATGCCGGGGCCTCAGTCCTTGTGTGGAGTCGGGCCCGGAACCTGAGGATTTCTCTGCAGTGTTGCCATGTATCTTGGGGTGCTTCTGAGTCTCCCCAGGGGAGTCAGGCCTCGTCTCGAGTGGTGGCATGCACGTGCGCTTTCCTCCCGAGCTGCAGCAGTAGTGTCACCCTTCCTGTCACGTGGATCAAGTGATCTGCAGCTTTCCCTCGAGGCTTTCCCACGAGGCTTTCCCACAGGGCTATGCCACGTGCCACCTTGGTGTGAGTCAATCCTAGGTGTGAAAGATGAGCCGGTGAAGGGAAAAGAGGTTCCTCTGGAATGGACTGAGACATCTGGGGGACTCTTGGAATGGTGGCATGACCCTGGAGATCCTCTCGCCGTTCCTGTTGAGAGGGCCTCCTCTAGAGATGCGACGGGAACGCCGGGAAATCTTTCCGACGAAGCAGGGAAAGGATCCCTCATCTCGAGCTACGAGGCGGAAACGGGGCTCCTCTGGATGTGGGCGGGACCCTCGTGATTCCTCTCGAGTGGAGACGGGTATGTCGGGGAGCTTCTTGATTTGCACCAAGGGTGTGAAGGACCCTTTCGAAGTTTCAGAGGTGAGGTGTGATCAGCCTCGAGACGCCTCAGCGGAAATGGGCCGCATCTCGCCTGGAGGGGAGAACCTCCTGGATTTTCTCGAGTTGCGGCAGGTCTTCTTGAGTTACGACGGGGACCTCAGGGACCCGCTCTGGTGGCCTCAGGAAAGGCCAGTCCCCATGCGAGTTGCTAGGGGCCATCTCGGGATTCCTCTCCCGTCCATGCCGGGGCCTAAGACCTTGTGTGAAGTCGGGGCTGGAACCTGAGGATTCCTCTCCAGTGTTGCCATGTATCTTGGGGTGCTTCTGAGTCTCCCCAGGGGAGTCAGGCCTCGTCTCGAGTGGGGGCATGCACGTGTGCTTTCCTCCCGAGCTGCAGCAGTAATGTCACGCTTCCTGTCCCGTGGATCAAGGGATCTGTGGCTTTCCCTCGAGGCTGTCCCTCGAGGCTTTCCCTCGAGGCTTTCCGACAGGGCTGTGCCACGTGCCACCTTTGTGTGTGTCGATCCTCGGCGTGAAAGACGAGCCGGTGAAGGGAAAAGAGGTTCCTCTGGAATGGACTGAGTCATCTGGGGGACTCTTGGAATGGTGGCACGACCCTGGAGTTCCTCTCGCCGTTCCTGTTGAGAGGGACTCTTCTTGAGATGCGACGGGAATGCCGGGAACTCTTTCCCGACGAAGCAGGGAAAGGATCCCTCATCTCGAGCTACGAGGTGGAAACGGGGCTCCTCTGGATGTGGGCGGGACCCTCGTGTTTCCACTCGAGTGGACATGGGTATGTCGGGGAACTTCTTGATTTGTACCAAAGGTGTGAAGGACCCTTTCGAAGTTCCAGAGGTGAGGTGTGATCATCCTCGTGACGCCTCAGCGGAAATGGGCCTCATCTCACCTGGAGGGGAGAACCTCCTGGATTTTCTCGAGTTGTGGCAGGTCTTCTCGAGTTAAGACGGGGACCTCAGGGACCCGCTCTGGTGGCCTCAGGAAAGGCCAGTCCCCATGCGAGTTGCTAGGGGACCTCTCGGGATTCCTCTCCCGTCCATGCCGCGGCCTCAGTCCTTGTGAGGAGTCGGGGCCGGAACCTGAGGATTCCTCTCCAGTGTTGCCATGGATCTTGGGGTGCTTCTGAGTCTCCCCAGGGGAGTCAGGCCTCGTCTCGAGTGGGGGCATGCACGTGCGCTTTCCTCCCGAGCTGCAGCAGTAGTGTCACGCTTCCTGTCACGTGGATCAAGGGATCTGTGGCTTTCCCTCGAGGCTGTCCATCGAGGCTGTCCCTCGAGGCTTTCCCACAGGCCTGTGCCACGTGCCTTCTTGGTGTGAGTCGATCCTCGGCGTGAAAGACGAGCCGGTGAAGGGAAAAGAGGTTCCTCTGGGATGGACTGAGACATCTGGTGGACACTTGGAATGGTGGCACGACCCTGGAGTTCCTCTCGCCGTTCCTGTTGAGAGGGCCTCCTCTTGAGATGCGACGGGAACGCCGGGAACTCTTTCCCGACGAAGAAGGGAAAGGATCCCTCATCTCGAGCTACGAGGCGGAAACGGGGCTCCTCTGGATGTGGGCGGAACCCTCGTGTTTCCTCTCGAGTGGAGACGGGTATGTCGGGGAACTTCTTGATTTGCACCAAGGGTGTGAAGGACCCTTTCGAAGTTCCAGAGGTGAGGTGTGATCAGCCTCCAGACGCCTCAGCGGACATGGGCCTCATCTCGCCTGGAGGGGAGAACCTCCTGGATTTTCTCGAGTTGCGGCAGGTCTTCTTGAGTTACGACGGGGACCTCAGGGACCCGCTCTGGTGGCCTCAGGAAAGGCCAGTCCCCGTGCGAGATGCTAGGGGCCATCTCGGGATTCCTCTCCCGTCCATGCCGGGGCCTAAGACCTTGTGTGGAGTCGGGGCCGGAACCTGAGGATTCCTCTCCAGTGTTGCCATGGATCTTGGGGTGCTTCTGAGTCTCCCCAGGGGAGTCAGACCTCGTCTCGAGTGGGGGCATGCACGTACGCTTTCCCCCCGAGCTGCAGCAGTAGTGTCACGGTTCCTGTCACGTGGATCAAGGGATCTGTGGTTTCCCTCGAGGCTTTCGCTAGAGGCTTTCCCACGAGGCTTTCCCACAGGGCTGTGCCACGTGCCACCTTGTTGGGAGTGGATCCTCGGCGTGAAAGACGAGCCACTGAAGGGAAAAGAGGTTCCTCTGGAATGGACTGAGACATCTGGGGACTCTTGGAATGGTGGCACGACCCTGGAGTTCCTCTGGCCGTTCCTGTTGAGAAGGCCTCCTCTTGAGATGCGACGGGAACGCCGGGAACTCTTTCCCGACGAAGCAGGGAAAGGATCCCTCATCTCGAGGTACGAGGCGGAAACGGGGCTCCTCTGGATGTGGGCGGGACCCTCGTGTTTCCGCTCGAGTGGAGACGGGTATGTCGGGGAACTTCTTGATTTGCACCAAGGGTGTGAAGGACCCTTTCGAAGTTCCATAGGTGAGGTGTGATCAGCCTGGAGACGCCTCAGCGGAAATGGGCCTCATCTCGCCTGGAGGGGAGAACCTCCTGGATTTTCTCGAGCTGCGGCAGGTCTTCTCCAGTTACGACGGGGACCTCAGGGACCCGCTCTGGTGGCCTCAGGAGAGGCCAGTCCCCATGCGAGTTGCTAGGGGCCATCTCGGGATTCCTCTCCCGTCCATGCCGGGGCCTAAAACCTTGTGTGTAGTCGGGGCCGGAACCTGAGGATTCCTATCCAGTGTTGCCATGGATCTTGGGGTGCTTCTGAGTCTCCCCAGGGGAGTCAGGACTCGTCTCGAGTGGGGGCATGCACGTGTGCTTTCCTCCCGAGCTGCAGCAGTAGTGTCACGCTTCCGGTTACGTGGATTAAGTGTTCTGTGGTTTCCCTCGAGGCTTTCGCTCGAGGCTTTCCCACGAGACTTTCCCACAGGGCAGTGCCCCCTGCCACCTTGGTGTGAGTCGATCGTCAGCGTGAAAGTCGAGCCGGTGTAGGGAAAAGAGGTTCCTCTGGAATGGACTGAGACATCTGGGGGACTCTTGGAATGGTGGCACGACCCTGGAGTTCCTCTCGCCGTTCCTATTGAGAGGGCCTCCTCTTGAGAAGCGACAGGAAGGCCGGGAACTCTTTCCCGACGAAGCACGGAAAGGATCCCACATCTCGAGCGACGAGGCGGAAACGGGGCTCCTCTGGATGTGGGCGGGACCCTCGTGTTTCCTCTCGAGTGGAGACGGGTATTTCGGGGAACATCTTGATTTGCACCAAGGGTGTGAAGGACCCTTTCGAAGTTCCAGAGGTGAGGTGTGATCAGCCTCGAGACGCCTCAGCGGAAATGGGCCTCATCTCGCCTGGAGGGGAGAACCTCCTGGATTTTCTCAAGTTGCGGCATGTCTTCTCGAGTTACGACGGGGACCTCAGGGACCCGCTCTGGTGGCCTCAGGAAAGGCCAGTCCCCATGCGAGTTGCTAGGGGACCTCTCGGGTTTCCTCTCCCGTCCATGCCGGGGCCTCAGTCCTTGTGTGGAGTCGGGCCCGGAACCTGAGGATTTCTCTGCAGTGTTGCCATGTATCTTGGGGTGCTTCTGAGTCTCCCCAGGGGAGTCAGGCCTCGTCTCGAGTGGTGGCATGCACGTGCGCTTTCCTCCCGAGCTGCAGCAGTAGTGTCACCCTTCCTGTCACGTGGATCAAGTGATCTGCGGCTTTCCCTCGAGGCTTTCCCACGAGGCTTTCCCACAGGGCTATGCCACGTGCCACCTTGGTGTGAGTCAATCCTAGGTGTGAAAGATGAGCCGGTGAAGGGAAAAGAGGTTCCTCTGGAATGGACTGAGACATCTGGGGGACTCTTGGAATGGTGGCATGACCCTGGAGTTCCTCTCGCCGTTCCTGTTGAGAGGGCCTCCTCTAGAGATGCGACGGGAACGCCGGGAAATCTTTCCGACGAAGCAGGGAAAGGATCCCTCATCTCGAGCTACGAGGCGGAAACGGGGCTCCTCTGCATGTGGGCGGGACTCTCGTGTTTCCTCTCGAGTGGAGACGGGTATGTCGGGGAGCTTCTTGATTTGCACCAAGGGTGTGAAGGACCCTTTCGAAGTTTCAGAGGTGAGGTGTGATCAGCCTCGAGACGCCTCAGCGGAAATGGGCCGCATCTCGCCTGGAGGGGAGAACCTCCTGGATTTTCTCGAGTTGCGGCAGGTCTTCTTGAGTTACGACGGGGACCTCAGGGACCCGCTCTGGTGGCCTCAGGAAAGGCCAGTCCCCATGCGAGTTGCTAGGGGCCATCTCGGGATTCCTCTCCCGTCCATGCCGGGGCCTAAGACCTTGTGTGAAGTCGGGGCTGGAACCTGAGGATTCCTCTCCAGTGTTGCCATGTATCTTGGGGTGCTTCTGAGTCTCCCC